>NW_004444117.1:3407745-3451112 GCF_000243295.1 Trichechus manatus latirostris
CAGCAGCGCGACGCGGCGCCCCCTCGCGGCCGCACGGGGAAGCGCCGAGCGGGAGGGGTGCGGGTGGAGCCGGCTGGAGCCCCCGACCCCTCTCGCCAAGCCGCCCCCTTCCGCTCGCTTCCCGCGGCCTCTGATGCCTTGGCGGTCCTGCTCACTAGGACCTGGTTCTGCCTCTCCTCTGCTCCCGGGCCTCAGGGTGAAGCCTAAGCGTCCAGCCTCCCTCAGCATCGTCTCCCACCCTGTGGCCAGGCCCCACAGGCCTGCACTGCCCGGCTGCGAGCATCAGACACTGCCCTCTTGAGAGTGGCTCCTGCTGAACTCTGCACCCGAACTACCCCCACCTGGCTCCCTCACCTGGCAAACCCTTTGCACCCTGAGACCCAGTACACCCCTTTCCCCAAGGCAGGGTCCTAGCCACACCTCTGAGCTCTCCTGTCTTCTGCTGATCACTGACCTGTACTTTGTGTGTCTGTATTCCTGAGTCGGGGGGCACACAGGATGGCATCAAGGGTGCGCAGAAGACTGCACACAGAAGCCCCCTAGCAGCCTCACGCCGGGTAAAGGGGCCAGAGAAGACACTGGGGAGAGATGGGGATAATGGTGTGGGGGTTTTCACTTTTACAATGGGGGAGGGGGCCAGAAAAGGATCTCCATGACCCTTTTGAACTGGCTCCACCTGGCTGTTAAAAGTTTTCTGGGTTGTCCCAGCTAGGGTCAGGACCTCTTATCCTCTGCTTCAGTCAGGACCTACCTGAGGACACGTGGCAGGAAACCTAAGCCAATTAGCTTAAGCAAAAAGAATTTATTGGCTCATGAAATGTTAAAAGCCAAGGTTTGCTGCTTTCAGGAATAGTTAGATCCAGGGGCTTAAACTATATAAGTAGAAATCCACCTCCCCCTCCTCCCAGTCCATCTGTGGCGGGATGACACCAGCAGCCCTGGGCTGGCAATCTTGGAAAGAGAGCATCTGCCTGATAGTTCCAGGGATTGCCCAGGGCTGCCACACCAGGCTCCAAGGAGCCTAGCCCAGGCCACTTCCACAGAGCTGGGGTGGAGACAGCCCTGTGTTATTCTGAAGACAGAGAAGGGAATAGAGCGTCTCCTTCAAGCATGTCCCAAGGGCTGTCTCCAGAAGACTGAACAGGTGAAAATAAGAATCCAACTAGTTTCTCCCACAGTGGGGAAACCGAGGCCTAGAGACAGCAGGCACATGCTTGGGGCACATGGATGCATTAAGGCCAATGCGGCCTGGATGGGCTGGGTAGGGTGGCAGCAGGGCCTTGCGACGGAGCCAGGGCTGGAGGCTGAGCCTGGAGAGGGTGATGCCTGAAACCGATGCCAAGGGAGACTGGGGAACAGAGACAGGAAGACAGGGGCGGGGAGGAGGCGGGGAGCTCCTGGCAGACAGATGAGACGTGGGGACAGGTGCTGGGGTCAGTCCCTACATCTTCTCCAATTCTCACCCACCCTCTGCAGGGGGTGAGGTGTGGGGAGGGATATGCTATTTCTGCCCTGAGAGGGGAGACGTGGCCCACGCCACTGGGCAGAGCTGGCACTGCTCGAGCTGAGGAGGCCTTTGTCCCGGCCCCAGCCACCCGCAGCGGCCTGCTCAGGAGACAGCAAAGCCCAGTGGAGCCCAGTGGTTAGGAGCACAGTGTCGATCACTCCAACCTCTGCCTTTGTCTTCACATGGTCATCTTCTCTTTGTATCTCTCTTCTCTTTTATAAGGTCACCACTTATACTGGATTAGGACTGACCCTACTCCATTATGACCTCGTGTTAACAGATAACATCTTCAAAGACTCTATTTCCAAACAAGGTCACGTTCACAGGTACCAGGGGTTAGAACCTCAGCATATTTTGGGGGGAACACAATTCAGTTCATAACAATCCACCCTCTGGCCCCCCAAAATTCATGTCTTTCCCATGTGCAAAATACATGCGATTCAAACAGATGAAGACTTATGGCCCTTATGTTTCAGGGGAGGACAGCAATGATGAAGGAAACAAATGAAAAAGACAACATTTTAGAGAAGAAAATGTGCTCTGAAGGCAATAAACATGGCAGGATAGAAAGGGACCCGGAGCAAGGTTGGACAGACTGCTGGAGAAGTTGGGAGGCCTCTCTTGGATGAGCTTGGTGAGTGATAAGTGGCCCCTGTGATGGTGATGAGCAGGCGGGCACTTGGGCACATGTGTTTATGATGAGGATGTTTTTAAGTACAAGCTATACAGAAAACCTCCGAGCCAGAGAGAGAGGCTGCAGGGAGCATCAGCATGGATGTACTTGCAGACTTTACTAGGCCAAAAATGGAAAATGTTTCTGATAGGCCACACATGGACCACATATGCAGAAGAACTGATGGGGTGGGAGCTTGGGGAGGAAAAGCTGTGAGTGGACTGCAGAATCCTTAGGGCTGAGTCAAGGTTGGCTACAAGGGCATGCGGTTTTGGGTCCTCACACAAGCCCCCGTGCTCAGAAGGGCCCTGCACTTAGTTTACTGCTCTGCCGTTGTCATCTTGAACTTCTTAATAATTTTCTCTTTGAACTTGCATTTTTGTAAGTGAAGTCTGACGGGATGATGGAGTATGTGTGTGAGCTGATGAATATCTCTGCAGTATATGTGTCTGCCACCATTCCTTGTACCCCATTCACATACAGGGTTTATGATGTCCCATAAGTGTGGAATGTGAGTGGACCCATGATGGGTGGCAATTCAGAGATTCAAAGCGTGTTATGGCTGCACCTAAGTGGGGGTACTGACAGCCCCAAGAGGCCACGCTTCTGTTCTAACCAGAACATGATTCAAAGTCAGAAAGAAGGCAAGGCAATGGCATCCTAAGAAATATGAACAACCAAGGAACCCTATTATATCCTTTCTTACTTGTGTTACTTCCCTATGTTAGTCAACCACTTACACTAAAAACGATAACTTAGAAGGAAGGGGAAAGATAGGACAACTGTAGTTCCTTTTCCTTCAGCCCTTCCTTACTCATGAGTCAGCTGAAGGTAGAGAGTGTGGGTGGCACGTGTGCATAACAAGAAGTGAAATAAAAACAGTAGAGTTAGTTTTGTGCAGTGTTTCCACCGTCCTGGTAAGAATGAAATGCATACGCACGCACAAGTTACAAAATACAAATTGTATAATTTCAGTGATTCTGCATATGAGTTAAATGATCTTATATTTGCATTTAAAACTGGCAATGTACAATATAAACATGAACAGTAACATTCATGCTAATAACTTAGAATTTTAATCTTCACTTAGAATGACATTAAACAGCAAGTAAAAAAATCATGACAACTTGAGAGAGAACGAGACGGTTGGAGAAAGGAAAACAATTTTATATTTCAGTATCTTTAACGGCGCTTTTTTCCTGTTTTTTAAACAAGGGATCCCACATTTTCAATTTGAACTGGGCACACAAATTATGTTGCCAGCCCTGAGCTGAGGAGGGGAGAAGCAAACAGTGGGGAAAAATGCATTAACTTGGGTTGAGGGAAGGAGCCCTGGTGGTGCAGTGGTTAAAGTGCTCAACTGCTAATCGAAAGGTGGGCAGTTTGAAACCACCAGTGGCTCTGAGGGCGAAAGATGTTGCAGTCTGCTTCTGTAGAGATTTACAGCCTTCGAAACCCTATGGGGTCGCTATGAGTTGGAATCGATTCACAGCAGTGGGTTTGGTTTTTGTTTTGGGTTGGGGAAACAGCACAGACAAGCCATGGAGATGGGCTATGAGGCGGATCTCTCTGAAGCACCCACGACTAGGTCCCATGAGATAACAAAAACCAGTTGCTGTCAAGTAGACCTCAACTCATGGCAACCCCATGTGTGTCAGAGTGGAGCTGTACTCCATAGAGTTTTCAATGGCTGAATTTTGGAAGTAGATAGCCTAGGGCTTTCTTCTGAGGCACCTCTGGGTGGACTTGAACTGTTGACCTTTCAGTTAGCAGCTGAGTGGGTTAACCATTTGTACCACTCAGGGACACCACGAGATAATAAGTCATCTTTAAACACATACCAAGCCAGAGAGCAGGATGCCATCTCATGACAGTGCCATTGAGTGGAGATCTTTCTTGTCCCCCTTCTCTCCCTCTCCTCGCTCTGAGCCTGGTGGGATCAGAAACTGAAGAGAAGGAGGTGGAATAGAAGCAAAATGAGTATGTTATTAAGCTGCTGTCTCTCAGCTCCAAACCTACTCTTGTACACCAAGCCCTCTCTGCCCATGGGAGGCACTAGACGGAGACTAGAAGGCAGGAGGAATGAGTAGACAGTGCTCCTTCACCTGACAGTGGCAGCTGGTTCCAGGCTGAGCCTCATTCCACGCTCTGAGAACCAGCTTCATCGCCTCTCACACAGGGGCTGCCACCAGCCAGGCCGTGCCCCTCTTCACAAGGGGTCCTCATCTCTGATAAGCCCAGACTCTTCCCTTTATTCCTTAACCCCTAGAGGGTGGTAGCTGCTTCTTGCAGTTATTACCCCTTTGTTATCTCAGTTTTCTTTTTTGCTCTTTAAGTCTTTCAATGCCTATATTATATAATATAGTTAAATAACAATATTATAGTGTGTGTGTGTGTGTGTGTGTGTGTGTGTGTGTGTGTGTGTGTAATTATATAATGCAATACAATTTGATACAGTAAATGCTTTGTTGAAATACCTCATGTGGCTCGTTTCCCTGACTGGACTCTGCCTGGTGCCCAAGTTGGTTCCAGGAAACAGATCCTCAAAGATGGGAGAGCTTAAATCTATCTTATGATGATGGGCCAGTCAAGTGTAGCACTTTCTTGCCCCTCCTTATCTTCCTCTCCCTACTGTGACCCTAAAAATTTAAAAAAACCCAAACCAAAAACCTGTTGCTGGTGAATCAATTCTGACTCATGGTGACCCCATGTGTTACAGAGTAGAACTGCTCCATAAGGTTTTCTTGGCTGTAATCTTAATGGAAGCAGATTGCCATGCTTTTCTTCCATGGCACCACTGGGCAGGTTTGAATTGCCAACCTTTAGGTTAGTGGTTGAGCGCAAACCATTTGTGCCACCCAGGGACCTTACTTTGACCCTAGTGAGATTAAAAAACTGAAGCTAGGAAGAAGGACAGAAAGGATGGAAGCAAAATATGGGGAAGGGGTGAAGTATCCCACTTCCTTCCCCTAGCTACAGCAGACCCCAGCCAGGGAGAGAAGATTTAACTCAGGATGAATTTGAGAACTTTGAGTATAACATGGCAGTGGGCATTTTAATTACTGAATTGAGACTTAATTTTTTTATTGTGCTTTAAGTGAAAGTTTACAGCTCAAGTTAGTTTCTCATACAAAAATTTATACAGACATTGTTATGTGACCCTAGTTGCTCTCCCTATAATGTGACAGCACACTCTTCCTTTCCACCCCAGATTTCCTGTGTCCATTCAGCCAGCTCCTGTCCCTTTTTGCCTTCTCATTTCGCCTCCGGACAGGAGCTGCCCATTTAGTCTCATGTATCCACTTGAGCTAAGGAGCACTCTCTTCACGAGTATCATTGTATGTCCCATAGTCCAGTCTAATCTTTGTCTGAAGATTTGGCTTCGGGAATGGTTTCAGTTCTGGGCTAACAGAGAGTCCAGGGGCCCTGTCTTCTGGGGTCCCTCCAGTCTCACTCAGACCATTAAGTCTGGTCTTTTTTACTAGAATTTGAGTTCTGCACCCCACTTTTCTCCTGCTCCTTTAGGGACTCTTTGTTGTGTTTCCTGTCAGGGCGGTCATTGGTGGTAGCTAGGTACCACCTAGTTCTTCTGGTCTCAGGCTGATGGAATCTCTGGTTTATGTGGCCCTTTCTTTGAGGCTTAATTTTTGACTTGAACTGATCATAAAACTTTTTGTTTCCTACCAGTGACCAGAAAAGTCTGAGATCTGTCAAAGTTATCAGTCAGTGGCAGGGATAGAACCTCCCCCACTGAATAACTGTCAAGGGGCCAAATCAAACCAAACTGGTTGCTGTCGAGCCAATTCTGACTCATAGCAACCCTATAGGACAGAGTAAAACTGCCCCATAGGGTTTCCAAGGAGCAGATGGTGGATTCAAACTGCTGACCTTTTGGTCAGCAGCCATAGCTCTTAACCACTATACACCAGGGCTCCATGCAAAGACTAGATGGACTAAAATTTCAGAGAGGTGAGAAGCATTCAGACGTGAATCCAAGGAGGGGACAGCTTTTTTCCTGGGGGCATTTGCTGACTGGGCATGGGCTGTGGAGATGGGCTTAGAGTATGTAGAGGGCTGCCGCTGGGGGAAAGAAAACTAGCACAGTTTTTAGCATTTGTACAAGTTTGGAGCTTTGAGGCCAGTTTCGCCTTAGGCATTTGCTGAATTCTGAGGCTGAGGGTGAGGGTGAGAAGGAGTATGTGGTGGGGTATAGGGGGATAAACTACTCAAACATTCTGAAAGGTGGAGTAAAATCTGTAGTCTCACAGTGCTTAGGAAACAAGACCCACTAGGGGAGGTGACCCAAAGTTACCAGACAGAGTGACTCTCCCAAGGCCCCACAGGAAGATCAGCTCTGGTCAGACACTGAGTTCTGAGCCTCAGTTTCTTCAGCTGTAAATCAGAGCAATTGCTCCTGCTGACAAGCATTTGATGACGGTGAGGGCCAGCCTGAACCAGCTCCTGACTCTGTGCCCCTCCCAGGCGTCCCTCAAGGTGCTTATGAGGGATAGTGGGGTGGACTAGGGGTCGGTGCACCCTCAAGTAAGAAATCGGGGGCAGCTTGTTCACGTGGAGGAACCTGTAGGGTGTGCGAACAGGAGGAGCCTGGCCCCAGTGGAGGCAGGAGGGATTCGCTGGGCAGAAGCCCAGTGGGGTGGGGGTTGGCAGCTCTGGCCATAAATAAGCCCCTCCCCCCCCCCCAGGGATAGCACCGATCACTCAAGAGAGCCAGCGGTCTTTTGCCAAACCCACCCATCAGCCTACCTCACCAAGGCCGACCAGGAGAGCAGGTCACCAGTAAAATGGCCAGCTTTGCAGAGGCAGTCGCTCCGCCTTTCAGCGCAATCCTGTGTGTGGACCTGCCAGAATGAGCCGAGAGAGTGCTGGCTTCCCCAACGCGGTGGGCCTCTGAGGGGCCCAGCCAGCATCAGGCTCAGGGGTGATGCATGTATTTGCTCAGTGGCCCTGGGGAGTGACAGAAAGGCAGATTTGGGCTTCTTAGTCATTTGAGTTGACAAGGTGGAGCAAATGTGGGAGAATTCTAAGAGATTCGCTGCTAACCAAAAGATCAGCCGTTGGAATCCACCAGCCGCTCCTTGGAAACCCTATGGGGCAGAATTGACTCGATGGCAATGGGTTTTGGTTTGGAGGCATTCGGGAGGGTGACTTAGGTGCAGAGTTGAGTCCATCCCCACCTCCATCCCAGCACACTTTCATCATAGGTCCATGGAGGCTCCTTCTTGTCTTATTAGATCTTCTCCCTTCACCATTTATCCCCACCTGGCCCCTCCTGTGCCATGAATAGCCACGCTACTGGGTTTTACACCCACCTTCACTGTTCTCTGGGAGTGTCCTACATTTATACAAACGGTCAGGTTCTAAACACTCCTCTTTCTCACTTTTGTGAGTCTAGCTGATTTCCTGTAACTGCAGCCCAGTGTTCCAAGCCGACACCCCTCCCCTGCTTTATTTACTCCCCCTGTGAGGGACCCTTCCAGCCACTTCTGTGGCCAAGCTCCAAGTGTATGGTCCTCAGTAGACCTGGCCAGGAATTGCTCTGGGAAACGTGCTCACGAGACCGGGACTTGCCAGCCAAGGGGCGCACACACACCCTACCTCCAGCTGCACTGCCCGAAGCCCCCCGCTTAATACCACGCCCCAGCAGTTCACACAGGGTTCCAGTCAGCTCTGATGTTCCTTGCATCCCCTTTCCAATTTCTCCAATCCCGCTGGCTGGGAGGGGCTTCCTCGCCGCAGTTGTGCTGGTATCTCTCTGCCTCTGAGCCAGCCTGAGGTGTGCCTTGTGTCATGGCAGGGCACCTGGACTCTCCTTTCTGAGAGTGTACGGTCAAATCCTTTGTCCTCTTTTCTTGCTTATGCCTCATCAGTTAATATACATACATGATATATGTTTATGTACATATGTATGAATGTGTGTGTATATATATGTACATGTATGTGTATGTGTGTGTGTACAATTCTACTGTCACACAGTGTCGCCATGAGTTGGAATGGAATCCACAAGGGGTGTGTGTGTATATATATGTATGTATGTGTGTATATATATACATGTACGTATGTGTGTATATGTATACATGTATGTATACGTACACATGGAGCCCTGGTGACATAGTGGTTAAGAGCTCAGGCTGCTAACCAAAAAGTCAGCAGTTCAAATCCACCAGCCACTCCTTGGAAACCTTATGGGGCATTTCTACTCTGTCCTACAGGGTTGCTACGAGTTGGAATCGACTCGATGACACGCAACAACATATGTATACATACATACAAACATATATACACTTATAAAACCAAATCCATTGCCATAGTGTCGATTCGGACATAAGAGTTTTCTTGAACTGTAGAACTGCTCCATAGGGTTTTCTTGGCTGTTATCTTTACAGAAGCAGATCACCAGGACTTTCTTCCTGCAGTGGGTTCCAACCACCAACATTTAGATTAGCATGTGAGTGCAAACTGTTTGCACCACCCAGGGGCACACACACATACACAGACACTGACTCATGATCTCATCATCTTCTTCCAATTTTTGCCCTCTTACAGGACTACCAGGACTTCAGATTCACGTTACACAGTGAAGTGATGGACAGCATCTTTGTCCTCCCCAACCGTCTGAGGGGAGGCAGTTTAAGAACCTGCAGTATATCTGAATTTTCTGCCTCCTCCTGCTCTTCCCCAAACATGCTCTGCACTCCCCAAAGGAAGTTTCTTTCTATTCCAAGTTTCCCGAGAACTTTAAAAACAAAAACAGTTTATCTATTGAAATAGTTGTGTTGAGTCATTCTTGCATTCTGGAAGAAGCTATACAATGTTGGTTTCAGCTAGCATCTCTGAAAAGGGCAACTAATTTTCTTAATCTGTCTTTATCCGATTTTGGAATCAAGATTATAAGTAGTTTCATAAATTGAGTTGGGTAGCTTTGAAAATCTTGGATAAGACAGGGCTTCTCTGTTTCTTGACAGTTTGGTGAAAACTGACCCGTAAAATGGATTTGTCCTGGAATATTTGGGGTGGTGGTCAATTCCTTTGACAGTCATTGGTCTATTCATGTTTTCGAGAGGCAGGCAGTCCAGAATCACAGCAGGGGAGAGTGGGGATCCTGGAGCCAGTACATCCAGCCTCAGACCCAGCTCTGCACTGGCAGTGGGAACTATGCTCTCTTTCTGCCTCTGTTTCCCCAACTGTAAGATGGAGGTAATAAGACTGACCACACAGAACTGTGGAGAAGATTAAATCCATTAATATGCATGACGTACTTACCAGTACAAGTTGCTATTGCATGCACTCTGATTCATGGTGACCTCGTGTATGTCAGAGTAGGACTGCGTTCTATAGGGTTTTCAATGGCTGATTTTTTGTAAGTAGCTCGCCAGGCCTTTCTTCCAAGGCACCTCCGGGCAGACTTGAACAGGGAATCTTTCAGCTAGCAGTTGAGCATGTTAACCATTTGCACCACCCACGGGCTCCATGACATGCTTAGCTATTATTCTTCTTCTTGAGCCAATTTTGGTACTCTAATATTTTTATAAAAATGTACCTGCTTCATGTAGATGATCACATTTGTTATAATACTGAAGTTTTATTTTACGTCTACAGCTATTTCCCTTTTCCACTTTGTATGGTACTTGCATATTCATTTCTTTTTTCTCCTTTGATCAGTATTGCTTATTGAACTTTTCACAGAACCAGCTTTTGGTTTGCTAATTTTTTCTCATTTTTATTTTTTATTTCCTTGATCCCTGCCATTATCTTTATTATTCTTGTTTCTTTGGGCTTGCTGTTGCTCTTTTGTCAACTACCTGAGTTGAATGTTAAACTCTCCCTCTTTTAATGTCTTGTTCTTGATAAATGCGTTCAATGCCTTAGCTGGGTCCTACAAATTTTGGCATGTTGTGTTTCTTGAGGCCATGCACTTTTAGGAATTTCCAAAAAAAATTCCTTATTATTTCCTTTCACCTGGATTGATTATAGCATATTGCTTAGTCTCTAGATGTGTGAGGTCTTTTATTTTGAATTTTATTACACCATCATAGAAAAAGTTGTATGATGTTGACCTTGGGTAAGGCTTCTTCTGTGGCCTGGTATACAGTCAGTTTTCCTTAAGTTCCATGTGTGATCAAGGGGTATCTGCCTGTTGGGTAAAATATTCTCTATGAATAGCTGTGGTATTCTAATCTTATAGATCTTTGCTCATTTTCTGCCTGCTTGACTTATCAGTTTCTGAGAAGAGTGCATTCAAATTTCCAACTACAATTTTTTATTTATTTCTCCCCATGGTACTGTCAATCATTTCACATACACACACACACACACAGTTACATATAATATGTATACTACATGGGTGCATATTTATAATTTTACATATTGTTAGGTTTTATATTTGCTTATGATCTTTTTGATCAGTGTCTTTCCGCCATTTTCATTTAATTACTGGTATATTAAGACTTATTATACTACATTTTTTCATGTTTTCTATTCACCATATTTTTTTTTCTCCTTTTTTCTGGCTCAAGTCATGCATTTTATTTTTCTCTATCAATTTTATCAAATTCTTAGAATGTTCAGTATCTGTATCTCCCCTCCCCCCCAGCAGGTAAGTCCCCACCCAGCGTGCTCTCACATCTGTTTAGTCTCTCTGCCCACTTCATCCCCACCCCATCAGCAAAGTTGGTATCATTCTAGAGCTTTACTGCTGAAATCTTGTGGCCCAGAAATATCACCAAAGGTTCCTGAGTGGCTTCTGATTTCTCATAAAGCAGATTTTTAGTAGATTATTCTGATAAAGCAGATTTTTAGTAGATTTTTCTGAAGTCAATGTGGACATATTTAGCTGTGGGAATGCTTCTCATTATAAACACTACTAAAATGTTCACATTTTAAAATATATGTATGTCTCTATGTATACTTGGAAGGAGCCCTGGTAGCGCAGTGGTTAAAGTGCTCGGCTGCTAACTTGAAAGGTCGGCAGTCGAATCCATCAGAGGCTCCACGGGAGAAAGATGTGGCAACCCACTTCCATAAAGATTACAGCTTTGGAAATCCTATAGGGCAGTTGTTTTCTATCCTATAGGGTCACTATGAGTCAGAATTGACTTGGCGTTCAATGTGTTTGGTTTCGTATGTGTACTTGTGTCTTTGTCTAAGAAATATATGCATATGCCTCCTACATACATGAGTTTACAGCTATTAAAAAATCTAGTTGCTTGTAAAAGATAGCAGAAAATTAATGACTATATCTATCAGTATAAATGTATGTGTGTGTGTAGTGAGGAGTTTGGTTTCACCTAAAGAGATGTTTGGCCCTTGTCCTGGCTCCTGGGAGTGAACCTTTAAATCCTTGGGATTTCCCAAGTGATACAAGTGTCTTCGTTACTCATGGTGGGGCCCTCGAACCACAGCTGATGGTTTATACTAAAGAGATGACTCAGGATGGGGGCTGGCCACACCAAAAAGACCAACCACGTGATTTGAGCCCATGCTATCAGCCCCTTGGGGAGGGAAGGGAGGCTGGAGATTGAGTTCAACCAAGTGGGCAATGATTTAATAAATTATGCATATAACGAACCCTCAATAAAAACTCTAGACATGGAAGCTTGGGTGAGCTTCCTTGGTTGGCAATAGTCTTTAAGTACCGTCACACTTGAATTCAAAAAGGGTAATGTATACTGAGGATGACAGAACCCCTGCATTTGGAACCCTCCCAGACTTAGTCCTTTGCCATTCTTCTTCTGGCTGGTTCTAATTTATATCCTTTTGCTATAATGAAATTATAATTGTAAATATAGCACTTTCCTAAGTTCTAAGTCTTTCTGGCAAACTATCGAGCCTGAGGGAGTCCCTGAGGGCCTATGAATTTGTAGCCAGCAGGTCTGAAGTGAAGGTGGCTCTGGCAACCTCTGAACTTGCAGCTGGTGTCTGAAGTGAGGGCAGTTTTGTGGAGGATTATGCACTCTGAGTTTGGAATTTGGTCAAACTCATTGGAGTATGTATATAAATAGGTAAGGATAAAGCACATGTGATAACATGTTAACATTTGGGAAATTTGGGTGAAGGATATACAGGAATTCGTTGTGCTATTTTTACAACTTTTCTGTCAGTCAGAAGTTATGTCAAAACAAAAAGTAAAAAACTTAATGAGGTCAGTCAAAAGGACATAGGAATCAGCTTTAAGGAGATTTCCCTGGCCAGAGCTATGGCAGTTTAAGCCTCAAAAAAAAAAAAAAAAAAGATTGGAAAAAGTGTTTTACTGAAAGTCCACAATTTAAGTGATACTCAAAGAAAAAGAAAGCCAGAAAAATAACCCTTACATGATACTAAACGATGCAGGAAGCATCAAAGGAAGATGGAACACACAGAGTCACTATTTCAAGAGGTAGCATATGATTAAGAACTGACAGTACTGAAGGAAGTAGTCCAAGCTGTAGTGGAGGCATTGGCAACAAACAAGACTCCAGGAACTGAAAGAATACCAACTAAGATGTTTTAACAAATGGATGCAACACTAGAAGTGCTCACTTGTCTATGCCAAGAAATTTGGAAGACAGCTACCTGGCCAACCAACTGGAAGAGATCCACATTTATGCCCATTCAAAGAAAGGTGATCAAACAGAATGCGGAATTTATCGAAGGATATCATTAATATCACACACAAGTAAAATTTTACTGAAGATCATTCAAAAGTGGTCGGTGCAATACATCAACAGGGAACTGCCAGAAATTCAGGCCGGATTCAGAAGAGGACATGGAACCAGGGATATCATTGCTGATGTCAGACGGATCCTGGCTGGAAGCAGAGAATATCAGAAAGATGTTTACCTGTGTTTTATTGACTATGCAAAGGCATTTGACCGTGTCGATCATAACAAATTATGGATAACATTGTGAAGACTGGGAATTCCACAACACTTCATTGTGCTCATGAGGAACCTAATATAGACCAAGAGGCAGTCATTCAAATAGAACAAGCGGATACTGCGTGGTTTAAAATCAGGGAAGGTGTGTGTCAGGGGTGTATCCTTTTGCTATACTTATTCAATATGTATGCTGAGTAAATAATCCCAGAAGCTGGACTGTAAGAAGAAGAATGGGGCATCAGGATTGGAGGAAGACTCATTAACAACCTGCGATATCAGATGACACAACCTTGCTTGCTGAAAGTGAAGAGGACTTGAAACATTTACTGATGAAGATCAAAGACTGCAGAATGGATTATACCTCAACATAAAGAAAACAAAAATCCTCACAGCTGGACCAATAAGCAACATCATAATAAACAGAGAAAATATTGAAGTTATCAAGGACTTCATTTTACTTGGATCCACAATCAACGCCCATGGAAGTAGCAGTCAAGAAATCAAACGACCCATTACACTGGGCAAATCTGCTGCAAAAAACCTCTTTAAAGTGTTAAAAAGCAAAGATGTCACTTTGAGGACTAAGGTTAGCCTGACCCAAGCCATGGTATTTTCAACTGCCTCATATGCATGCAAAAGCTGGACAATGAATAAGGAAGACCAGAGAAGTATTGACGTCTTGAATTACAGTGTTGACAAAGAATATTGAATATACCATGGACTGCCAAAAGAATGAACAAATCTGTCTTGGGAGAAGTACAGCCAGAATCCTCCTTAGAAGCGAGGATGGCAAGACTTTGTTTCATGTACTTTGGACATGTTATCAGGAGGGACTAGTCCCTGGAGAAGGACATCATACTTGGTAAAGTGGAGGGTCACTGAAAAAGAGGAAGACCGTCAATGAGATAGAATGACACAGTGGCTGCAAGAATGGGCTCAAACATAGCAACAACTGTGAGGATGGTGCAGGACTGGGCAGTGTTTCGTTCTGTTACACATAGGGTTACTATGAGTCAGAACCAACTCAACGGCACCTAACAACAATACATGGTATCACCTGAGGTAGCTATTCAACCAATACCCTCCTTTGAACACTGGCAGCTAAAGGGGAAGAACAAGGCAGTGGCCCTACCTTTCAGTCAGGAGTGGCACCTCAGGGCCACCAAGCAGCCTGCCTGGTAGAAGGAAGCTCTACCCAACAGTGCCAGCAAGTGACATCAAAGGAATGGATAAAAAAACAAAAAAACCAAAACCCATTGCCGTCCAGTCAATTCTGACTCATAGCGACCCTATAAGGAAATCACTTTCTCCCCTAAATCCTCATGAAATTAGTGATCATGGCAATGTTTACCAACTGAGGTGTTAACCCTCAAAGGAAGCCCATATGGGTGACTTTCTAGTCACAAGGATGAAAATCTAACCATATGATGGAGAATCAGACTGTCATCGTCCTGACCCAGGGGCCAATTTTATTATTTAGCATATTAAAGATATGAAATGTCTTCTGTGTGATTTAGAAGATTTACCACATAAATGTACCATAACCAAAATCCGTAAGTGAATCTGTGAAACCTTTAGATATTTAATTCTATCAAACACTGGAGATGGGATCGGGTCAACGCCATCTCATGGAAGCAGCCACATGAAGCTAGAGGTGCACATTCCACAGGGCAGTCTGCCTGGAATAGTCCACAGGTGGTGTCATAGGGATTAGGAGAGACCTAAGGATCTGACAGCCAGAACACAGATGCTGTAAAAGCACTGGATCCTGCCTGGACACACCAGTCAGCTGTACAGGATGCTTTGTGCACACTGGGGGAATCTCTAGGCCTAGGTGAAAGCATGTGGAATGTATGGAAAGTTGGAGACCATTAACTGAAAGAAGCAGGTTATAAAATGCATGTACAGTGTTAACCTAATTTTGGCAAAAAGAAAAAAAAAAATATATGTCCATAAAAATATCTGAGACACAATGTGTTAACAGTGGTCATCTTTGGACAGGGCAACATGGTGTGTTTAGTTTCTCATTCTTGATTATAGCTTCTCTTCAATACACATATACTGCTTTTTTAATTTAAAAAGATAGCAGATGGAAGGCAAGGAGGTGGAGAAAGTGAATGTAAGCTGCTCTTCCTTTCTGTTGTGAAGGGAGCAACAGGAGGTGCTGTCGCAGGGGAAGATTAACCAGTAAGCAAGGTACACATGGGCTTGTGTTACTTATTAATCGATAGTGCACAATTTCACATGGTTTTTACCGTATCTTTGATGTGCCTCAAGGCTCTGTGCTGCCGATTTGAAGCTGTTAGTCCCCACCGGGTTGAATTTTCTGTCACTCCTAAAACTGACAGATGTCACAAGCTGGTTGGAGAGAACTCTTATGAAGGATGACAGAATCAGGATTAACTGTGACATCACAGAATCCAGTAATTTTTGTTGACTACAAGTTCAGAGTGTGACATGGCTGTTAAAGCTAAGGCCACTTGAGGCTGCGTTAATTACAGGGGTGAGCAAATAAGGAGGCCGCACTGCTCAGGTGGCATCTGGACCATTATGTCCAGTCCTGGCCCCATGGTGTAAGGGTGCAGCTGACAAATGAGCACCCGAGATGGTAAGGCTCTGGAGGTGTTTTCATGAGAAGGTGGGAAGAACTTTGAGTGTAGCCTAGAGAAGGGAAGACTGGGTGGTTACTTTTCTGACGTATTAAAAGATGACTCATAAAGATGGGTTGGACTTGCTCTGTTTCACCCAAAGGAAAGGACTGGGACCCAGGGGTGGAAATTCAATCTAAGAAAGAATTTTCTAACAGTTGAAACTACAAAAAATTCCATGGAAAGGGAACTCCCTTCATTTAAACCAACTGAGCAGAGGCTGGGTGACCAGTTGTAAGGAACTCTTCAGGCTGATTTCTATCCTGAATGGGGGTAGGAACTAGAACCTCTTCTGTCCATTCCCACCCTCTATGAAATCTAATTCAATAAATGAAATTAATTTTTACAGCACTGTCTTAGTCATCTAGTGCTGCTATAACAGAAATACCACAAGGAGATGGCTTTAACAAAGAGAAGTTTATTCTCTCACAGTCCAGTAGGCTAGAAGTCCAAATTCAGGGCACTGGCTCCAGGCTCCCTCTGTTGGCTCTGCAGGAAGGTCCTTGTCATTAGTCTTCCCTTGGTCTGGCTGCATCTCAGTGCAGGAACCTCAGGTCCAAAGAATGTGCTCTGTTCCCAGTACTGCTTTCTTGGTGGTATGAGGTTCCCATGTCTCTCTGCTTGCTTCTCTCTTTCATATCTCAAAAGAGACTGGCTTAAGATACTATCTAATCTTGTAGATCTCATCAATATAACTGCCACTAATCCATCTCATCACATCATAGTGACAGGATTTACATCACATAGGGAAATCACATCAGATGACGAAACGGTAGACAATCATACAATACTGGGAATCATGACCTAGCCAAATTGAGATATTTTGGGGGCACACAATTCAATCCATGACAAGTATGTTTATAAAAACTATAGGAAAATCACAGGGAAGTTTTGTGGAGGGGAGAAGAAAATATTATTGGAGAATCAACAATTTAAAATAGATATTTAAGTGAAAGGCAGTATCATTTCAGTCAACCAAAGCTTAGCACAAAAACTTTTTTTCCCTTTGTTAGATTCTTTTATTTTTGTTGTTGTAGTTTAAGTGAAAGTTTCAATTCAAGTTAGTCTCTCATACAAAAATTTATACATACATTGTTATGTGACCCTAATTGCTCTCCCTATATTGTGACAGCACACTCCTCCTTTCCAACCCTCACTCCCCGTGTCCATTCAACCAGCTTCTAACCCTCTCTGCCTTCTCATCTCACCTCCGGACAGAAGCTGCCCATTTAGTCTCATGTATCTACTTGAGCTAAAAAGCTCACTCTTCACAAGTATCATTTTATGTGCCACAGTCCAGACCAATCTTTGTCTGAAGAGTTGGCGTTGGGAATTGTTTTAGTTCTGGGTTGACAGAGAGAGTCTGGGGGCCATGCTTTCTGGGGTTCCTCTAGTCTCAGTCAGACCACTAAGTCTGGTCTTTTTACTAGAATTTGAGTTCTGCATCCCATCCTTCGCCTGCTCCATCAGGGACTCTCTGTTGTGTTCCCTGTCAGGGTGGTCATTGGTGGTAGCCGGGCACCATCCAGTTCTGGTCTCAGGCTGATGAAGTCTCTATGTGGCCCTTTCTGTAAAAACTACCTCTTTAAAATTAAGAGATGCAGCATTTAATTACACTTGTGTTTCCATGAAGTCTCTACTATAAGCTGTAGCTACAGTACATACTTTCTAGTTTTGCACTTAAGTTCCATGAGGAAGGAATGATGAAAACGGCCTATTTTACTGGAACTAAGTCTTTTTGACACCAAATAAGAATACTGATTAGTGCTGGGGCTCAGAGTGAAGACTTAAGATTTCCCTACTCAAATCCATGATCTGTGTGCCAAGGTGTCAGAGCTACCGAGAGCAGGAAGGTGAGCAGAATGCTCCAGCAGGCTCTGCTCCCCTCTAAGAACATGTAGCATACGTGGAGAAAGGGATCTTCACATGGTATCCACTGTGGTCCGTGATTCCCCTGAAAGTCTGGCAAATTCTGTGCTCATGGTATTTTTCTAGGGAGAGGAACACAGTTTTCATCAGATTCTCAAAGGTGTTTATAACCAAAAGGGAGTGAAGAGTGAGATCTGCAAGAACACGCGGTGGGCAGCACGCAGAGAGGAGCAACCTTCCACTCCCTTTTCTGATGCAGGCTGGTGCTCTCCTCTCTGCCACTGCAGTCCCTCACTGCTGTATCGTCGGGGTGGGGGGGATCACACTAGATGATTTTTAGTTTCCCTTCCTACTCTAAAATACCATGACAAAGAAATGTCGGTAGCACATACTCTTGCTCACAATGATACCTCAGTCCTCAAAGCCTTAGTCTTTCCATTCATGAAGGAGCGGGTGGCCCCAGGACCTGAGTCCACAGTGTGTGACACGTTCCCAATAGCTGTGACAGTTGTATCCCCCTTAAATCCTGGATGTGGGCACATACAGCTTCGATGGAGATGTGACCAACCATTCTGGCATTGTTATGACTGATTGTTATCAACTTTTCTGATTAAAAACAAACAATATCAAATGACTGCCTTATTGTGTCAAAGGTAACCTTATGCTTAAATTCATATGAAAAGCCACAGAATTTGGGGGGCAACATTAAGTAGCTGATTATAGAGTTATTTTGAAATATTAAGTCTCACTTCTCCCCAGAAAACCACACCCACAAGTATCATTTCAGTCAATAAGTAAAAAGTATTTTAGTACTGTCTACACTGGAAGTGGGGAGGAAGGTAAGACAGAGAGAAATGAAACCCAGTATCAAATGTTTTCCTTCTCTAGAGACCTTTTAAAATAAGCTTAATACTCTGGATATCGGGATCTAGAATGATTCCAGTCCTCCTTTTAAGCAGAGAAAAGAAATTGAGCCACTCCTATGATTTTAAGTATCAAACATCCTAAGGTGCTTCAAAACCAGAAAGGAAATGAAAGTGGTTGATCCCACGCATAAAACCAGAAGCACCACGAAGGCTTTTAAGTAATTCAAGTGAAGGCTAATTGGTGGATTCTCCTGAGCACCCCGTGTGAGCAAAAATTTACACTAATACCTTCAATATTTAATTTTGTACTTGTACATTTTTGAAGTCAAAATTTACTGTCATTGTTTATGAAAAATTAGATTCAGGGATTTGCAGAGTATTCTCAGTAGTAGAATAACAGAGAAATGCTTTTTCCTTTCAATTTGAAAACATTTGCTGTTATGAATTGAATTGTGTCCCCCCCAAAATATGTGTTGTAAATCCTAACTCTATGCCTGTGGTTATAATCCCATTTGGGAATGGGTTGTCTTTGTTATGTTAATGAGGCAGGACTAGTGTGGGGTGTATCTTGAATCAATCTCTTTTGAGATATAAAAGAGATTAAACCAGCAAGCGAGAGAAGCAGAGATGGGGGAATAGAGATGCTAAGCCACATGAAGACTGCCAGGAGCAGAGGCTAAAAGAGACAAGGACTTCCCTGGGAGCTGTCAGAGACAGAAAGCCTTCCCCTGGAGCTGCCACCCTGAATTTGGACTTCTAGCCCCCCAAATTGTGAAAAAATAAATTTCTGTTTGTTAAAGCCATCCACTCGTGGTGTATCTGTTATAGCAGCACTAGATAACTAAGACACTTGCTAATGTTGATTCAAAACACGACACTCCAACATCTACCAGTGTTCATCTTACAACTGTAATCAGAGACGGTGATGTAAAAACATACAGTCAAGTGTCACTTAAAAACACGCAAAAATTGGACATGCTATACATTTCTCTTTTAAAATGTAGTCTGTATTATTTTCACCAATCAAAACACACATAATATATTTTATTATAAAAACTTAGGCAATGTTACTTTTGAGATATGTAATCTGATAGGCCACGCCTGGATTTACTACCAGTATGAAATACTGGAGAAGTTATTGTAAATCAACCAGACAAACTCATCCACAGTTATCATGATATACAAAGCATTAAATCCTGCTTAAACCAGAACCCATTCAGTGTCTCAACTACCGCTTCTGGGTATCAGCCAGGAGTCCTGCAGAGGGCTTTCTCCTTCTAGCCCTGGGCTCTGAACATCAGCTAAGCCCTGTTTCCTGTCTTCTCCATGACCAAAGCTGAGTCACCTCTTGAGCAGTGTTTCTAAACTGCTCTCATATTCTGTTAGGACTCTGTCTGCTCTCTGGAACTTGCACTTGAAATCAGGACCCGACACAGAGGAGGCAGTCATTTCCTTTGTGACTGAAAACTAAGCCAATAAACAAAACGAACCTAGCCCAAACTCCAGGATAATAATAAATTACCTGGTTTATAAAAATACATGTCTAAAATAGTTACTTCCAGGGTTGTGTACAATATAAATTACAAAAATAAAATAGAAAAGATGAAAAAGTTGAGCACATTTTTCAATTATTTATCCAACATCAGCTTTTGTCCATGGAGATCAATTTGAAACCATCTGCGCTGCACCAGGACCATGGCAACTCTAGGCTCAAGAGGGAAAATGCTGGGACAGGGTGAGGTATTTCTATGCAGACAGGTTGTCTCCAGCCCTGTAGCCTTTCCCAGGTGCACTCACCTCTCCTTGATGGAAGATGGTTGTGGCAGGAAACCTGTCCCTATCATCACAGCTTCATCTGTGACAACAGGCCCACTGAACGGAACAGATGGACAAGTGAGCAGAAAGCCGATCTGTGGGCACTTCACTCCATTTATGAATGTCTTGGGGCAATAGGACCCTGATGTACCCTCAGAACCAGGGTGCTGCATTTACACAGCTTTCAGGGCAGATCATGAAGTTTAAAAAAATCTCCCCTTTCTTTGTTTTTCCTTTTAAAGACAGATTTAGTAAAGTCTTTTAAAAGAAAATATGCTAGAAAGAAGGCCATTCTAAGATGTTTATATATGCATAGTGATATCTTCCTTAATTATACCATCAGGCCACCAAGGCCAAAATAATCCCAAACCACCTAAGAGGCGTTTCTGCCTCAATCCAAGTTAGTATTTCCATTTTTTACTAGAACGTGTCTAATGGTACAATATAAAACTATTTCTCATTTCAATATTAATTTTGTTTATCAAGGATTCTAGCTTCCAGTGACAAAACCAACCGATAAGATACAACTGGTACAGAGAGAATCATATATTTTAGATAACATTTACAATAAACTTTCTTATCAAAATTCCTCCTCAGAATACATTCTACAGAATGTTGAACAAATAGTGTCCAAAATAATTAAACACAAGATATGAATCGGTAACAAAGCAAGATCAAAGGAAAAACATAAGCACACGTAGCTGAAATGTGATCACTGTAACTCCATTTCTGCAATGACATTTAAATACTCAGTATCTTCATGACTTGTAAATAATTTACATATCAAAAAGTCTGAAAGTATCAATTTCAGGTGAGCAGTTTTAAATCATAAAACAGTCCACGGTTAACCACTACTCTTCAGGGTCCTTCGTCCCTCTCCCTCTGAAGAATTTTCCTAGACCACTCACAGCTTTCCCTTAGGGACAGGAAATGCCTCCACAAATGGGAAACAAGGACAAACAAGCATTCCAAATCAGCCTTGCTTCCTAAAATGGACTAAAAGGGAATTTATATCTAACCTGGTTTCTCTCAGAAGAGAAATAAAACTGAGTCATGATGCTGTGTTAGAAAAGGGAAATGCTGCCTTGTCCACTCATGTATTTTGCCTTAAATGATGTAAGGTAAGTAAAGGACCCAGTCCAGTCTCTGTCTCAGAGTCAGCACTTAGCAAATGGCTGCGATCATCTGCAGTGGTTATTTTGCAAAATTCTACTCTAGGATTCAAGAATCTATTTGCCATCATATTATTGAGATGGAGTGTTATGTGCCTAATAAAGAAGGTAAAGTAGATAGGATTTTAAATGTGTACATGTCTTCAGCAGTACAAAACTTAAAATTTTATCATGCGGTAAAGCTGAATTTACAAATCATCCCAAATCAAGACAATCTAGAGGGAAAAAAAAGAGTACATATATGTGTCTTGGTTTTAGCAGTGATAATTCTCAGCCCAAACATCACAAATTAAAGAAAAGTTATATTTTTATTTATTGAATAGATATTCCTTTTTGTCTGAAATACAAAAGAGAGGAAATGATTACACCATAAAAGAGGGTAAGATAATATGATGATGGCCAATTAATACACACAAATCTATTTTTTCTGGACAGACATCAAATTATTTAAGATGATGAAGAGATAAGTCTAGAAGGAGCACTACCTGGAAGATTATTTGGCATTTAAATACCGATTTCCAAAGTGCTAGATGGGCAAGATCAAGCAAGCATTTGTGGTCACATGCATGTAAGTCCCAACAGATACTGATGATGAGAAATTGTCACTACTATCACCAAACAACTGTAAAAGAATTAATCTATTCTAATTGCTCACCTGAAATGATCTTGAACAAAATGTCTAAAACTGTGGCTTGTACTTTTTTTCTTCAGACATAATCTGCTTCGTTTTATAATCTAAGCAGGCAATCTAGTAGAACTGAGTAAGGGAAAGGCATTGTGTTTCTTACATGCAGAACATGGAGCTCCTCTATTTGGTTCCATCAACTCCGAAGCATTGCAGGCCCATGGAAGTGAGAGTTCCTTCACTGACGATAAGTCTGCTATTTCTGACTTATCATCGACAACCTTCCAGGGGTCCTGTTGAGGCATCGAGGCTGCTGTCGGTATCTGAGGCCAGTGTCTGCTCAGTGGACATGGATGAAATGTCGTTGATAGATGATGACTGAGAAGGAGTAGCGTTGCTACTTACTGCTGCATCTGTGCTAAGAAAACCAAATATCATAAAATCTGAGGTACCACAGTGCTGCAATTCCAGGCACTGAGACTTAAGGCCATTTCTCAGCTCTGTCCTTCTGCAGTCTCCCAATCCTAATTATTAGTATAAACAAGTAGTTAGTCAGCTGTGCATTTTTAACTTTTTCTTTAGGCCGTGAATCCTCAATAGTCCTGTCTCTTTCTCTACAATATTCTCCTCTTCTTCCCAAGGGCTAAACATCATATATGTAGTCATGCATAATCATGTTAACTACTCAAGAAATATCTAATGATTTCAAAAAGACAGCAAAAGAAAATTGTTGACTTTATCCTACAACTACCAGTATCACAAAAGACGGAAGCCCAAATAAGATTCAAGTCTCATCAGACATTTCAATTACAATCATAAACACCACGTCTAAGGAAAAAAAGCATCAACCTTCAAAGAAATCTTCTGCAATAAAAACAGCTTCCAAAACAAGGACCGTGTATCAAAGAGAAGAAAAATTCAGTGGCTCCTTGATCATTTTATTTTTGTTTTATGAATCCAGGAAACTGACACTTTAATCTTTTAAGGCAAATGAAATTCTATTTCCTACTATACATATTTTAGCCTGGTCTGAGCAAAAACAAATTATCTAGGCTCTCAGAGATCAGAGTCTGCAGTCTGAAATCTGGTTAGTTAAAAACAAGCACCTAAATTCTCACTGAGGTTATACAATTTCTAGACACTTAACACTTAGGTCATGTTGAAAATAAAATTCAAAAATAAGACGTAAGTAGTGTAATCTACACTTTCTTGTGTGTGTTTTTCAGAAAGAGTGGGAGTGAGAAAATGAAGATAATTAAGAGCTCTATTTAGTAAATGGGTAGACAACTACAGACAAAAGTTAACATCACTAATATTATAACCCCTTGCTATGCAGTTGATTCGGAGTCATAGCAACCCTATACTATAATTATAAAAAGGAGCCCTGGTGGTGCAGTGTTTAAGTGCTCGGCTGCTAATCAAAAGGTCGGTGGTTCAAACCCACCAGCTGCTCTGAAGGAGAAAGATGTGGCAGTCTGCTTCCATAAAGATTAACAGCCTTGGAAACCCTATGGGGCAGTTCTACTCTGTCTTATAGGGTTGCTACGAGTTGGAATTGACTCGACGGCAGGGGGTAATATAACGTTATCTAGTTTTTGTCAGGCTTCTGTCACTAGATAAATCAAGTAGAAAAACAGGAGAATTGCATGACCAACTTTCTAAAAAGACACGAAACTCCATTTTACCTAGATTTGCTTTAATTGTTCTTTTTTAACTTGGTGGGGCCAGTACAGAGAGAGTCATGTACACATCTGTAAATGGAGCTAACAGCATTTGTTGTGGAAATGAAACAGTGTTTATAATGCAATTAGTTTGGAACCTGGCACATCAGTAAAATGTTAGCTGCTGCCACTGTGAGACCACCAGGGCACCAAAAACAGGGAGACTATTTCACACAAGGGGCTTCCAAATCCCATGCAGGTCAAACTGGCATTTAACACACTGCTGCCATTTATAAAACTTGAATAGAATAGAGAAAGAAAAATATTGAACAATCAAACAATTAAGCAATCACTAACCTGAAGGCTGATCTTTTACAACGCCATTCTTGCTTCTTTCTTCCCAATCCATTACTTCTTTGTAAATCAGCTCTTCAAATAAAAACGCAAGTTACAATGCTTCATCAGTTTTTTTATATCTGTAAAATCTGCTTCCCACTCAACTGTGGCCACTCTAAGGGCACTGCACTGTGTACTTTCAATCGTGACACACAGTCAATCCAGTTACACAGTCTACCTGGATCCAAAACATCCAAACAGCCAAAAACGTAGGCGGTTTTAAAAAGTGGAGGAGGAGGTGGGAAAATAACTAGATAGTAGACACATGCTAACTTTGTTTTTTTTTTTTGTTGTTTTTTCAAATTGTGCTTTAGATGAAGGTTTACAGAGCAAATTAGTTTCTCATTAAACAATTAATACATATATTGTTTTGTGACACTGGTTGCCAACCCCACGAGGTGTCAACACTCTCCCCTTCTTGACCTCGGGTTCCCTATCATCAGCTTTCCTGTCCCTCCTGCCTTCTCGTCCTTGCCCCTGGATGGTGTGCCCATTTAAATCTCATTTTGTTTTATGGGCCTGTCTAATCTTTGGCTGAAGGGTGAACCTCAGGAGTACTTCAGTACTGAGTTAAAAGGGTGTCTGGGGGACACACTCTCAGGGTTTCTCTAGTCTCTGTCAGACCAGTAAGTCTGGTTTTTTTTTGTGGGTTTGAATTTTGTTCTACATTTTTCTCCAGCTCTGTCTGGGACCCTCTCTTGTGATCCCTGTCAGAGCAGTCAGTGGTGGTAGCCAGGCACCATCTAGTTGTGCTGGACTCAGTCTGGTGGAGGCTGTAGTAGTTGTGGTCCATTAGTCCTCTGGACTAATCTTTCCCTTGTGTCTTTGGTTTTCTTCATTCTCCCTTGCTCTAGACAGGGTGGGACCAGTGGAGTATGTGAGATGGCTGTTCATAAGCTTTTAAGACCCCAGATGCTATTCACCAAAGTAGGCTGTACAATATTTTCTTTATAAACTATGTTATGCCAATTGAGCTAGATGTCCCTCGAGACCATGGTCTCCAGCCCTCAGCTCAGTAATGCCATCCCTCAGGGAATTTGGATGTTATCTATGAAGCTTCCATGACCTTGCCTTGGTCAAGTGACACATGCTTGGTCAAGTGACACAACATGGGGGAAGTCGGCACAACATAACCAAGGCAAAGGAGGACACTGAAAGGTATACAAGAGTAAAAGGCAACAATGGCAAATACTATTACATATAGAGCCCTCGTGGCAGAGCAGTTAAGAGCTACGGTGAGCTACGGCTGCTAACTAAAAGGCTGGCAGTTTGAATCCACCAGCTGCTCCCTGGAAACCCTATGGGGCAGTTCTACTCTGTCCTATAGGGTCGCTATGAGTCAAAATTGATTCGACGGCAATGGGTTTATTAATATACAATCCTGCAACGAGAGTATAACAACAAACAATAATGTACAAGTGGACACATAGGTAGTTATGTAAGCTGAACAAGGGTGGGAGAGCGTATGCAAGGACACCCATGTGCATTTATAGGGTTGGCAGCAGATATTCCTAGATATATATTTATACATGCTGCAAATATACCCGTGTATGTGATAGAGTGCACAAGAGGCACAGTCATGAAAATCTCCTAGCCATAATCAAACACCTCCTGGGACTGAGATACTGGGCTTGAGGGCTAGCGACCACAGTATCGGGGGACACCTAGGTCAACTGGCATAAAATAGTCCATAAAGACAATGTTCTACATCCTACTTTGTTGATTAGCAACTGGGTCTTAAAAGCTTGTGAGCAGCCAGCTCTGGGTCTCCTTCCATCTGGGGCAAAGAAAAGTGAAGAAAATCAAAGACTTAAGGAAACAATTAGTCCAGAGGACTAATGGACCACATGAACCACAGCCTCCACTAACCTGAGACCAGAAGAACTAGATGGTGCCCGGCTACCACCATTGATCGCTCTGACCAGGATCACAGTAGAAGGTACCAGATAGAGTGGGAGAAAAGGTAGAACAAAATACAAACTCATAAAAAAGATGAGACTTACTGGTCTGGTAGAACCCTCGAGACTGTGGCCCATTGATACCCTTCTAACTTAGAATTGAAGCTACTCCTGGAGATCACCTTTTAGCCACATAAAAGACAGGCCTATGAAGTGAACAATAACATCTGGGAGGAACATGCTTCTTAGAACAATCAACTATACGAGACCAAAAGGGCAGCAAAACTGGGCAAACAGAAATGAGGAACCCAAGGTGGAAATGGGGAGAGTGCTGACACGCTGTGGGATTGCAACCAATGTCACAGAACAATCTGTGTATAAATTGTTGAATGGGAAACTAATTTGCTCTGTAAACTTTCACCTAAACCACAATAAAGTATTATGTTTAAAAAAGTATAGTAAGTAAAAAATCCAATTTAACAAATGAAAAAGAAAGAGGGAGAGCTAGCGTGAGTATTGTTAAAGTCCTTGATGTTCCCACCTCCATTCTCACGTTTTCCCCATCATTACTAGTAGTTCTCTAGATGTAACTGGCATCCTCTTGTGGGTTATAAGCCCCTCTTGACTGTGTAGAAATGAATCCAAATACCTAAGTCTTTTCCTCAACTTTCATTTTTAAGAAAAACTAATTAGCTACTAAGTTATCAGAGGTTCCTCAAATTTTAATAATCATGAACTAAAACCAGATCTTGCAAGCAGGTACTAGGGCTAAGAGCAACATCTTGCCATGTAGCATGGCTGCTGGCAGTACCCTGAGTGTGTGCACACGTGTGTAAGAGGCACTCCTGGTACCCTGGGATGAGTGCACTGACCCTCAGTTTTGACTTGCACTGGTCACAGTGCAAGGTTCTCAATTGCTACTAATCTTGCCTTTTAATCAGCCTCTTCATTACCAGTTTACTCCGTTGTGGGTCATTTGGTTAATATTACAGTGGGTAATAACACCCATATGCATAGTTTTGATCTGCAATTTCCCACAAATTAGATTTTAAAACATATATACAACTACATTTCTTAAAAATACAAGTAGAAGCTCACTTGGTCCTCAGCCCTGGCTCCTCCATGTCTGCTTACACGGGAACTTTATAGGTTAACATGCAGCCTGTGGACTGGGGTTACTCAAGGCCCTGGGTGGTGCAAATGGTTAATGTGCTCAGTAGCTAACTGAAAGGTTGTCGGTTTGAGCCACCTAGAGGCTCCTGGGAAGAAAGGCCTGGTGATCTACTTCCGAAAAATCAGTCACTGAAAACCCTATGGAGGACAGTTCTATGCTGAAACACATGGGTTGCCATGAGTTGGAGTGAACTCAATGGCAACTGATTTATCAGGGTAATCATGATACAGTTACTGAGTTCAATTTGCCAATACTTGATAATGTAAAATGTATAAAAGCCCTTAATTTCCCCTTCTGAAACAAATAGTACACTATTCATACATGCTCCTCTCTAATTCTGCTATCTTCAAATTCTTTTTCTCCTCAAAAAGGGGAAGAGATAGGAAAAGTAGGCTGCAGGGTCTTCTGCCCCTCCCCTAAAAGGGCCACTGTCAAAAAGTTAAAAGCCTCTGCTTTACGGGATTACAGGAAATGTCATACATGAGCATCAAAACAATCACTGCCTTTACCTTTCCATTCTTCTATTGCATGTTCTCTTTCTTCCAACTGAGCATCATAAATTTGCGGTGGTGGCTAAAAATTAAATTACATGTAAAGTCAACAGCTCAAAAAATAACGAGGCATTCAAAAACAAAGATAAAATCACTTAGAAGACTTCTACTTATGACGTGGATTTAGCTTCATTCAGTATAGGGTGTATTAAAGACTTTTTTCATAAATGTGATAGCACATCAGTTTCAGAACCAAAATAATTAAGAAAAAAATTAACGAAAGAAATAGAGCTATTATGTTCCTCTTAATAATTATATGACTTTGAAACACTCTGGAAGATACCTGCCCAAATGCAATCAGAAAACTGATCATCACAGACCGGGTCCTAGACTGCCACCGTGCACTTGGCGCTGTGCCAGGAGCTCTGGGCAGCACCATCCTCTCCCAAAGTACATTTCAGGTTTACATTTACCCCAAACCTAATCCCAACTCAGAGATGGATCGCTCCAAAAGTCTGCTTATAAACCAGATGTTTGTAAATCAGATTATTTTCACATAGAACTATTTACAATGGTGGTCAAATCCACAGGCCAAGACATAACAGTGTGTTCCACTGATGGCATAAAGTAAGGATGTCACACTATCAGTATTTCGCTTACAACTAGAGATCACTCACACCAGCGTTTCCATGGAAGAGTGTACCTAAGCACCAAACTCAGAAGGGGAACTCGTCTGGCACAGGCAATGGGAGAGGCCCAGACGCCTTTGGGGAAGGATAAATGAACTTGTGATTTCCAGCAAGTCTCTTAACCTTTCTGATTAGGTGTTTTAGACTGGATGATGACGCAACCAAAGCCCCTGGCACAGTGTCAGGTACACAACAGGTGCTTAATAAAAGGCTGATATTATTATTACAGAGCCCTGGTGGCACAGTGGTTAAGAGATCAGCTGCTAACCAAAAGGTCAGCAGTTTGAAATCACCAGCCGCTCCTTGGAAACCCTATGAGGGCAGTTCTACTCTGTCCTATAGGGTCGTTATGAGTCAGAATCGACTTGATGGCAATGAGTTTGGTTTGGTTCTGGTTATTGTTATTACACACCAGCTTTTGCATAAATGAAGACAACTGCATCACCACTGTATAAGCATGTTCGCTCTAAGGTACTCTAAGCTAGAGCCCTAATAACTGTTGTTAGGTGTCACTGAGTTGCTTTCAACTCACAGTGACCATATGTACAACAGAACGAAATGTTGCCCGGTCCTGTGCTATCCTCACAATCACTGTTATGCTTGAGCCCACTGTTGTAGCCACTGTGTCAATCCATCTCATTGAGGGTCTTCCATTTTTTTGCTGACCTTCTACTTTACCAAGCATGTACATTGAAAAGGAATGCTGTCATGTTCATCAAAAAGAACATTTCAAAATCTATCCTGAAGTATAATGCTGATCCCAGTAGTAAGTACCCCCAAAAGGGGCTGTGGCCCAGGTCACGGACCACCCTGTGGCTTCTTTATAATCAGGAGCCCGTTTATATCTAGGACTTGTTTCCTTATTTAGCCATTCTGGATGAGCAGACAGAAGGTCCCAGGAAGTGTAAGCCCTGCTTCTACATACAAGCCTTTTCAAAACAGATACTTACTGCTTCTGCCTCAGTAGGGTCATACCACACAGTGATATACGGGTGACGTAAAGCTTCATCTACAGAGATTCGCTTATCGGGATCGATCACTAACATTTTTGACAACAAATCTCTGGCTTGACTTGCTAAGGGGAAAAACAAATATTAGATTAATAGACTACTGCTCTTAATTTGAAAACAATGGAAATCACACAGCACAAAACTAAATGTGACAACAGATACCTTTCAAATCAGGAAATGTAGAAAATTAACTTTGAAAAAATTTTTGAAAGGCTCAAGATCAACAGAGCCTTTTGCTTTAAGAAAAGTCAAGCAGCCACTTTTTCTCCTTTCGAATGGGGTTTTATGTCTCCAAGTCTGTGAGAGTAGGAAGAATAATGTGAGTAGGAGGGAGGGTCTCAGGCAGCCTCAGACCAGCGTCCAGACAGGGACCATTACTCAGAAATCTGGGCCAGGGAAAGGGGCAAGAGCTGAACTGGGTGGTGCTCTCCAGAGTTCAGGCATGAGGCGCAGGCGGGTACCTTACTTGATGTTACATCAAAATGAACTCAAAACAGAATTTCTAAACCACACGATAATCTCACATTCCTGCAGTACAAAATACTTTACAGATGCCTCTGCTTTGCCTGTGTAAGTGTTGACAATATACACTTAAAAAAAAACAAAAACTAGAGACTAGTAGTTGGGAAAAAAAACTAACAAGTTCAATAACTTAGTTAAATATGAGGCTCACTTAGGTTTTGGTAACTGAAGTTCACAACATGTACAGGCAAAGAAGAGATTGGGGTTTTTCTGATTAAGGCAGTTTCCATCGATGTCTGTAGAAATAAAATTTTTTTTTTTCCCCTAAGCAATCACATTTTTAGTAAAGGGCATAGGAGAAGGGGTTGGGAGAGAGGAACTTTTTTTTTTTTTTTAAATTGTGCTTTAGGTGAAAGTTTACAGAGCAAATTAGTTTCTCATTAAACAGTTAATACTCAAATTGTTCTGTGACACTGGTTGCCAACCTTGCGATGTGTCAACACTCTCCCCTTCTCCACCTCGGGTTCCCTGTTTCCATTTGTCCAGTTTTCCTGTCCCTTCCTGCCTTATCGTCTTTGCTTTTAGGGTGGTGTGCCCATTTAGTCTAGCATACATGACTGAACTACGAAGCACGTTCCTCATGTGTGTTAACTGTTTGCTCTATAAACCTGTCTAATCTTTGGCTGAAGTGTGAACCTCAGGAGTGACTTCAGTTCTGAGTTAAAGGGTGTCTGGGGCCATAGTCTCAGGGTTTCTCCAGTCTCTGTTGGACCAACAAGTCTTTTTTCTCTTTTGTGAATTTGAATTTTGCCCTACATTTTTTTCTCCCACTCTATCTGGGACCCTCTATTGCAATCCCTGCCGAGAGCAGTTGGTGGTGGTAACCTGGCACCATCTAGTTGTTCTGGGTTCAGTCTGGCAAAGGTTGTGGTCCATTAGTCCTTTGGACTAATCTTTCCCTTGTGTCTTTGGTTTTCTTCATTCTCCTTTGCTCCAGCTGGGATGGAACCAGTAGATGTATCTTAGATGGCCACTGGCAGACTTTAAAGACCCCAGAAGACACTACTCACCACAGTTGGATGTAGAACATTTTCTTTATAGACAATTTTATGTCAACTGAGCTAGATGTCCCCCAAGACCATGGTCCCCAGCCCTCGGCCCAATAGCTCGGTCCCTCAGGGAGTTTGAACGTGTCTGTGAAGCTTCTATGACTTTGCCCTCATCAGGGTGTGCTGACTTCCCCAGTATTGTGTACCGTCTTACCCTTCTCCAAAGTTACCACTTACCTACTAACTAGTTAAGTGTTTTTCTCTCCTGACTCCTCCCCTCCCTCGAAATCATTAAAGATTGTTTCTTTCTGTGTGGAAACATTTTCACGTGTTTTTAGAATAGTGGTCTCATACAATATTTGTCTGTTTATTATTGACTTATTTCACTCAGCATAATGCCCTCCAGATTCATTCATGTTGTCAGATGTTTCACAGATTCATCATTGTTTTTTATTGTTGTGCAGTATTCCATTGTGTGTATGTATCATAGTTTGTTTATCCATTCATCTGTTGATGGGCACTTAGGTGGTTTCCATCTTTTTGCTATCGTGAGTAATGCTGCAATGAACATGGGTGTGCATATGTCTATTCATATGATGGCTCTTATTTCTCTAGGATATATTGTTAGGAGTAGGATTTTTGGATCGTACGGTATTTCTATTTCTAGCTTTTTAAGGAAGCGTCATACGGTTTTCCAAAACGGTTGTACTATTTTGCATTCCCACCAGCAGTGCATAAGAATTCCAATCTTCTTGCAACCTCTCCAACATCTGTTATTTTCTGTTTTTTTGATTCACGCCAGTAATGTCAGTGTGAGATGGTATCTCATTGTAATTTTGATTTGCATTTCTCTAATAGCTAGTGATTGAGAGCATTTCCTCATGTGTCTGTTAGGTGCCTGAATGTCTTCTTTGGTGATGTGTCTGTTCGTATCCTTTGCCCATTTTTAAATTAGATTATTTATCTTTTTATTGTAGAGGTGCCGGATATGAGAGATGAACTTTTTGTTCAACTACTAAAATATGGTTTCTGACTTCAACTGGGCTAGAATTTATATTCAAGGGTTCTTCTTATCTGAAAGCTTTTTGAATTCTAATTGAATTCAAAAGTCAGACTGATTTGAACACTTTTACTTTTGCCAAAGGCTTCAGTTAAGCCATTTTATTGAGGACAAAACTTTTAGCTCTCTAAGCTTTCTCTCTAAAATGCCTTCATTTATCAAACTTCCAGACAGTAAAAAACTTTGAGAGTTTCAACTATTTTATCTCCCAATATTCACAGGTTTCAGAGTGCAAACATGAAAACGTAAAAGCTTCACCTGGATTATGGGAAAAAAAAAAACAAGAATAAAGGATATCTTACTTTTTATTTTATCTCGTTCAGATTCTGATGGGAATATCCAATCTGGAAAAAGTTCTTCAAATTTGACTCCAGGATACTTTGGTCTGTTTTCCACATAATTCCTCACAGTTGGCTGAAGTTTCTTCATGAAATCTGCTGATGGTGTTCCTAGCTGCTCAATAACTTTATTCCATTGATCAATATCTAAGGGGTCTCTTCAGGAAAATACAACTGAAATGCTTTATATCCATATTACTTGAAGTAGCATCACTCAAAGAAAACCTTAAATTATATTCATATCCATCACAAGTAATTACCTGGGCCAGCCACCCACCCCACACCCCCCGGGTTAGCAGAAGCATTTTGAAATAATATTCAAATAAAATTTGGGTTTCCAACTTTAGACTATTTTAAAAAACTTTTACACTCTGCATTTTTGTAAACTATGATCACAGTTTATTACAATCAACATACTGAGGTCTACAAATCTTTCCACTCTAGATCAAAATAAAGTTATCTTGTGATTAAAGAATACTTAAGTGCTTGGCTACTAACCTAAAGGTTGGTGCTTCGAACCTACCCAGCGGCTCTCCAGGAGAAAGACCTGGTGATCAATTTCCGTAAAGATTACAGCAAAGAAAACCCTATGGGGCAGTTCTACTCTGTCACATGGGGTCGCTATAAGTTGGAATCGATTTGACAGCAGCACCCAACAACAACACAACACAACTGATTAGATAAACATGAAACTAGAGAAACATTATATAAGTACCAAAGTAGTGAGGAATAGAATTTGCAGTTTTTGTAGCTGGGGAAACAAGGCCCTGTGAAGTGGGACAGGACAGGTATGAAGATGGTTAGTGCAGAGGCAGGACCACAGCCCTGGGCTCTTCTGATCCCTTCGCCTACTCGTTTCCCACTAGACCACATTCCTTCCCTGTAGCTGGGTTTAGACTGAGAAATAGCATCTTTGAAATGTCATTCTGTTTTGTTGTTGTTAGTTTCCAATGAGTAGATTGCAACTCATGGTTTTCAAGGTTGTGATCTTTTGGAAGCAGATCACCAGGCCTGTCCTCTGAGGCACCTCTGGGTGGGTTTGAACTGCCAACTTTTCAGCTAGTGGTTGAGCACTTAATCATTTGTGCCACTCAGGGACTTCTTCATTCTGTTTTACTTGGTATTAACAGCAACCATCACTGCAATACCTAGGTAATGCATTTTATCTTCTCTCAAAATATACGACCTGGGTTTTAGTCTCAATTGTGCCACTAAACACTCAAAAGGTGTTAGGGAAGTCAATTTCCCTTGGGTCACAACTTCCTTACTTGTAAACATAGACAATACCAGCGCAGCCCATTTCACTGTGTGGCTGTCAGGCTTCAGATAACATGTGTGGAACAGTGATTTTGAAACTGTAAACAACTGTACAAGAGGATACAAGCCAAGGGAAAAAAAAATCATGTAAATGGCAACTTTAAGAAGAGTGATCAGTTGAGCCATGTCTTAGAAAAATGAAACTGCATCCCTGTGAAATAACCGAGGGAACAGATACACGAGCTTAGTTCTTCCAAAAGGTTGTTTCTGCAAACCTGCTCGGGAAATGGGTTTCAGACATTTGAATCACTAGGGCATCTCCTTAACTCCTGTGTTTCATGCATACTGCTGAACCAGAATTACGCCTTAATTTTCTTACGTATTCATTAGCCAAAGGAGGAGAAAGATGTGGCAGTCTGCTTCCGTAAAGGTTTACGGCCTTGGAAACCCTATGGGACAGTTCTACTCTGCCCTACAGGGTCGCTATGAGTCTGAACTGACTTGATGGCAGTGGGTTTTTTTTTTTTTCATTTAGCCAAAATGTAAAAACAATTTCACCCTTTTCCTTCTCTCCTTATACTTCCTACAGCTTTCCCCCATCCTCACTCTTCTCTGCAAAAACTGAACCCATCTGATGAGAACGTCTGCAGACCCCCAGGAGTCTCTCCCACCCAGCAGCTGTATACCATTGACCACCGAGGGACCACCTGGGTCCCAGCTAAGCAAGCCCTGCTTGTCCTCTGGCCCACTAGAGGACAATGCTCCCACAGTGCCTTCTTGCTCCTACACCATGAACATTTTGCTCTCCACCGGAGCATTCACATCACCATTCAAACATGATGTCTTCTCTCATGCTAACACAGCCACTGCTCTCTTTTGACTCCATTTCCCCCTATTTCTTCCTCTCGGTTTGCAGTGAAACTCCTTTTAAAGAGTTGCCTATACTTGTATCTCTAATTCCTTGCCTCCCATTTCTCTCTTAAACATACTCGTACTGTACTGTCTCCCCTGCCATTCCATGAAAACTGCCAGTCACCTTCACATCACTAAATCCAATGGTCAGTTCTCAGCCTGTATCTTTTTTTGACTTGTCAACAAATGTGACTGCGTGTATCTTTCATCTCGTGGGCCCCAGGGCACCTTGCTCTCTTGGCCCACCTGCATCACTAAAAATGATTCTCAATTTCCTCCCCCTGTTCCTTCTCCCTCCACCACCCCAGGGGGCTCCATCCTTGGTTCGTTTCTCTTCTTTCTCCACAAACATTCACTACCAGTCCCAAGGTTTCAAATCCCATTGACAGAACAACAACCTCTCTCCTGAACTCCACTCTCAGTTTTCCTAACATGGCTCTGTGAAGGTTCTATCTGCAACACAGATGCAGAGTCAACCCCTTCTCATCACCTTCAGTGCTACCACCTGGGTGGGCCTCTCCACCTCAGCTGGAAAACCACAACAGCTCTGCACTGCCCCCTGCTACTACTCTTGCCCTAGATGGCAACCCTCAATACAGCAGCTGAGGGATTCTCTTAAAACGAAGTTAGACGAGGAGCCTAGAAGGTGCTCAATCAGTATCTGCTGAAGTAATGAGTAAAGGGTCATTTTTACAGACTAAAGAGGAGGTAGGAAGGAGAAAAATAACCCCAACATGCTTGGATGACCTTCTGGGTTGCGTATCTACATATACCACTGTCAGAAAACCCCACAGCCCTGAGGGGCAGACCACAGGACTCTCAATTTACAAACAGGGAAACCAAGGCTCAGAGAGGCCCAGAATTTCCCTAGAACACATAGCTACCATGTAGAGGAGTCAGAACTTGGTTGGGCTCAAGGTGGTCTGGCTAAAGCTTTTTCTTTCTCATTCTCACAGTAGGGACAGGAGTTCCTTTTGTACGCCTGGTCACAAATCTAAAGCCAATCTCTACGAACCTCAGACTGGTTTCCAGAATCTTTTTCTACACCAAGAATTTTAATATAATGTCTGAAAACACTGGCAAAATTTTCTTTGAAATACAATGTTAATCTCTGTGATTTTTTTTTTTTGAGAATAACATTAGATGACCTTACGTGTAAAACTATTAATTAATGACATTGCAAACTGCCAATATATAAAGGAGGAATTTTTATTACCTAATGATGTAATGAAAAATACATTTTTCATTTTTGTAGTTTTTGAAGAAAATACTTCTTAATTAGCAAAATAAGGAAAGGAACAAAATGCATGCAAACTGAGAAAAACTAAACAGATGTTTACCAGACACTTCTAGATAATTTATCTTTAGAAAACACCAACTTCTCCCTTTTTAATTGAGTTTACTAGCAAAATATCCCCCAAAAAACCCATTGCTGTTGACAATTCTGACTCATAGTGACCCTACAGGACAGAGTAGAACTGTCTCATAAGGTTTCCAAGGAACACAGCTGGTGGATTCAAACTGCCAACCTTTTGGTTAGCTTTTAACCACTGTGCCACCAGGGCTCCTAGAGGCAAAATAAAGACCTACTTATTCACAGCCTGAAACAGTGAATCTGAGATAAGGATATGAAAAACTGCTAGAAAATTTATTACAACAAAATAAAATGCTGTATTTCGCTTAATATATTATAAAATTTATGATGAGGAAAATGTAAAGAAAGATAAAATGATATGAGTAAAAGCTTTTCATTCCAAGTTGGTGTTGTGAAGGATCTGTAAGAAAACCGCCCTCATAAAATTATAAAAAACTAAAATTACTTTAACAAAATACATACAAAACACTGACTCCAGAGCTTGATTTCCTTTAAAAACAACCATCAGTCTGCCAATGGACAGAGACTACTTTAAGCTTTTATAACAAAAAACAAAACCAAAGACTAATGAAAATATTATGTAGTTAGAACACAAATGAAAAAAGGCATATGTGAAGAACCATGTTAGGGTTAAAAATATTAAAGATGGAAGAATGACTATTGGAGGACAGAAAGCTATTATAACTATTATATCATCTATTCTCCTTTACACTACATTAATATGATTTGCTGACCACAGTATAACTTAACCTTTTGCATTTTATATTTACTCAGACTTTTCTGATGTGCCACAAAATAGCCCTATAGATAAATTTCTATTAAATGTCAGCAGAATAACAAATATGAAAATTTAGCTTCTCACAAAATTTTCATTTAATACTTTTTACATAGGTCTTACATAATGTGCTTCAGTTCTTACTTCGAGGAAAAATATTTTAATGCATACTTACAACTAACAAAATAGTATATTAATTTAATCACACAGACATACTGGCCTATTAAATTTAGATCTCAACTTTCCTAGTTAAATTAATTTAATGAATTAAATAAACTGTATTTTTGTTTAAATATCAGACTACCAAAGAGTAAATAATTTCTTATATACGTCCAGCTAGTTTTCATAAAACTAAGAGCTCATTTAAATGGTTTAACTTAACTCTAAGCCTCAATAAAATCATCATATGTAGTCAAATAAAAAAGAAAATATAAAATTGAACCATTTGGCTTATGACACTAATTTAACAAACATAACAAAGACCCAATTAGAACCCAGTTTAGAATGATGACATTTTCCCTTTGCGCATTCATATAAGTAGTTAGAATCATTCTGCCTCTGGCATTTATGGAAAACATGGCTGGGGTTCAAGATCCCGGGGAAGGATACGATCAGTGCCTTGGAATATCACACAACCTTTCACCAGTTCTCCCATGATGCAACCCACTGACCAGATATCAACTGAAAATAAAATGAAATGAAAAATTATGAAGTGCATGAACAAAACAAAGGTGAAAAAAAGGAATTCTAACAGTGTACTAAACACACAAATATGGAAAAATAAATTGCTAGCTAAGGGTGGACTTTTCACACAATATGAACGATTGCTGACCTCTATTTTTAATCTTCAGTTTGCAGCAATCTGGGGTTTTAGTGCCAAAGATTCCAATACTTTACAGCTTTAAACAAACAAACAAACAAACAACAAAAAACCAAGAAACAAGCAGTGCCCATAAAGCCCTAGCCCTGCCCCTGCTCCCCCACCAGCCTCTATGCATGGTGACTCCCTGTGAAGGATACAGTCTCTTCCCGGGAACAGGACTTTATGGAGGACCATTTCTGCCATGATGCACCCGACAGACCAGATGTCCACTACCAAATATCAGGGGATTAAAAACGAGCCTGATGTCCCACATGTCTCTTCCCCAAACCTCCTCCCAAAAGAAGTCCAAAACCATTCACTGTCACCAGCTCGCTGACGGCAGCATTTGGGGAGTGCTGACTCTCTTCTGAGTGGTCACTGCTGAGCTGCAGTGCACTCCAGGGCTCAAGGGGAGGCCCTGAATTCCGTGGGGCCTATCTTCTTCTGCTGGGCCCCAGCTGTACCCCATGCCTCTGACTGCACAGGTAGAGAACTATTTTAATTGCCCCTGCTAGGGTGGGGAGAAGTTAACAGGGGACCTGATTTTCTCTCATCTCAGGGAACCATCAAGAAGCCCACAGAGGTTTGCTTCTCCAAGTGGGAGCACAAGCTACCAAGCATTTAAATAAACCTGTGTGCTTTTCTATATGTATGTTACACTTTTATACAATGTTCAAAAATACTAATTTCAAAAGTGAATTTTTTAACATGAATTATTTTAACCAATAGGAATACAAAGTTAATTATTTCTTGTCTATGGGCTATGATAATCTATGTATATAATACAGTTCCCACACTGTATTTCATATAGTACAAAGGAAAGAGAAAAAATCTGATGATGACCAACTGCACTCTTAAAAACGCCATTCGCTTCATGCAGCTCGGTCAGTACTCACCATTCTCTTTGTATCCCATGCCCAGGATGACTTCGGGGGCTCGGTAATACCTTGTTACCACATAGGGGGTCATCATGAAGTTAGTGCATGCTGTCCGGGCCAGACCAAAATCAAGGATCTTAAGGGTGCAGTCTGATTTTACTACGATGTTGCTAGGCTTCAAATCCTAGGAAGAAATGGTTTAAATTAATAAACTCAAACTAGGGGCTCCTCTCTCTTAGGAGCTGGTAAAGTAGGTAATACAAGATGAAGTGATTTGTTTCTAGCTTCCTTTTTTAAAACCAAGGAATCTGGCAAAAATGGGTAGAAAGAACTACAAATTGCTAATGTAAAATGATGTTCAACTCCTCCCCACATACATGCACACATACATGCACACGTGCCCAAACATACACGCACGTACACACACACGGCCCATAATACATACCACACACATGCACACACTCATACTCCACAGTACATACCACATGCACACACACACACAATCACAAGCACCACTTTCAGTTGGGCCTGTGGCAGATTTGGGAGGACGGAGGCACCCAATGTGGTGGGTGAGAGAAACAGGCCCTTCCTCACATGTTATTTGGTGGGGGGGATGAATTTTTTTTTTAATTTTCTTTTTATTGTACTTTAGGCAAAGGTTTACAGAACAAATAGTTTCTCATTACACAGTCAGTACGCATATTGTTTTATGACATTGATTAACAACCCCGCATATCAACACTCTCCCTTCTTGACCTTGGAGGACCTTTTTTTTGGTGAAAATAAACATAGCCAAAGTTGCACCATGTCAAAAGTTTCTACAGGTACAATTCAGTGACATCTACTACATTTTTCCAGTTGTGCTGCTATTCTCACTATCGTTTTCCAAATCATTCCATCACCATTATCTTCAACTCACTGCCCCCTAGGCTTCCCATCAAACCTTTGGAGTTGCTGTTGTCAATTTGATCTCACATAGATAATTCTATTTGTTTTTGTACTTTAGATGAAGGTTTACAGAACAAATAGTTTCTCATTAAACAGTTCACATATTGCCCTATGACAATGGTTAACAACCCCATGACATGTCAACACTGTCCCTTCTCAAACTTGGGTTCCCTATCACCAGCTTTCCTGTCTCTTCCTGCCTTCTAGTCCTTGTCCCTGGACTGCTGTGCCTCATTAGTCCCATTTTGTTTTATGGGGCTGTCCAATTCCTGGCTGAATGGTGAACCTCGGGAGTGACCTCACCACTGAGCTAAAAGGGTGTCCTGGGGCCATACTCTTGGGGTTTCTCCAGTCTCTGTTAGGCCAGTAAACCTGGTCTTTTTTTGTGTGTTAGAATTTTGTTCTACATCCTTCTCCAGCTCTGTCCAGGACCCTCTGTTGTAATCCTGGTCAGAGCAGTCAGTGGTGGTAGCCAGGCACCATCTAGCTGTACTCAGTCTGATGGAGGCCTTGGTAGCCGTGGTCCGTTAGTCCTTTGGACTAATCTTTTCCTTGTATCCTGTTCTCTACATTCTCCCTTGCTTCTGAAGGGGTGAAACCAGTGGAGTATCTTAGATGGCTGCTCCAGATGCTACTTGGGGGTAAGTTTTTAAAATCTGCAATACCCAGCAGACCCTGAAATGCAACCTGGTCTAGAAGTAATAGCACAACCACATGAACAAGGGTAGTTGGTGCAACACCACTCCAACAATGGCAACAGTGGTAACTCCTTCCACAGGGCAGCCTGCTAGCAAAATACCCCATCTCCAGACACTTCTATCTGTCAGAAAATTGTCATACTATACCGATTCTGTTGGAACAACACTCTTTACTGCCATCTGCTGAGAAACCGTGATAATGAGATATGGATCTAGGATGTCTACAATGTGTACAGCTGCCCCTCATGGTGCGCGTGCAAGGCACTGCCTGTGTGAAGGAAGAGGGGCCTCACCCCTCAATGTTTACCAGTGGGGAGAGGGTTAAAGATACCACAGAAGTACCTCAGAGCTCTCCCCACGCCCACGGCCTCTCTCCAATCAGCCTCCAAAATACAGAGTCATCTTTCCAAAACTTAACCGGGCTTTGTTTTAAGATGGCAGAACAAAGACAGTTCTGCCCTTCAACTCTTAAAAACCACCCCAAAACAAGGAAAACAAACACATGAATCAGAAGACAAACGACACCTTGCAGGGGCCATGGAAATGTACCACTCAGACTTCCTGCCACCGAGAAAGGCCCGGCACAATGCTGAGTTCATCCCCATGTTTGTGCAGAGGCCACACTTCCCAAGGGCCACTCTTAGCCGATGTCCGAGTGGGGCACGGATACTGAAGCAGGCCGTTATCCCAGAGATGCAGGACTTCTCTGAAGGTGACTTTGGCTCGAGGGCTCCCGTGGCCTGGTCAAAGCTTTCTCAGATCCTGAGACTCTTCTCACCCAACCCTCCTTCCTCCCTCTCTCCTCCAAGGGGCTAGACCTGCACTGCTGTCTAACAGCTCCCCTGCTTCCTCCGACTCCATCCTCTCTTTTCCTTACAGGTATTCTCCCAATAAATCTCTTGCATGTCTAATCCCACCTTAGCACCTACTTCTCTGAAGAGCTGCACTAATGCAAGTGGTACTAAGAGTGGTCTGAGAAAACAGACGGAAAGATGGAGAATTGGGATGGGTGGGAGAAGAGGATGCCATCCTGAGAGATAGGTGGGGCACAGATAACTACCTGGCAAGGGTGACATCCAACTGCTGAAGACTTTAGTGGTGCTAACCTGGGGAGACACCCTGGTGGAGGGAAACACAGCTGCAGGCACGCAGATTCAGACATTTGAAAGGCAGGAGAGGGACAATGCCTACAAGGACAGGGAGTGGGCTGCTGACTGCTCAGTAGTATTGATGCCCTGCAGAGGGATAACGAGAGTAAGGCTCTTAACCAGCAATGGATGGCTAAGTGTGAGAGCCAGAGGGCCTCGGTGATAGACTACGAAGAGGCCTGCTCACCTACGGTGGCAGAGCAGATACAGTGGAGAAGCACATCTGAATGCTCAGCCAAGGCGGGTCTGTTATGCTAAGACCAGAGCCTAGATGGAAAAACCTGGGACCCTAAAAACAGGATGGGGACATCTGGATGGATGGTCCTGAGAATGCTGGCTCTGTAGACCCCCTAAGCTCTTACAGACTGTAGAGATGGCTCACCCCTCCCTAATAAAAGCTGGCACTCCTGCTTGCTGGAAGATGCTGCAGAGGCCTCTCCCCCATGAGGCACCAGGTGTCCATCCTCCCCCATCTCTCTCTGGCTGCCAGGCCAAAAGCTGGGGTTAAATCCCTGTGCAACCTGGCTAGACCTAGTAAGAGAGAATACTGTCCACAGAAGGAGCAGCAAGGATGACCTGGCATGTACCAGCAGGGCCCTGGGTAGGATTTTGAGGGTGCTTAATTGAGGGGCCAGAATGTGAGGCTAGGTAAGCAAGAATCACTGACTTAGAGGCATGTTCTTGGGCCACGTGACTTAACACCCTGGCAAGGACTCCAGGGGATGGGGCAAACTTGCAGATAGGGTGGCTCCTAGAAGTCTGGAAAAAGTAATGGCCACTGCTCATTGAAGTGGAAAGTCCCTAGTTGGCTTTCCCACTTCAGTGAGCAGTGGCCATTACTGCTCACTGAAGTAGAAAGGGCAGAGGAAGGTAGAGGAAAGAGTAAAGAGGCTGAGGGGAGTGGGCAAGCTGGGATGGGTATATTATGTTAGGCCACAAAACCCGCTAGATTATGTTTCATGGGAGGGCTCAGAGGACATCCCCTTCACCAAGGCCATCAGAAGTGTGCTGGTGAGGGGTCCCAGCTCAGTGAGAAGTGACTGTCCTCTGCAGGTCAGAACATCAAACAATAGCACCCACAGGGATAATGGCCCTGCCCTCCTCGATATACTACAGACCAGGTGGCAGCACTTAACTGCCACTACAATCACCCCAATGTGCTTGTGCAATGTGGTTACAATCACAATGACTAGCAAGCTGAAGAAGCCCATGGGGGCTTGACCCACAGGGAGCTGTGGAGACGCTTAACAGAGCATGGTGTCCCTCAGGGTAGCCAACAAGGGTGCAGCAAAGCATCTGTAAGAAAAACGGTAAGAATGGAGGACTAGGAGGCTGAGGTGGTTACCCCAATAAAACATTAACATTCCTTGTCAATTCCTAGATCTGAGCTGATTTTCGGATCCAGAACCCATTGACTAAAGAGGTGTCCTATGAGGAAGGACCCTGGATCATGGCAAATGCACACTATTTTGATTTCCCCAATCCTCCTGCAAAGGTACCTATGACCATTTACTCAGAAAAAAGGAGAAAAACTAGGCATTGTCAGGACACAAGTTCCGAGCTGATATTGCTACCCAAAGACCCAAAGCATCATCACGTCCCATCACCCTGAGAGTTAAGACCATATGGGGCCAGGTAATAAACGGAGTCCTGGCTAGAATACGACTCAGTGGGGTCACTAGGTCCACAAACCCTTCCAGTGGTCATTTCCTCAGTCCCCACATGTAACTGGAATTGATATAGTTGGCAGTTGGAGTAATCCCTGCTTTGTCAGTGGGGAAGGCAAAGTGGAAATTTGAAACTGCCCCCCTTACCAATAAAATAAATCAAAAACACGATTGCATCCTGAGGGGTGCTGGGGTGGGGAACATGGAAGAGATTAGTGTTACCATTAAAACCTGAAGGATACAGGGATTGTTGTTGGTGTTGGGTGCCATCAAGTCAATTTTCGACTCATAGCGACCCCATGTGACAGAGTAGAACTGCCCCATAGGGTTTTCTAGGCTGTAATCTTTTTTTTTTAATTGTTGTAGTTTAAGTGAAAGTTTACAATTCAAGTTAGTCTCTCATGCAAAAATTTATACATACATTGTTATGTGACCCTAATTGCTCTCCCTATACTGTGACAGCACACTCCTTTCCACCTCTGATTTCCCGTGTCCGTTCAACCAGCTCCTAACCCTCTCTACCTTCTCATCTCACCTCCAGACAGAAGCTGCCCATTTAGTCTCATGTAT
>NW_004444117.1:3451212-3496290 GCF_000243295.1 Trichechus manatus latirostris
CTTTCTGGGGTTCCTCCAGTCTCAGTCAGACCATTAAGTCTGGTCTTCTTACTAGAATTTGAGTTCTGCATCCCACCCTTCCTCTGCTCCATCAGGGATTCTCCGTTGTGTTCCCTGTCAGGACAGTCATTGGTGGTAGCCGGGCACCATCCAGTTCTTCTGGTCTCAGGCTGATGAAGTCTCTGGTTTATGTGGCCCATTCTGTCTCTTGGGCTAATACTTTCCTTGTTTCTTTGGTGTTCTTCATTCTCCTTTACTCCAGGTGGTTGGGACCAATTGATGCATCTTAGATGGCTGCTTTCTAGCTTTTAAGACCCCAGACGCCACTCACCAAAGTAGGATGCAGAACATTTTCTCAATAAGCTTTGTTATGCCAATTGCCCTAGATGTCCCCTGAAAGCATTGTCCCCAGACCCCCTCCCCTGCTACTCTGTCCCTTGAAGTGTTTGATTGTATTCAGGAAACTTCTTAGGTTTGGTTTAGTCCAGTTGTGCTGACTTTCCCTGTAGTGTGTGCTATCCTTCCCTTCACCTAAGATAATTCTTGTCTACTATCTAGTTAGTGAATAACCCTCACCATCCCTCCCCACCCTTGTAACCATCAAAGAATGTTTTCTTCTGTGTTTAAACCTTTTCTTGAGTTCTGATAAGAGTGGTCTTATACAATATTTGTCCTTCTGTGACGGACTAAATTAACTCATCCAGGCTGAGATCTTGACGGGAGCAGATCTCCAGGTTTTTCTCCCACAGAGGCTCTGGGTGGGTTCGAACCACCAACCTTTCAGTTAGCAGCCAAGCGCCAGAGCTCCCTGCAGGGATGGTGGTCCCTCTTGTGGTTGGCTGCTGTCGAGTCCATGACTCACAGTGACCCCACGTGTGCAGAGAATTGTTCCACAGGATTTTCAAGGCTGTGACCCTTCAGAAACAGATCGCCAGGCCTGTCTTTGGAGGTACCTCTGGATGGGTTCGAACAGCCAACCTAGTAGTTGAATGCTTAAGCATCTGCGCCACTCAGGGACTCCGGTCCCTCTCATATCTCAGCTTAAATCCTGGCCCTTACAGAAACTAGATGGGATCTCTTCTCTAAAGTAAAAGACAAACTGTTGCATCTTATGACCCTTATACTGCACAGTAACTGGTAGGTCTCTTTAGGTTCCAGAGGCAACAGATTTCACATCTAGGAATAATGCTCCAGCCCCTATACTGGGTGTCATGGAAGGCTGCCAGTTTTGAGTGGAGCTTGGAACAAGAGAAGAATCTGTAGCGGGTCCAAGTTGTATGCAAGCAACACTGCCACCTGGACCATATGATCCACCAGACCCTATGGTCTTGGAGATGTCAGTGGTGGGAAAAGAGGCAGTCTGGAGCTGACAGCAAGCCCCTAAAGGAGAATCAAGGCCATGCCATCCACAGCTGAGAATTATAAGTCTTTTGGGAATACCTTCTGGTGCGTTACTGGGCCCTGGTAGAAACAGCACGCTTGGCTGTGGAGCACCAAGTGATCATGCATCTGAAATGGCCCAACACAAATTAAGTTCTGTTGGACCTACCATGTCATGAAGTTGAATGCGCCCAGGAGCAGTCCATCCAAAGACAGAAATGGTACATATGGGATTAAACCCAAGCAGGACCAGAGATGCATGAACAAGCTATGTGAGCCAGGAGCCCAGACCCCACAAAACCTCCCCCACAGTTACATCATGCCCCTCCCCTAGCTTGCACCTAAGGCCATAAAGAACATCCCATAAGCTTCGTTTACAGATGGATTGGCCTGGTATGTGGGTGCAAACTGAAAATGGACAGTGGTTGCATTATAGCCACATAAAGGAGTGGCCATAAAAGACAATAGAAAGGAAAGATCTTGCTACTGGGCAGTGCTGCAAGCAGAGCACTTCTGGGTGGAAGAAGTGGCCTGAGGTGAGAACATGTATTCCTAGGCAGTGGTCAACTGCCTGGCCATCTGATCAGGGCCTGGAAAAAGGAACTGGAGGATTGGAAATAAACAGATATGTAGATAGACATACCGGAGTGGATATGAAGTGTAAAGATCTCTGTATGACATACCAACACCTACTGGAAAGCATCCGCCATGAAAGAGGCACTGAGAAACCACACAGAATATATGACTTGGTGAGTTGATGTTACTCAGCCTTCATCATCAGTCACTCCAGAACTGTCACAACAGGAATATGAGTGGAGTGGCCACAGTGGCAGAGGCTACATATGGCTCCAAAAGCATGGATTCCCACTTGCCAAGCCCCATTTAGCTGCTGAATGTCCAACTCGTCACAGTAACAGACACCTTTGCTGAGCCCCCAGCACAGCACTACTCCTCGAGGACACCAACCAGCCACACTGGACATCTTCCTTCCTGGAGGGGCTAAGAGTTTGTCCTCAGAGGGATAGATGATAGACACCTATTCTGGGTATGGGCTTGCCTTTCCTGCCCACAAAGCCTCAGCCAGCACCACTTTCTTGGGGCCTTCAGAATGCCTGATTCACAGATGCGAAATTCTACTCGGCCAAACGGGCCCCTTTCACACTGAAGGAGGTGTGGCCACAACATCCAATCGTCACATCACACACCACATCACACAGCAGCAGTTGGGTTTACAGAAGGCTGGAATGAACTTCTAATGGCACAGCTGAAGCATCAGCTCAGAGGTAACACTTTGAAAGGATACAGACTGCATAAATCTGAGATTTCTATATGGCACTGTTGCTCCCTGGTGGAGCAAAGGTTAAAGCACTTGGCTTCTAACTGAAAGGTCAGTGGATTGAACCCATCAGTGGCTCTAAGGGAGAAAAGACCTGGCTACCTGCTCCTATAAAGATGACAGCCTTGAAAACCCTATGGGGCAGTTCTACTTTGTCCTATAGGGTCACTATGAGTTGGAATCAACTCAGTGGCACGCAACAATAACAACATATGATGCTGTGTCCCTTACAGAAAGAATACATGGGTCTAGGATTCAAGAGGTAGGAGAAGGAATGGCCCACCTACCACCATACCTCATGACCCACTGCTTTTCTTCCTCACAACTCAGAGCTCTGCAGGATTGGAGGTCCTGATCCCCAAAGAGGACCTTTTTCCAGGGGCAGAGCAAGGGTCCTACTGAACTACAAGCTACAGCCGGGCTGCTGCCAGGGCACAGTGGACTTCTTGGTCCAAGGACCAGCAGGTGAGAAGAATCACCAAACTAGCAGGGTGAGCAGGAAGAGGTAGTGCTAATTTTATACCATAGGAGCTGGGGGGGATACGTGAGGACAAGGTGCCCCACTCAGGCACTTCCTGGTACTCCCTGCCCCATCGCAACTGTGCATGAACATGTGCAGCCACTCTAGGCTGAGCCAAGGACACAGACCCTGTTGAAGTTTGGGACACATCTCCAAATAAGCCACAAAGTTCTGCCAAGGTGATAGCTGAGGGGCAGGGGAATGTTGAATGAAAAATGGAGGAGGCAGAGCATGAGTACCAGTCATGGCCCAGAGATCAATTGCAATGACAAGGGATATAGTTCATCCTATTAACCTCCCTCTTCTAAACTTCCCCTTGTGAGTAGAGGACCTTAGGAACCTGTGTGAAGAAGCAGATCTGAAGGGGCATGGGCTGAACCGCAGTGGCCATAAAAATGCTCCACTCATATTTCCTGCTACAGGGAGTGCAACTGACAGATGGCCTAGGGGCTGTGCTCTGACTCCACCATTCTATTAATGCTGAGACCACACTTCAGTGCTCTCAGCCAATGGAGACTCTGTTTTATATAACTGTTTGTAGAACTGTTTGACCCTTTTTTAAAAAAAAAGGAAATGAAAAAGTTGCTGAACAATTATGTACAATATGATCTCGTTTTTGAAAAATACAAATTAAAAGAGGACATGAGTATAACAGATATGTTAGTAGTAGCAAAAGCATTTAGAAATGTGTCAGTGTAAAGTTAGGGGAAGCACCAAACTGTTATCAATGACCACCTCCAGATGAGAACAGAAGGTTAGGGCACTTTCATTTAATTTTTTAAATTATAAAAGTAAAAATGGTGGGATTATGAGTGTATTGCTTTTCAAATAATTAAATTTTATGTTTAGTATGAAACGATTTTAACAAGTGAAATTAAAAATGTGTATCTACCTCACACCATATATGAAAATTAACTCAGTTCAGCGATCTAAATATAAGAAACTAAAATCATAAACCTCTTAAGAAGAAAACATAGTGGTAATACTTCAAGACCTAGTTTTTGAAACTGGATTCTTAGATATGACACTAAAAGCATGACCAATAAGAACAAAATAGATAAAAAGGACTTAATTAAAATTTAAAACTTTTGGGCATCAAAGGAGTTTATCAACAAGAAGAGACAACCTACAGAATAAACCTGTTGCCATCGAGTTGATTCCAACTCATAACAACCCTATAGGACAGAGGAGAGCTGCTCCACAGGGTTTCCAAGGAGCAGCTGGTGGATTTGAACTGCTGACCTTTTGGTTAGCAGCCAAGCTCTTAACCACTGCGCCACCAGGGCTCCAACCTATAGAATGGGAGAAAATATTTGGTAACCATGTATCTGATAAGAGTTTAATATCCAGAGTGTATATAGAACTCCAACAACTAGACAATAAAAAGACAAACAACCCAATTAAAAAACGGGGAAAGGATTTAAAGAGACATTTCTCCAGAGAAGATATACAAATAGCCAACAAGCACACGAAAAGATGCTCCATGCCATTAGTCATTAGGGAGAGGCAAATCAAAACAACAATGAGATACCACTTCATCACCACTAGGACTGCTATTACTAGGGGGAAAAAAAAAAAAGTAAGTGTTGGTGAGGATGTGGAGAAATTGTAACCCTCATCCATTTGCTGGCAGGAATGTAAAATGATGCAGCGAATGTGGAAAACAGTTTGGTGGTTCCTTAAAAAGTTGAACATAGAATTCCCACCTGACCCAGCAATACCATCCCTAGGTCTATACCCAAAAGATGTGAAAGCCAAAAGTCAAACAGATACATGTACACCAATGCTCATTGTAGCATTATTTGCAATAGCCAAAAGGTAGGAAAAACCCATGTGCTCATCAATACATGAATCGGTAAACAAAATGTGGTATATACATATAATGGAACATTATTCAGCCATAAAGACAAATGAAATTCTGATACATGCTATGACATGGATTAACCTTGAAATCACTATGCTGAGTGAAATTAGTCAGACACAAAAGGACAAACGTTGTATGCCTGTACACGAAATATCTAGAATAGGTAAATGCATAGAGAGAAAAATTTATCAGTGGTTACCAGGGGTTGGAGGGAGGGGGAAATAGGAAGTTACCGCTTAAGGGGTACTTAGTTTTTGTTTGGGGTGATGAAAAACATATGGAAATAGATAGTGAGATGGTTGTACAACACAGTGAATTCTCACTAAATTGTACACTTGAAAGTAGTTAAAATAGCAAATTTTTTGCTATATATATTTTACCACAATAAAATTAAAACCAACAAAAAACGACAAGAAGTATGTATCTATGTGTATGGTACTATACACAGGAAAAAGGGCTGGAAAAGTTCACACAAAACTGTTAACACACTAGTCAACTAATGGCTAATCACCTCTTGGGACCCAGAGGGGTGGGAGCAAACAGGGGCCTTTCACTTCTTGCTTTATACACCTGTGTATTGTTTGAAATTTTCCCACAATGAGCATGTATTGTATTCACAAGCAAATACAAACGCCCTCAAGAGCCTGGCAGGTCCCAGGAATGTGTGAAGCAGGAGGGTACAAGACAAGGGGATGAATAGCAGGAACAGTGGTGAACAGGACAGAGACGTGCTCAACAGAATCACTTTCTCAGGGGTTTGTAGGTATCTAAACACTGTGCTGGCAAACCAAACACTTTTTTGGACCCTATCTGACCTACTAACAGGGACCCAAATCTTCCACAAAACCGTCAGCGCTGCAGCTCTTACAATGGTTTCTAATAACAGGAGGATACTGTTTTCTCACTTACCTCTGGGCCCAAGAGGGAAGAAATAAAAAAGGCAAGCTGCTTTCCCTTACAATAGTAATAAGGCCTAACATCGGGAAATTATTCTAAAGCATGAATTTAAAAAATAATGTATTTAGGAGATATTAAGAGTGTCTTAATTTATGTAAAGGTCTGTAAAAATTTTAGGAAGAGAAACAGAGTGGTATGTTGGTAAATTTTTACTTTTAACTAAAACAGATTAGTATTAATATTTTTAAAGCAAATTTGACAACATAATTTATTTAACTGAACACTTGGTGGCAGCAAAAGGCTATATTTTAAATAACAGCACACTGTGCTTAGTGAGAAGCCCTCGTGGTGCAGTGGTTAAGAGCTCAGCTGCTAACCAAAAGGTCGGCAGTTCAAATCTACCAGCTGCTCCCTGGAAACCCTATGGGGCAGTTCTGCTCTGTCCTATAGGGTCGCTATGAGTCAGAATCAACCCAACGGCAACAGGTTTGGTCTTCTCTTTTGGTGGTTGGTGAATCAGGGTGCTTGTCAGTGAGCAAGGCCCCAGGAGGCACTGAAAGGACAAGAGATGCCTGCGCCCTGGCTCTGGCCTCCTGTCCCTGACCTGATGCTCACAAGGAGGGGCCCTCAGAGAACAGAGCCTTAGCTGGCCTCTGCTCAGCGACTATGATGGGATCAACCTTTTGCAGAATCTAGCTGATCTGAAAGAATAATGCTACAGCATCAACAAACAATCTATTCTTCTCTATTATTAATAGGTTATATCTTTCTCATCTCACTATTATTTCCCACACACAAATATTTACTTCAGAGAAAAAATGATTTTTTTTGATATTAAAAAATGGTATCTAAAGATAGTCTGTCAACAAAATTAGTTTAGTAATAATTTAGGGAATGCTAAGAACACCTATTTCCAATAAATTATATTACCTTGGCCTCTAGACTCACTCAAAATTTTAGTTGTTTAAAAAGTATTCTATTATTCCTCAAAAAGTTAAACACAGATTTGCCATACCCAGCAATCCTAGTCCTAGGTATATACCCAAGTGACTTTAAAGCAGGGACTCAAACTAATACTTGTACACCAATGTTCACTGCAGCATTACTCACAATAGACGAAAGGTGGAAACAACCCAAGTATCTACCAACAGATGAATGAATAAAGAGATTGTGGCACAGGCAGTCCCCGGATTATGAACTAGTTCTGTTCCTAAATCTGTCTTTAAGTTGAATTTGTACGTAAGTTGGAACGCTTAGGTACAGTTCATATCTAACGTCAGTTAGTCAAATGTTTGCCTTAGTATATACTATATATATACACATATGCATATTTTCTACGCATACAAAACTTTAAAGAAACACTTCCAGATACACTAAAACACCTTTAACATAATAATACTATAATAACGTTTTGATGCGCATTGCAAAGTAGCACCCACTTGTTATTACAAACTATTGCATTGTATATATCTCGAATTTTTAATATAATAGACTTTACAGGGGTTGGTTCAGGGGCTGGTTCATAACTACCAGTTGTAGCGTTGTATTAAATCTGACGTTGGTAACCGGGGGACTGCCTGTATATACATACATTGGAATATTACTCAGCCATAAAGGGAAATGAAGTTCTGTTACATGCTACTGACTACGCAAAGGCATTCAACTGTGTGAATCACAACAAATTATGGATAACATAGCGAAGAATGTGAATTCCAGAACACTTAATTGTGTTCATGCAGAACCTGTACATAGACCAAGAGGCAGTTGTTTGAGCAGAACAAGGGGATACTATGTGGTTCAAAATCAGGAAAGCTGTGGTCAGGGTTCTATCCTTTCCCATACTTATTCAATCTGTATGATGAGCAAATGATCCGAGAAGCTGGACTATATGAAGAACGGGGCATAAGGACTGGAGGAAGACTCACTGACAACCTGGGATACGCAGAAGATGCAATCTTGCTTGCTGAAAGTGAAGAGGACTTGAAGTACTTATTGATGAAGATCAAAGACTACAGTCATCAGTATGGATATACCTTAATATAAAGAAAACAAAAATCCTCACAACTAGACCAATAAGCAACATCATGATAAATGCAGAAAAGACTGACATTGTCAAGGATTTCAGCTTACTTGGATCCACAATCATCGCCCATGAAAGCAGCAGTCAAGAAATCAAAAGACACATTGCATTGGGCAAATCTGCTGCAAAAGACCTCTTTAAAGTGTTAAAAAGCAAAGATGTCACCTTTTAAGGACTAAGGTGCACTGGACCCAAGCCATGTTGTTTTCAATTGCCTCATATGTGTGCAAAAGCTGGGCAATGAATAAGGAAGGCTGAAGAATTGATGTTGAATTACGGTGTTGGCAAAGAATACCAAATATACCATGGACTGTAAGAAAAGCAAACAAATCTGTCTTGGAAGAAGTATAGCCAGAACGCTCCTTAGAAGCAAGGATGGCAAGACTTCATCTTACATACTTTGGACATGTTATCAGGAGGAACCAGTATCTGGAAAAGGACATTTATGCTTGGTAAAGCAGAGGGTCAGGAAAAGAAGAAGACCTTCAATGAGATGGATTGACACAGGGGCTGCAACAATGGGCTCAAGCATAACATGATCGTGAGAATGGCATAGGACTGGGCAGCGTTTTGTTCTGTTGCATATGAGGTCACTGTGAGTTGGAACAGACTCGACGGCACCACACAACAACAATAACAACAACAGGGGTTGGCGGGAGGAGGAAACAGGGAGTTACTGCTTCAGGGGTACTTAGTTTTTGTTTGGGGTGATGAAAAACACGAAAATGGATAGTGGTGATTGTTGCACAACACAGTAAATGTAATTAATGTCACCGAATTGTACACTTAAAAATAGTCAAAATGGCAAACTTATTGTTATATACACTTTACCACAATTTTAAAAATCTTTATCATGACGTTCTGCTTACACAGCTATACAAGTTAAACAATAACAAAAAATTATAAAATCAGTTTAGAGAATTACATTATATCTCCCTGGTTTTTAAATGTTACTTCCTGACAGAATAGGCTACACCTTCCTTTCAAATGGGAGGAGGCTATAGGGTCTGGGGCCATTCCAAACAGGTTGTAGAGTGAGGCGCTTCTACCAGCAGAGATGTGGCCAAACTTTAGGATATAAGAAATAGGTATTTAGGACATAATTTAAGTAAGATTTCTCAAACAACTGTCTCGTTTTCTGCTTGACCTCTAACTCCTCCCACCCCCCATCCAAGTTCCTTGCTCATCAAAAATGAGGTTTCAAATACGGCAAAAAATAATAATGATAATAGGAGAATCTGGGTGAAGGTATTTGGTAGTTCTTGTCCTTTTCCTGCAACTTTTCTCTTGAGTTTTAAATTAAGTCAAAATGAAAAGTTTAAAAAAAATGAAGCCTTCTGCAGTATTAGCTGAGCAGCAACATGAACATCAGAGCCATGTGGTCCCTCCCTCATCCCTGCATCCACAATGGCTAGCACACAGTCTAGGCAAACCAGGCGATCCACAAATGTTTTCTAAACATAACCATATTTTGAAACATGACACAATCCCATAGTCTATTTTGACCTTCAACACTGACAAAAAAATTTTAAACTATTAAACTCTCTTGTCTCTGGAGGATTACAACAACAAAATGATTGTGATTTAAAAAATAAGATTAATATGGTATCACTACTTACTCTATGAATTATACCAGCTGAATGCAGATGTTTAATACCACAAAGCATCTGGTAAAGAAGGTATGACATTCTTTCATGGTCCAACTCCATATGAATAACCTGACATAAGTTAGCATCCATTAATTCCATGACCAAATACCTGAGGAAAAAAAATTATCAGCCATGTATACATGAAAATTAATCCAAAATTTCTCAATTGTTGTGAAATAGTAATAATTTTTTCTTATCATGGCACTGGCTAAAGTAAAAAGGTAACTTGTTTTTGCTAAAACATTTATAAGGTATCTTGAAAAGAAGTAAACGTTTAATGGAACTTTGTAAAAATGTTCCAAAGAATATAAAACAACTGACCTATTACTATATCTTTTGAGTTAAAGACACAGCAACTTATACATCATGATAAACAGAATCTTATACATTCAAATTCTCCTATATCATTAATTGTTTTGCTATTAGCTCATTTTTATCAGCACACAAACCATGCTGTTTTTTCTCTCAAAAAACCTTTTGACCCCTTTCCCCATAAGCTCCTGTCCCTTTTTTGTTTGTTTGTTTTTGCTCCTTTTGTAGCAGAACTCCCCAAAGTGACCACATTCTCCCATCTTTCTTAATGCCACTTCCATCAGGCTTTGGCCCCCATCACTCTGCTGAAACTGTCTTCCTCAAAGTCACCGATGACATCATGATGCTAAATCCAATGGTCAATCGTCACTTGACCACACAGACCATCGCACCCTCCTCCTGGACCTCCCTTAGCCTCCAGGAAGTCACCCTCCTGGTTGCTTTTCCTTCCTCCTTGGCGGCTCCTTCTCAGTCTCCTTGGCTGGAACCTCCTCCTCTCCACAACTCCTCACCCCTGGGTGCTCGGCACTCAGTCCTTGGCCCTCTTCTCTTCTAACTATACTCACTCCCTTGGCAATCTCCTCCAGTCTTGCAGCTTTAAATATTATCTATCCATTGTCAACTCTCAAATCTGTATCTTTAACCCAGACCTCCCTCCTGAGACCCACATCACACATCCAACTGCCTACTTCACATTTCCACTTGGATCTCCAATAGACATCTCAAAATCCATGTCCAAAACTGAACTCCTGATTCCATATCTCCCTAGCCAAGCCCGCTTTTTCCTGTAGCCTTCCTCATCTCGCTGACAGCAACTTCATCCTTCAGGTGCTCAGACCAAAAATGATGATGCCATTCTCAACTCCTCTCTCTCATGTCACACGTGCTATCCATCAGGAAACACTGTGACTCTACCTTTAAAACAGTTACAGCATCTGATTGCTTTTCTTAATCCTCACTATTAGCCCTCTGGTCTGAGCTGAGTCACCCTAGTCGCTCACCTGAATTGCTACAATAGGTTCCTAACTGGTGTTCTTGGTCTCCACCCCTTACAGTGGATTCTTATCCAAGAAGTCAGAGTTAATCTTTCAAAACGTAAGTCAGGTCAGGACACTCCTCTGCTTAAAACCTTACTCTGACTTCCCTTAGAGTAAAAGCCAAACTCCTTACAATGGCCTACAAGGCCCTAGGCAGTCTGGCCCTATCAAGTCTCCAAGCCCCTCTTCTCCTAATGTCCCCATTGTCCCTCTGCTCCATCCACACTGGCCTTCTTGATGTTCTTAGACTATACCTAGCAGGCTCACTTAAGTTCCTATGCACTGCCTGTTCCTTCTGTCTCGATTCAATCTTCCTCCAAGTATCTGTATGACTGACCCCCTCACTGCCTTCAAGGCTTTCTTCAAATGTCATTAACTCAGTGAGGTGCTCCCCAACCACCCTATTTAAAATTGCATTCTCACCCCCAGCCTCCAGTGTTTCTGATCCTTCTTAGCCAGCTCTAACATTTATCCATAGCAGTTATCACATTCTAACCAACTAGATAATTTCCTTACTTATTATGTTTATTGTCTGTCTTCCCTTGGTAAAATGGCAAGGTACAGGAAGAAGTATTACCAATTACATTTCTTAATTAATAAAGGGGATTTTTGCCTGTTTTGGTCATTAAGTATGCTAGCAGTAAGAGAGTGCCTAGTACATAGTTGGCAATAAATAAATATTTGTTAAATGAATACTCCAATGTATTTAGAATGAGGCTGAATACTAGGCCTCAAATTAATAATAAAATTTATGTTTCATTTCTTTTGTTAGTAAGATAACTCTACAATTTTGGAAACATACAATTTTTAATGACTAATCATTTCAAACAGTAATTGTAAATACCTGAATCCTATAATCCTGGCTATCAGGAGGATGGAGAAAAACATGTTTCAGTAAAAACATACATGTCTCAGCAGATCAGCAGCATTAATGAGGCATTAATGGTCACTGTCAGCTCTAAAGAATTCTTTTCAGTCAACCTTTATTTGTTATGGAGATTACGACCTGCTAGTCTTATCAATCATAAACAGCTGAATATTACTCTCCATTTTTCTTAATATTTATCTTCCACAGAGAAAAGTGATGGTATCATTAAAAATGTATTCCCACCACCATTTCCTAAGTAAAAAAAAGGAGCTATTTTCCTTTCTAAATTTTTAGGTTTTGATGCATAGTACATTACTGAATAAAAGTGATACTTACACATCTTGAAATTCTTCTAGAGTTTTTTGTGGTGTAAACACATTTAACAAACTAATTATCTGAAAAGAGAAAATTAATTATACCTCAGTATGCCAGATGACTCTAACGATTATAAAAACTAACTTTAACACTAAGATGTACTAAAATTGGAAAAAAATCACAGCAGAGTTCAGTATTTATTATTATTATTGCTTTTAACAAAACATTCTATTATATGGCACTTTAAGAAAGATAAAGAATTAGGACTCTCACCTTGGAAATACAGTGTACTTTTAGTCAAATCACTTTTAAGTGTCCTTAATAATTTAAATTATTATTATTTACAGAACTTTAACACATAATAGCTTTCTGTCTCAGAACATAGAAAAGAAATTATGGGTGGAAAAACACTAAATAAAGAGATTTATTAACTCTGAAAGCTTAAACGCTATATACAAATTTCTAAAAAGTTTTCAAATATGAAGGCTAAGCTCATATTTTTGGTACGATAAAGATGAAAAGACCCCACAGCACTGTTTATTTATTTAAGCACTGCCGGCCTAGAGGGTTAAACACCTGACCCTGCTGTGGGCCTCTTGCTGGCATTCCCTCCACAAGGCTGCTGCAGAAACCGAGTCCCACTGCTTCAGCAGGAGATGCACATTCTCTATCCTTCAAATGGTAAGGGTAAAGACAAATTACTCAGTAAATGGGATTGGGGTGACTGGCTAGGCAGGGAAAAAAATAAAACTGGATCCATACTTCAATACTTATACCAAGACAAATTCAAAATGGGACAGGGCTATAAATCTGGACATGAAACCATACAAACATTAGAATATGGATAGACATTTATATAATCCTGATACAGAAAAGGCTTTTCTAAGCGTGACAGAAATCCTAGGAAATTTAATTACATTAAAACAACACCAAGAACAAACAAGCAAAGAACTTCAGTGTGGCAAAAAGCACATAAACAAAGTCAAATGAGTTAAAAAAAAAAAAAAAAAAAGCCTTAATATACACAGATCTTCTATAAATGCATAAAAAAGAGGCCAACAGTCCAAGAGAAAAATGGACAAAGACCATGAAAATCAAATTCTCAATAGAATAAAAATAAAGGACTAATAAACATATGCAAAGAAAGAAATGACAAATAAAAATATCATTTGTCATCTGTAAGACTTTGGAAAAAGACATTCTCAGATATGCTTACTGAAAGTGTAAAACTGATAGTCTTCCTTGAGGTCAATTTGTCAGCATATACTAAAATCTGAAGGGTGCATACTCTCTGACCCTGCAATTTCCAGCTAAGAAATCCTGGTACATCGGACAAGTGTGCAAAGATGTGTAAGGATGTTCACTGCAGCACTGCCTATAACAGCAAAACACTGGAAACAATCTAAATTCCAACAATAGGTGACTGGTTCAATAAATTATAGTGCATCTGTACTATGTAGCCATTAAAAAGATGGTGTATATCTATGTACATTAGTGTATATGAGATTAAGAGACATACCATGCAGAACAGCATGATGGACAGGCTCTTGTTTATGTAGATACACACATATATGCATAAGAATGCACACCAAAATGTTAACGGTAGTGATCTGTGGGATTCAGGATTTTTTGCTTTTGTATTTATAGTGTTTGAATTTTTTAAAAATAATAAGCATTTCTTATAACTTGAAAAAATTAAAAAAAATAAGTAAAATACAGCACGCATTAGAGAAATTAAAAAACAAACCCAAAATACAGGCTCAAATCAACCCAATGTTAAAGAGAGCCATATATAATTTAGTGTAATCTTAAATACTAATTAGAAAAAAAGAGAGAGACCATATGAGGTGACCTCCAAGGCTTCTTCTGGATTTAACATTTTATGGTTTTACAATATGGCAAGGTTATCAAAATAATGCTCAGAGACCACCTGGACATACAATGTACCTGTGCATCACTTCATTTTCTAAAGATATACTATTTCTCTTTAAAATCCACAGTGCTTTGATTTCTGTGGCAATGCTTGAGTGTAACATCATCTAATAATATTTATTTAAAACTAAGATGTCAGTATTGCAAGGAAAAAGCTACTTATAGAACAATGCTTTTCCAAAAAATACTTAGTTGCTTCTCAGTTTGTTAGGTCAATATTGTTTCCATTTTATAGAAATAGAACTAACAGAAACCAAACAGTTACAGGGTTAATCTATTCCTAGCTTAGCTGAGTGACCTAAATTTCCTATGGACCATGATGCCTCTCTTTCTAACTTCAATTTTCCCCACTTTTAACTAAGAATTCTGCCGATAAAATATAGCTATTTTAATAGTCACTTTTATCACTATTTTATCCTAGGTCTAAACTCAATGTATCTCCAAAAGACCCTGAAGATTATCATATCAGTGACAATATTAAAATATATAGAGAAAATATATACATATATAACTTACATTTTTATGATTGACACATTTTAAGAGAACAAGTTCACGATAAGCTCTCTTTGCATGGGTTTGATTCTGAAAAGGACGGCTTAGTTTCTTGACTGCAACATTTATCCCAAGAACTGTATCAAAAGCAGCACTATAATTAGGAAATATAATACACAATCCATTAGAATGGTCTTGGAAAGTGAAGCAATGTAGACTATACATTTAATGTACTATCTTTTTATGAGAAACAAGTAAGGAAAACTCTTTCTGAATGTACTTGGAAATCACTGAAATGAGAGGCTGTGACCACATGACCAGAGGATACTTTAGCTGTTCAACAATAAATTAGCCTATACATCCTGAGATAATCTTAAAAACAGAAGCACAATTAGAAGTCTGCTTGTTTCCAAAGTACTTCTATATATGAAAAGCAAGGCAAGTTTGCAGGATGGACTAACTCCTTTGCAGAGGCATGGACATTTCCATTGCAGATAGGATAGGAATCAGCAATCCTTGGCACATCGAATTTTCATTATATTAATAGAGATTTTGTTCAGAACCAGGAAATTTAATACAAAGCATGTAATACTGGTCAATAAATGAAATTTTAAGTTAACTTGAAACACGTTATTAAATTGGAAAAAAAAGTCACTGGTTATCACAGATTAAACGTGAGTGTATTCTGGAGTATCTCAATGGAGGAAATGGTTGTGCTCATGAGAGGAATGCAATAAATCTAAGTTCTGAATGATCATGTTTTTCCTAGATGAAAGAATCTAAAAGAAAACAGAAGCCAAAAATCTCAGCTAACAGCAAAGCCCTAAGACACAAAATCCCTAAAGTAAGCAATGCTATATATAAAATTCTACTAAAAATAGCTTCTTATACTATTATAGTAAGAGTAAAATCTTTTACAGGCTATGCTTCCAAGATCTCAAGTTCCCAGCTGAAATTTAAGGCTCATTTTTCCTCTAGAAAACAGACAAGAAAAATTGAGTAGCCTAATTGCACATTGTTGAGCTTCAAACTAGTATTAAAATAGTACTGTTGATGTCATTACCCTTTGGCTACCACCAAGGGTCAGAAGTTGCTAAAGACCACCTGCGAGCCTAAGCACCATTTTAAATATTGCTTTTATGTATTTGGAAACCCTGGTGGTGTAGTGGTTAAGAGCTACAGCTGCTAACCAAAAAGCTGGCAGTTCGAATCCACCAGGCCCCCCTTGGAAACTCTACGGGGGCAGTTCTACCCTGTCCTGTAGGGTCACTATGAGTCGGAATCAAGTCAATGGCAACAGGTTTGGTTTTGATGTATTTATTCTATTTTGTTTATAACCCAGTTTACACTTATTCTCTTCTATTAATGGTATTTTTTGGTCAAAAAACTCTCAATGAATTCAATCTTTTTAAGTTGAAGACTTTGCTGTAGCTTTGGTTAAAAATTATTAGAAACTTCATTATCTGACTTTGGAATTATTTTATTCAGTTTAGTTCACATTTGTGTACATGTACACACATATGTAAATTCACATATCCATATGCAAATGTTCCACCTGTATGAATTATAAAATGTTCAAGGTAATTCTTTGTGAAACAAACCATCAATTAATGCATATGTACACATATGTATATTTGTACCACATATATTTCCCAGTCTCAAGAAATTGAAAAAAGACAAATTTCACACTTTTTGTGGTTTTAAAAGTTTCTGCCCAAAATGACCCAAATGGACCAATTTTGAGTATCTGAGTAAACTCTTCTCCATTCCCAGTTCCATCTCCAAGATCAACTACCTTCAATTATTTCTAGTTTTAGTTCTTGTGGTCTTTTCTTAGCTCCAAATAATATACTTTCATCACTATTTCTTCATTTATCAACTTCAGAAATTTTCTATTTACTCCCCATTATAAAAACTGAGGATTCAGTCACTTATCTGAAACTGCAACTCCTCCCAGTTTTTTATTCTTATATTATTTTTAGTTTTTCCCTTGGTTATCTCTGTAACGTTAAATAGCACATTTAAACTTCCTTAAATAGCATGCTTAAACTTCTTGTTCAACTAACTTTCAAAGGAATCTCTTGACTCCCCAGGATATAAAATGAGATTATTATATTCCATCTCCTTTTTCCACTTCTCTACCCCACTCCCTTTTCCTACAAACGTCTGTCTTAAATGGTCAAGTTTGATAACACACATATACTAAAATGGTCAAGTTTGATTAACACACATATCCTTCTTTAGGATGTGTCTAAGTGTTGAAAATCAGTACGTACATAGACGTACATTTGTGTCTGCACATGTAAATGTTATTAATTGCAGTTAGGATTATACATAACTTTCTAAAGATCACATGACCCTTGGTGCCACTCATAGGAGAATGAAACTGCTTCCAGCATCAAGGTCAAACGCATTCTTTTTTCTTACATTCCATCAACTGCTCAAGAATCACATCCCTTTTGTTTTATATTTAGACCATGATTTTTTCTGGTTTTTCCTCATAAGTTCCTAATACTTTCTCTTTTCTTATTAAGAGAAGACAAATGTACCTTCTTTAGCCTATCACTAGGACGTTTTAGCTTCTCACTCGTGTTATCTATTGTTTGAAATCTATTTCATTCTTCTTAAAAGACATCTGATTTGTCTCAGAGAAAACAGCCTTGTTCTCTCAGTATCCCAAAAGCCCCCCCACAACTGAACACTATCCCTTCTGCCTCCCCAAAGACAGTAACTACTTCTGACATTTAGTATCATTACTTCCTTGTGTTTACTAGCTAAACATACATCCCCAAACCCTCCATGGCTTATTTTTGTCTGTTTTTTGAGGTCTTCTGTGTCTGGTTTCTCTCACTCAACATTCTGGCAAGATTCACCACGTTGTCGTAAGTAGCTATAATTCATTCTCTGTCACTGTTATAAAGTGTTCCTTTGCAAGACTGTAGTACAATTATCTATTTTACTGTTGATAGATATTGGGTTGTTTTCAGTTTTCAAGTGATTACAAAAACAGTCACAAACATTCTTGCACATGTCTCTAGGTCTCATATGCGTACATATCTGATGAGTAGATAGCTGAGAGTGGAATTGCTTAGATTCTATTTTGGTAAATAATGCCAAACTGTTTTCCAAAATGGCTCTACCAATTTGTAGTCCCACCAGCAGTGTGTGAGAGGCCCACATCTGGGAGCTAGATGAGAGCTGCTCCACATCCTCAACAACACTTGGAATTATCAACAGTTTAATTTTTAACCATTCTGGTGGGTGGTATCTCATTGTGGTTTTAATTTGCATTTCTCTGATGTATAATGATGTTGAGTACCTTTACCTACGTTTATTGGTCATCTGGATATTCTCTTTGGTGACAACTATTTTCTATTTGGTTGTCCGTTGTTATCTTGTTGATTGGAGCTCTTTATATATTCTGAATAAGAGCCCTTTGTCAATATTTCGCTAATAACTTCTCACAGTCTATGCTTGTCTTTTCACTTTCTTGATTTTTATAAAAGAAGCAGTTTGTAATTTTAATACAAATTTATCAATCTTTTCCCTTTATGGTAAGTGCTTTTATGTCTTGTTCAAACGAGTCTTTCCCACCTCCAAGATCATGAAGACAATCCTCTATATTAGCTTTAAATAACTTTATCATTTTGCCTTTCACATTTAGAGCAAGTCAACTGAAATTGATTTTGGGGTATAAGGTAAGGTCAGCGTAAAATTTCACTTTCTTATGTGAATACTCAGGTGTCCGTTTATTTAAAAGACTATCCTTTCTCTGATGCTCTGTAATGCTACCTTTGCCATAAGTCAGGAGCCCATGTGTATGGTTCCATTTCTAGGTTCTTTCTTTATTCCATTGGTCTATTTGTCTCTCCTTGCACCAGCACCACACCATCTTAACCACCACAGTGTTACAGAAATCTTGACATCTGGCAGAGTAAGTACCTCCTCCCTTCTTCTTCAAGAGTATCTTGGACTTTCATCTTTCCATATAAATTTTAGGAGCTCTGGTGGCACAGTGGTTAAAGTGCTCAACTGCTAACCGAAATTTTAGAATCAGCTTGTTAATTTCAATTTAAAAAAGACTGTTGAAATTTAGATCGCAAACAATGTATTAACAAGTTCTTGACCATGATATATTGTTGTCAGGTGCCATCGAGTCGGTTCTGACTCACAGTGACCCTATGTACAACAGAATCAAACGCTGCCCGGTCCTGTGTCATCCTTACAATCATTACTATGCTTGAGCCCATCAATGCATATCCTACCATTATTTAAGTTTTTAAAAATTTTCAAATATTTTCTTAGCTTTCAGCACTGAAATCTTTCACAAGGTTAGATTTTTTCCTCAATACATAATAATTTTTAATCTATTAAAAATGACATCCTTTTTAAAGTTTCATTTTCCATATGCTGCTGGCACATAAAAATGCAATTTTTTTTTTTGTACACTGACTCTGTAACCTGCAACTGGCTAAACACACTCATTATGGCTAAACACACTCATTAATTTAACAAAGGGGAGATTATCTAGGTGGGTCTAATTTAAGCACATGAGCCCTTTAAAAGCAAAGAGTGTGCTCTGGCTAGTGGGCAGAAGGAGAAGTTAGAGAAATTCGAATTGTGAGAAGGACTGGATGTACCCCTGCTGCCTTAAAGATGGAGGGGGCAACATAAGAAGGAATGCAGGCAGCCTCTAGGAGCAGACAGTGGCCCTTGGCTGACGACCACCAAGGAAATGGGGACCTCATGAGAATCTATAGCTTCAAGGAACCAGATACTGCTAATAACCTGCATGAATTTGGGAATGTATTCTTCCCCAGAACTTCGATATAAGAGTCTAGCCCAGCCAAAATTTGATTTTAGCCTTATATGACCCTGAGCAGATTACCCAGTGAAGCCCATCCAGATTTCTGACCTATAAAACTACGGGTCTTGTTTTAAACCACAAAGCTTGCAGTAATTTGTTATGCAGCAACAGGAAATGAATAAACCTTTCTTCTGTATTTTCTACCCTTTTGTCTCTCCATGTTTCATTCTGGATATTTTTTTCTGACCTATCTTCTAGATCACTAATTCTCTCTTTAGTTATATTTAATAGTTGTTCATTCCCACCCATTAAGTTCATAATTCAATTACTGTATTTTTAAGTTCTACAATTTCCATTTAGGTTTTTTTTCACATTTTCATTTCTTCACCAAAATTTTTCATCTTGCCTTTTATCACTTTGAACCTAACATCACAGTTATTTTAAAGTTTGGATTTAATAATTCCAATATTCCCTGTGGATCTGTTTCTTTTGTCTGTTGTTTCTGTTGGGTTTTGCTCACGTTGTCTTATCTCCTTGTGCACCTAGTTATTTTTGATTGTACGCTAGACCTCATACTTGCAGAACTGTTTGCTATCTAGAAATAATTTTCTATCTAGTATGATGTAAATTCTTATATTTACTTCTGCCAGGTACCTGGGGCTCTAGAAATTTGGGGTCACCTAAGTAGTTCAGCAAATAAGACGATTTGAAGCAGAGTGGCATTCTCTGCAAAGGCCTGTCTTTTTCAGGCTCACCTTCCTAAGACATAGTCCTTTATGGTCCCATTTCAAAGCAAAGGAAGTTCACTAAGCCCTCTCACCCCTAAGAGGGCCCTGGACTCCAATTCTTGCCTCCTAGCCCCAATAGGCAATCCAATGCACTACTCAACCTCTCAGCTGCCTGCTCTAGTATCTGTAAATGACAAGGGAAAGACAGTCCCCAGTACTGGGCTCTCCCCATTAGGCTTGTCTTTCCTTGGATCCTGGTCTAATAATTCTTCACTAGCTTACTAACTCTAGGGTAAATGTTGAGCTACCTAAACAATGTGCATAGGGGTGGGGGTGGAATGTTGGGAGCCAATTGGCAGGTATTTCATAGAGATACTTTTAATTAACCTCCCTATTTTAACCACCAGTTTAACCCTCATCTTCTGTATCTGTCATCTCTATACCCACAGCGTCTTTGGGGTTCTATTATAGATAGGTTCGTTCTTGTTGCAAATGCCTCATCCGCTTATTCTCACTTTTCTGTTCTGTTTAATCTGCGACAAGCTTCCAACTACTTTCTATGTTTTATAAATTTGCTAAAAAGCCTTTATCCACTGATTATTGCCCTTATCTACTCCTTTGTTTAGGTGCCTGGTCCACCATTGCAAGCCAGAAGTTCCAATTTATTCACTTTAGAGATGAAACTATTAAAGCTCATAAAGACACAATGACCTACCCAAGGTCACAAAGAACTACTGCTATGAGCATCAGAGATGAACCCAGAACTCAAGTCTCCTGAATCTCAGCCATCTTATGCCTTATACCATATATCTCCTTTATCACAGAAATTTTATTGTAGATATTATTATTTCTTTTTATCAGCAGAGAGAAAATAAAATAGTTTAAGAACAGGCCGACTTTCCTGCTTGTGTAGAACTACAGAAAGGAAAAAGGAACAGGAGCTATACCGATTATTTCATGCTAAACCTGTAATTGTCACTTCTAAGTACTGCCAGATCTATTATTAAACACATTTATTTAAAAAAGGTTAAACTTGCATAGAACTGTTTCATGAAACAAAAAATCATTATTTTGGTTAAACTTTAGATTTTAAAAGGAGAAAGAAAAACTAAATATACATATAAAAGGAATGTACCCACATGCACCCTACTAGAGCTATAAAACCTTACAATTAATAATTTTACTATATAACTTAGTTGATTTTTATGAATATTTCAAAACTACAAATATTTTAAAATTTATTTTCCTAACAAATTTTATTAAGACCTTTTTCATGAATAACAAAAATAGAAAAACAAATAAAAGCGAAAGATAACTGTAAAAATAACTCAAAATCAAGAGTCAAAAAGATTTGATTCTGGCCTCAGCTCTTTCATTTAACCCTGTACAAATCACTGGCCCTACCTGCATTATGCCCTATCTGTATTATGGTTTACACATCTCTCCCTTGTCTTGACAAAGCTCTAATTTAAACAGATGGCTAATGAATTCCGTAAAGCATACACTAATGCTATTATGATATTTTACTTCTCAAAAATGGAAAAACACACAAGCTCCCTCTAATAGTTTTCTATTGCTGCTGTGATAAACTACCACAAACTTAGTGGCTTAAGACAACACACATTTACTACCCTACAGTTCCAGACGTCAGAAGTCCAAAATGGGTCTTGTGGGGCTAAAATCAAGGTGTCAGCATGGTTGTGTTTCTTCTGAAGGCTCTTGGAGAGAATCCATTTCCTTGCCTTTTCCAGCTCCAAGAGGCTGCCTGCATTCCTTGGCTTGTGGCCCTACATCATTCTAACCTTCTCTGACTCTGATCCTCCTGCCTTCTTTTTTTAAGGACCCTCATGATTACAGTGGGTCCACCTGGATAATCCAGGCTAATCTCCCCATCTCAAGATCTTTAATTTAATCAAATCTGCACAGTCCCTTTTTCCATGTAAGCTAACATATTCACAGGTTCTAGGGACTAGGGCATGGATATCTTTGGGGGGGCCATTATTTAGCATCCCACATCCCCAGATGGTCACTGATGGATAATTTTAAAGTATACCAAAAACAAACCTGTTGCTGTCGATTTGATTCTCACTCATAGTGACCCTACAGGACAGAGAACTGCTGCATAGGGTTACCAAGGAGCTGCTGGGGGATTCGAACTGCTGACCTTTTGGTTAGCAGTCGAGATCGTAACTACTGCACCACCAGGGCTCCAATTTTTTTTTTTTAAGTATAATACCACAAAATGAGCCTTCAGATTATCAAATCAATTAACTGTATAATGGCAATATATATTTATAAGGAATACAATAAAAGAAAATCCAATTCCTGTTGTCAAAGTAGGAGCTTACCCACTGAGTTTATTTTAGGAAGTGCAATTTTTTTTTTTTTTTTTTTTAAAGAAACAGGAATGTGACATTGCCAGGTTATTTCCCAACCCTACTTGGTGCCTCACAGCCTGATAAGGATGAACACAAAGGAAAATGGGGGAAAAAGGAAGCTAAAGTCACTTATAAAGTATTTACTTTTCCAATTAGAACACAGGAGGATACCACAAAACTGAATATTATAGCTATAAAAATGAATTCTTCTTGAACATAACAGTCATCTTATAGACATAAATACAATTGACTCTGAGAATTTTTAGATAGGTATTTAATGAATACTTATTCATTATTATTCAGATTCCAAACAGAGTTTAGGTCAGAGTTCTGGTCACACCAAAACGTATCAGTGGTTCAAAGTCATCAACAGGCCAAATAACAGTATAAGCAACAAGGCCCGAAAAGGTCAACAGATGGGTTTTGGTCCCAGGCTTGCCACTAACACCCTGTGAGATGGGGGAAGGTGATAAGCCTTCCTTGTCTTCAATTTCACCATTTATAAAGTGAAGGTTATGGCAGAGCTCATAACGATTAGATAATATCCACTATTCACGTTACCATTTACCTTCAGAAACATGTGAATGACAAGCCAATAGGAGTAAATGAAGCCCATACTTAACATGCCTGCCTCTCTGCAGCCATGAACAACTTTCACAAGACCTCTGATCTCTCCCGCTCTCTCTCTATACCTACGTATGTATATATGTATCAGTCAAGTATTTGGTTCAATCAGAGAGGAGGCTCTATTCAAAGCATGAGTTGAGATTATTTGAGGAGGTTTCATAGATGAGAGAAGTCTTGAAAGACCAGGGATAGTGTCTGGACAGACAGGGGGTTTGAAGGGGTACCCAGGAGAACACAACCAGGTGATGCATGGGGACAAAAGTGACAGAAGTGGGAATGAACCTGGCACATTTGCAGGGAAGGAACCAATGGAGAGAAGAGGTTATCTGGAAGTGAGGGTTCGATGGTAGGGATCCTCAGTTCCTTCCACCACCGACGAGGAACAGAGGGGTCTAACTTGCATGATTAACAGCTTCTTGCTCTATCCAAACCAGGACAAATGAAAAGATCCTCTCCTTGCACCAGCTAGCTAGCCAACACTTTTCTTTGGAAGTGTTTTAAGCACAATGTTAATATCGAAGGTGCTTTGCAAAATCGAGGCAGGAAAATTCCCTAGAAGACATGGGGGGAAATGTTGTGGGAAATATTTCTCTCCTGTCAGTCTGAGGACTGCCACTCCCAGCTGACCACTGCTGCAGCTCAACGGGCCTACAAAGCCTCAAGCACAGAAGAAAGGTGTACCATGTTAAATAATGTCCCCTCAAAATTCATGTCCACTTGGAACCTCAGAATATGACCTTATTTGGAAACAGTAGTTAGAACAGTAGTTAAGAAGAGGTCATGCTGGATTAGGACACTCAATATGATGGTATTCTTATACAGAAAGGGGAGGAGACACAGAGACAGAAATTAAGGCCATGTGGTGACAGATGCAGAGACTGAAGTGATGCAGCTACAAGTCAAGGAATGCTGGCAGCTACCAAAAGCCAGCAGAGAGGCATGGAACAGATTCTTCTCCAGAACCTTCAGAGAGAGCATGACCCTGTTCACACACTGATTTTGGACTCTAGCCTCCAGAACTGTCAGAGAATAAAATTCTGTTTTTTTAAGCCACCAAGTTGGCGGAAACTTGTTGCAGCTGCACCAGGAGATGTATACAGAAGGCAAGGAGCAGGCATTCCCACCTCACTGGCTGAAAGGAAACCAGCACAAGGCTCTGTGAGAAAGCAGCAACAAAGTAATAATGAAAACCCACCTTTCTCAACCATCTAGGCCCAGCTGCTACGATAGCACGTTGCCTAGAGGCCAAAAGATGAAACACCCTAGAAGTCTAAGAATCATTTTCATAATTGTATGGACATTTTAAAAAAGAAATACCAGTGATATGAATCAAGTTAATTAAGCCCCTTTTATCCATCCAGTAAAGTTAACCCAACAAACAGTTTTTATTTTCTTGGGTTACAAAAATCGATGATTAATGACTTTAGGATCAAAACATAAACTGTTAGCTGCCAATGAGCTCATTAAGAGATTTTCCTCTCCAATACCTATTCCTCTATTGCTTTGAAGTAACAGCTTCTTTCTTGAGCAGAAAACAACAAAACCCAGTTTTTGTATCTTTCCTTAGAATAAAAAATTAAGCTGTAAAAATGAGGATCTGCAGGAGAAAAATATAGGGTATTGTTAAAATTTTATCCTCAACATATTTGTTTCTTTCTACCTATCTATATGTGAGATGAAAGCTGCTCCTAAAAATATTAATAAAAATTGTCACAAATTCATTTAAATGATGAAAATATTAAGAGTTAAGTAAAATTACTGTTAAGATTCTGTCTTGTATAACTTAAGCTACTACAAGAAAATCAAAACATATTTTACATGTAAGACAATATGGGAGTATCATTAAATATAAGACTTTAGTATCAGGAGTCACATATCCATAAAAAATAACAAGTATTTGTAGTTTAAGGCAACTTCTAGTTTTTTAAAAAAATGTTTTTAAGTTTTAAATTTTTTTAAAAAATTCAGAAGTTTCTATTTTATAATTTTTACCATTATTATTATCTGAGGAGGTTTGGTATATGATGGCATATTAAATTTTTTTATTTTAAAACTAGAATTTTCAAATGAAAAATACACATCCATAATGAATCATTTCATTATTAAACATTTCTCCTTAAAAAATAAGGATGAAAAGTAACAGAAACAAGCTGGAAATCAAATAAAGTAGCATGTGATTTTATTGTTATTTACTATGCTGTAATGAAGTTGTTCATTTCAAATGCCCACTCTTCACAAAGTTTTCTATTTACAATTAATCACTGGCTTCTAGTCAGCCTCTTGGAGCCCTGATGGCACAGTTGTTAAGTGTTATGACTGCTAGCCATAAAGCTGGTAGTTCGAATCTACCAGCTGCTCCTTGGAAACTCTATGGGGCATTTCTATTCTGTCCTATAGTGTCACTATGGGTCAGAATTGATTTGATGGCAACTGGCCTGGCTTGCCTAGTCAGCCTCTGAATGTGGTTATTATATTAAATGCCCTTGACATCAGTCTTGCCAATATACTTGTGTCAAATTACCATCTAGTTTCAAATAAAAAATGGACTATAAATCAAAAGAATGTTTTATTTTCTAGAACTTTTTATTAACTTCAAAATTTCCAATTCTGAACCATTTATTGACTTTAAAATTTCTCTTGGCACACTGGATTTAAGTACTGCTATAACATGTTATCGTTTGGAAGTTAAGATCACCACTATTTTAGACACAGTTGGGAAGGTTGTTCCTTTCAAACAGCTGCTTCTCTCTCAAAACTTATTCTGAGAAACTCTGGACTGCAATCTTCTCTTGGCTACCAGGGCTGCCAACCACCTAGGCCAAAAGAAAACAACTGGTTTTCCTGATCACATTTATCTACAATGGAGAATCAGTTATAAACCACTGATGAAGATTCTCAAAGTTCAGCATCTCTAGAGGAAAACATAAACTCCCCTACCAGAACATCCAAAAGAGTTCCTTTTTATCTTGAATTCTCCCTGCCTGCTACCTGTAAACATTAGATAGATTAGGAGCTTCATCCAGATGCAAAAATAATCTTGTTTTATTGACCTCCCCATCCCTCCCCCAAAAAAGTTTTGCTCAGAAAAATAAGGGATAAAAAGTTTGGGAAGTGTTGATAACTGTAGTCTAAAAACATGTGAAAAACTTTACCTTTAGCTGGCCAGTGATGTTGCAGCAGCTGACTGTCTTACCATGCAAGAGACTAAGTTCAGGGTCAGACTAACGATTCTGACGTCCTGGGCTGGACACATAGTTGAAGTGAGACACCAAGGAAGAGACGGCCAGCCCAACCCCTCACACAGCATCCCTTCCTGGTTAATCCATGGGGTGAAAATGAGACTGACTGGCCTCATCCCGCCAATGAATGGCAAGGCACTGCAAGGATGGCGCCTGGAAATGAATAGGAGTGATTGGGAATAAAAGGGGGAGGGGGAAAAGGTGGCCATGATGAAGAAATGAATAAAACTCCAAACTTCTGTTACAACTCACTGTCATACCTAATACTCTGATATCGTAACGACAAAGGGAATGAAAAAAAAAAAGGGGGGGGGGAACAAACAAAAATAGAAACAAACAAAGAAAAATAGCTACCTATTTAAGTTTTTGCAGCATTCTAAGAATCTGGGTTTGTAGCCTAAAATCTGACTACATATAACTAGAGAAAGAGGCTGATTCAATTTAGCTCATAAACCTATAGCAGAGAAAAGAGTACTTTTATCATCAGTGTTTTTAAATTCTGATGGTTTGGTTTTACTTTTTATTGCAGCAAAAACTCAATCCACGCTATTAAAACAGACTATACTTACCAAACAATTCCTTGAGCCCCAGAGCCAATTGGTTTTAACTGTTGGTAGCGTTTTAAGACAGTGAACGTTGAGTCTGCCACTTGCACACTGTAAAACTGACTATCACATTTACTGTCACTCATGATGTAGTGTCATACAGTGTTCCAAACAACTAGGATAGTCGTCAGATTCCTTAAAAAGAAAAACAGAATGAACATGCAGTCTTACTGAAATTGTATATATATAGTTCACCTAATACTGTTTCAAATTTATTGGTATATAAGAGAATGCGGCTGCGAATGATAAACTCAGTTTGACCAAATTCTGAACTTAAGAAACACACAAAAAATGTGAAGACATCTCAGGGGTACAAGACCTTTATGAAAGCAAGGAATTTTGAGGCCCTGCATGACCACATTTTAAGGAACTGGATTAGAAAATAACCACCTTTGGAGAAAAGAATTTACACATTACTACCAGCCATCACAAGACTATGTCACTATATGCCTCTCATTAGCTTGCTTCCTTGTGGAAACAATTTATGCCTAGTTGTCTCAACTGGAGATGGAGACATTGTTTCAAAATTATCACTTCTAGAATTGCTGCAGAAAAACAAACGGACCAGTCTTCTGCTAAGTCCAAAAATTCAGGTTAAAGTGATGAACCAGAAACCAGGATTCATATGTCGAAGTGACTGTAAAAAGGGAGTTGTATCTAGAATACATAAAAACTGTTATAACTCATTAATAAAAAGACAACATGTTAAAACAACTGGATTTCCACATGCAGAAGAATAAAGTAGGGCCTCTAGCTCACACCATATATGAAAATTAACTCAAAATGGACCAAGGACCTAAATATAAGAGTTAAAACCACAAAACTCCTGAAAGAAAACATAATGATAAATCTTCAGGACCTTGTATTTGGCAATGGATTCTTAGCTATAATACCAAAAGCATGAGCAACAAAAGACGAAACAGATAAACTGGACTTCATCAAAGTAAAAAAACTTTTGTGCACCAAAGGACATTATCAAGAAGTAAAAAGATAACCTACAGAATGGGACAAAATATTTGGAAATCATGTATCTGGTTAGAGTTTAATATCCAGAATACATAAAAGAACTCCTCCAACTCAACAAAAAACAAACCACTCAATTAAAAAATGGGCAAAGGACTTGAACAGACATTTCTCCAAAGAAGATATACAAATGGTCAATAAGCACATGAAGAGATGCTCAATATCATTAGACATTAAAACCAAAAAAACCAAACTTGTTGTCGTAAAGTTGATTCTGACTCATAGCGACCTTACAGGGCAGAGTCAAACTGCCCCATAGGGTTTCCAAGGCCGTCTTGAAGGAAGTATAGCCAGAATGCTGCTTAGAAGTGAGGATGGCTAGACTTCGTTTCACATAGTTTGGATGCGTTATCAGGAAGGACCAGTTCCTGAAGAAGGACATCATGCTTGGTAACGTAGAGGGTCAGCAAAAAAAAAAGAAAGACCCTCAATGAGATGGACTGACACAGTGGCTACAACAATGGGCTCAAACATAGCAACAATCATGAGGATGGTGCAGGACCGGGCAGCGTTTTGTTCTGTAGTACACAGGGTCGCTCTAAGTTGGAAATGACTTGACAGCACCTAATAACAACGACGACAATCTTTATGAAGCAAGCTGACACATCTTTCTCCTGTGGAGCAGCTGGTGAGTTTGAACTGCTGACCTTTTGGTTAGCAGCCAAACACTTAACCACTGTGCCACCAGGGCTCCTTCATTAGACATTCAAACCAAACCAAACCCGCTGCTGTCTAATTGATTCTGACTCATAAGTATAGGACAGGGTAGAACTGCCCCATAGGCAGTTTTTTGGTTTTAAGGCTATAAATCTTTATGGAAGACTGCCACATCTCTCTCCCATGGAGGGCTGGTGAGTTCAAACAGGTGACCTTTTGCTTAGCAGCTGAGTGCTTTAACCACTGCACCACCAGGGCTCCTCTTCATTAGACATTAGGGAGATGTAAATCAAAACCACAGTGAGATACCACCACTTCATGCCCACTAGGATGGCTATTATTAAAAAAACAAAACAATAAACAAACAGAAAATAACAAGTATTGGTGAGGATGTGGAGAAACTGGAAGCTTTGTCCATTGTCAGTAGGAATGTAAAATGGTGCAGACACTGAGGAAAACAGTTGGGCAGATCTTCAAAAAGTTAAACATAAAACTACCATATGACCCAGCAACTCTACTCCTAGTATATACCCAAAAGACTTGAAAGCAAGAACTCAAACTGACACCTGTACACCAATGTTCACTGCAGCATTATTCAGAATAGACAAAAGGTGGAAACAATGCAAGTGTCCATTAACAGATAAATGGAAAAAAAATGTGGTATGTACATAAAATGGAATATGTATTATTCCACCATAAAAAGCAATAAAGTTCTAATACATGCCACGATATGGATGAACCTTGAAAACAGTACACTAAGTAAGAAAAGCTAGTCACGAAAGACCACATTCTACATGATTCCATTCATATGAAAGTCCAGAATAGGGAAATCTACAGAGACAGAAAGGAGAATAGTCACTGCTTAAGGCTGCAGGGGGATAAGAAGGTGAGGGGTGATAGATAAAGGGTACAGGGTTCCTTTTTGAGGTGATGAAAATGTTCTAACATTGACTATGGTGATGGTTGCACACATCTGCACATATACTAAAACTACTAAATTGTACATTCTAAATGGGTGAGTTGTTTGGTATGTGAATTATATCTCAATAAAGTTGTTAGAAAGAAAGAAAGAAAAACAGGCTGCTAAAGGGCTGTGGTGACACCACGTGTTCTGAGCACGCCAAGGATGTGCTTCTGCCTCCTGAGAGGGGTTGAGGAGCTGGGCCTGTGCTCTCCGAACTCACATCTACACAGATCTCCATACGCAGAAAGTTCTGTTGTAACCTACTGTCAATAACCAATAATGTCGATGGTACAAAGTGTACTGACTCACGTGTGTGTATAAATTGGCAGTGCTGGAAAGCAGTCTTTCCATGATTTCAGCAGTAGGTTGCAGATTACTGCTTTGCAGGAACTTGACTAACTTTATACAGAAAACAAACAGAAATCAGCAGACAGCTACATTCACTTGGTTCCCCAGTTTCTTTATTTTGGCAAATAAAAAAGCTATTTATTTTGGCATTTTTAACAATTAAAAAGCCAAGAATAAATTCATATAGGTATATATTCTATACTATTTAAAAACACAGAATTTAAACTTCATTCTACAGCGCTACTAAACTCCTGCTGTTTTTGTTCTACCATCTAATACTTAATGTCTGCCATGGAGTTCTTTGCAGTGATGATGTATATATCAACACAATGATGTCTAGGATTTCCATTAAACAAGGAAATAAATCAATTAATAGCAAATCCAAACAACAAAATTAAATACAATAAATTGTTTCTCCATTGCTTCGTCTTTTTCTAACCATCTTCACGGAAAGTTGTATTACCAGCCACCCCTACTGAGCACCATAGGCCCCTGTCCTATGCAGCACCTCTGGAGACACCAGCACAGCACTGGATGTTCTAAGAAATGACCCTGCATAGGATGGATGATCAGTCCCATTTTATACTTGAGCAGCACAGGCTGAATGAGATTAAATAGCCTGCTCATGCTACACTGCTCCTAAGAAGGGGAACTGGGGTCTGTCCTAGGCTATCAGGTCTGTCCTATATATAAGTCCCAGAGGTGGGGTCAGGCTTGTCTTGCTCACAGAGGCATCCCACACTCCTAGGCCAGGCAGGGCATAGCCCCTCGAACAGTGGAAGCACTCAGTAAACCTTTGCTGGTCCAACCCATAATACAATATTTAATGATTCCCTCACCATGCTGCTCCATTTTTCTGACACCTGAAGGAATACTGCTTTCAGTGGTTAAGAGCTTGCCTGCTAACCAAAAGGTTGGCAGTATGAATCCACCAGCTGCTCCTTGGAAAGCATATGGGGCAGTTCTACTCTGTCCTATAGGGTCGTTATGAGTCAGAATTGACTCGACAATGGGTTTTGTTTTTGGTTTATTTTTTAAAGATTGATTTATTTATAGTTTGTAAGAGGCTGAGACAATTCACCTTAACATTTATTGGGCGCTTTTGTACAAGAAAGTGCCAACTCTTGTAGGAGATATAGCAAGATCAGCTAGGAACTGGGTTTGAAGTAGCATGTAATTCACTATTTGGGAAAGAAGTGTAAGGAATAAGTCCACTGCCTAGGCTATAAGTTACAATAAGGTAAGGACAGAAAAAATGTAAACAAAATACTTGAAGGAAAAAGGGATCCTGTCTACCGGCGGGGTGCCAAAGACTAGATAAGCTTCACAGAGGAGGTAGTGGCATCCACCTCCAATTACTTTGCCAGAGACACACAGTAGGGGCACAGAGCTCAGACTGTGTGCAGACAGAGGAACAGCATAGTAAGGGCACAGAGCTCAGACTGCAGACACCGGGGACTGCTCAGTAGGGGCACAAAGCTCCATATGACTGTGTAGATAGAGGGAATAATTTACACAGTAGGGGTACAGAGCTCAAGCTGACTGTGTGTAGACACGGGGGACCGCTCACTAGGGGCACAGAATTCCGACTGACTGTGTGGAGACATGGAGAATCACTCAGTAGGGCACAGAGCTCTGACTGACCGTGTGCAGATACGGGGAATCGCACAGTAGGGGCACAGAGCTCAGACTAGAGGGTTTGAGGAAGAAAACAGCATGTGTAGAGGCAGAGGTGCATTCTGAGCATGAAAAGTCATTTGAGATTCAGCTGGGTAGTGAGGGAATAAAGCTGGAGAAAGAAAACGAGGCCAGATCACCAGGAGCCCTGGAAGTCACTCAGAGGCATCTGGGCTTGGTCCTGAGGGCCGTGGAGCCACCAAAACAGGAAAGACACATGACCAGACTTGCTGTTCAGAGAGGTTATTCAGGAAACCAAAAAAGGAAGAAAAGGAGATCAGGCAAAAATGACAGGGTGTACACAGAGGTAATGGTATCTGGCGAAGAAAAGGAAATGCACAGTTTGGACAAAGAACATATGCGACTTGCTGAACTGGAGGAGATCGGAAGGAATGAGGGCAAAGTACATGGAGGCAAGCAGGAAATATCTGCACAGAGCTCATGAGCTAAACTTTGGACAGGTGAAGGCTGAAGTGCCTAAGGACAAGCAATATGACTGTGGCACAGGCTGTTAATAGACTCCACCCTTCTTCCTTTTAGTAATAGATGCTGTCTCAGTTATCTCGTGTTGCTGTAACAAAAATATCACAAGTGGATGGCTTTAACAGAGCGAAATTTATTCTCTCACAGTGTAGGAGACTAGAAGTTCGAATTCAGGGCGTCAGCTCCAGGGGAAGGCTTTCTCTGTCTGTTGGCTCTGGAGGAAGGTCCTTGTCATCAATCTTCCCCTGGACCAGGAGCTTCTCAGTGCAGGGAACCCCCATCCAAAGGACATGCTCTTCTGTTGTTGTTGATAGATGCCACTGAGTCGGTTCCGACTCATACAGCCTCTATGCACAACAGAAAGAAACACTGCCCGGTCCTGCGCCATCTTCACAACTGTTGCTATGTTTAGCACTTTCTTAAGGGTCTGAGGTCCCCAAGTCTCTCTGCTTGCTTCTCTCTTTTATATCTCAAAAGGGATTGACTTAAGACACAAGCTTATCTTATAGATTGAGTCCTGCCTTATTAATGTAACTGTCTCTAACTCTGCCTCACTAACATCATAGTGGTAGGATTTATAATACATATGAAAAATCACATCACATGACAAAATAGTAGACACAAAACTGGAAATCATGGCCCAAGTAAGCTGACATACATTTTGGGGGCACACAATTCTATTTATGACAGACGCCTCCCCACTTTAGCTGGACAAATGGCTACCCAACGAGAGACTACACCCGGGCAGCCAGGTGTTGGCAATGAGATGTGAGCAGAAGTGAGGTATGCCACTTTTAGATCTCTTGTTAACAGAAAGCTGTTTGTCCTCTTTCTTTCTCCCTTGCTGCTGGCTGGGGGAATCAGCTATCTTAGACCTAGAGCTGGAGGCCACACTGTCCGAATTCGTGAATGACCTTGTGGCACAGAAGCCCCTCCCTCCCCACCTACCGACAATGAGACTGACACAGATGAATCTCAACCTTGCTGAGCAGCTCTATAACTCTTTCTGTTACAGCTCCTTACAACCAATACCCTGACTAGTGCAATAATATTACATTAGCTTCTTTGAATTTTGAGAGTACATTAAATCATATTAGGTTCAAGAATTGTTAATATAATTTCATCTCAAGATTTAAATTGATTTTAAAATTAAAATATGTTGCCTTTATTAGGCAGTACAAAATCACCTGTGATGTTTCAAGTACATGATGAAAACTGAAATCCATGAGGAGACTTATTAACAAAAGAGAGAACCTGTCAAAGTCACCTTCTCTGTCAAGCTTGGGCTTCATGAGAGCAAGAGAAAGACACTCAAGGCAATCCGAGAATGAATCTAATTAAGCTATTAGTGAATCAACTCTGTTGAGATTATATTTCAACAAAATAGAACATCAGCTGGGGCTCAGAAAGTGGTTTCACAAATAGGGAAGTACAGGAACTCTTCATGTAACCAGATTTCCAACAAACTCGTCTGCACTTGCTGCCTCCACTTCCCACACCGGTGGGTACTGGTTCCTCACCCTTGGCTCCCACAAAGTGCTGCTATTGCGCCCATCAGCAGTTCAACACAGGATTTAGCTCTCTACCACTTGTGCACTGTTGCAGCAACCCCAGGCTTGCGCTATAATTTATCTTATCACAGGCTGGCCTCCCTCCCCTAGGCTGTGAACTCCTCAGCAGGAAGGGCCTGTCCTACTCCCCTTTGTCTCCCCAGCGCCCGGCATCGCACTCTCACACAGCACTGCTCAACAAATGTAACAGGATGTCCACTGCCCATCATGTGATCCACATAAAAAAGCTGACAGGGGACACATTCTGCTCTTTGGGCTCTTCTGGCTCAACGGCCGGGGAAGGGATACCTCAGGCAGGCACTGGCATGGCCTTTGCTGAAAGCAGCTGGCTCTTCATCCCTGCCTTTCCTGTTTTACCACACTGCTTCTGAGAATGCCTGTCGACTTAAATGCTTTAGTTTAAAATCTCTATTTCTCTAAGACCGGAGAGTCCTGCAGAATCACCTACAGGATACTGGCATAAAATCTACCCACTCTATACATAAATATTGTGCAGGAGAGCTTGGCTGCTAACCAAAAGGTTGGCAGTTTGAATCCACCAGCCGCTCCTTGGAAACCCTATGGGGCAGTTCTACTCTGCCCTACAGGGTCGCTATGAGTCGGAATCCACTTGACGGCGATAGGTTTGGTTTTAGTATTCTTCCAAACATCAGCAATTCAAGTAATTAAGTATGATATTAAATTTGCTGATTAATTTTTCCAAATAAAAAAATAGTTCGAACTACAGATTTACACAGTTCAAAATTTTGCAGTGGGAAAGAACAATGGAGAGCGTACACAGACCAATTCTTGTGGCAACATCAGTTACCATTTACTGAGTTCTTCCAACAAGCATTTCTTGAGGGCCTACTGTGAGTCAAGCACTAGGCTAGGGGCTGCAGCTACAAATCAACCCAGAGAGTTCCTTCCCTCAAAACGCCAACAGGGAGCAACATAATACCATTACCATGCCACAAGGGAAGTCCCCTCAGGGTATGCACATTTGACAGGAGCACAAAAGAGACTAATCCTGAGTGGAAAAGGGTGAGTAAAGGAGTGGTGTGGGTGTGTGTGTGAAGAGAGGGGTATAAAGGAAGGCTTCCTGGAGTAGGCCAGGCCTGAGCTCAAGTTTATTAACAGTATTGGCCAAGGTGTGAGGAGACAGATACTTTCATATGTGCTGGTGAGAAATGTAAATTGGTAAAACATATTTTTGAAAGGAAAATAATATCCAATCCAAATTTTAAATGCACATGAATCCTAACAGGGCAACTACATATCTAGAAATGTATCTGACACATATATGAGCACACATACTCAAAGATGCTTTTGCAAGGATGTTTGTAACATTTCTTGAAACAGGCAAAAAACAAGAAATAACCTAAAATGTACACTGTGGATGAGCGAATAAATTTGGGGAAAAAAACGACACTATAGCCATTAAAAAGAATGCAGGGACTATATATGTTGATATGGAAGGATGTCCAAACATGTATAAAGGAAATAAAGCAAGCTGAAGAAGGGTGCAGACAGTAAATGCCACTTTATGTAAAAATACACCCCCCCACCCTCACTGTGCTAGTAAGTGCAGAGAAACAGTGGGAAATAAAGACTTAGACTTTTTCCATTATAACTTTGTTCTACTGTTTGTTTTTTTAAAGCCATGTATATAGTTCACATTAAAAAAAAAAACTAGTCAAGCAAAAAATTTTAAATGAAAAACTGTAAAATGGTCATTCTCAGACCTGTATGGAGGATGGGTTTGAGGCAGACAAGACTGGAGGCAAAAGACTAGGCCAGGCTCTGGGGTGCACATTCATAAGGGATCCACTGACAACTTGTGAGGTGAGTACTACTATATCCACTCTGCAAATGAGGAAACTGAGACACATAGACAGTAGAGAGATGCCCAAATGCCCAGCTAGGAAGTGGCAAGGCCCGGATTTGAATGTAGGTCTGTCTGACTATAACATTCATGTTCTTCCAAATACACCACTCTAATATCTCTAATTTTATTTAGAAAGTAAAGTGATGGGTCCAAGAGCTGGTCAGGACCAGGCTAGAAAAAACACAGGCCTTCCCATTTCTTCTTGTTGGCTTCACCCAGCCAAGGATGCATTTTCCTTCTGACGATGATGATTTAGTCATCTAGAGACTCAATTAAACCTTTTATCACACAATGCTTCAGAATACCTAGGACATGTGATATTTAAATTAACTAATAGCTGTGAGCAAAAGCAGATCCTCACAATAACCCTCTGTGCTTCAATATTTGCTGCTGAAATTTTTTATCAAACAGTTCTCATTTCCTACTTTAGTCCTTATTAAAAAGAGCATAGCACAACAACTAAATCTCTTTGATAATCAAAAACCTTACGGCATCTCAGGGTCATCTTCTGAATGTCAGTTCTGAAGCTACAGTACATATTATGGATACAGAATAACAACTGGTATTTGGCTATCATGTTACCCACTGTTGGACTGTAAGGACCCAGCAAGGATTTGTCCCCACCAGACTCCCTTTCTTCTACTTGTCTCTCCTCTCTACCTCCCAATCCCAGTGCTTTGGATATAAGGCATTCTCAATGCTCTCTGGACCCAGCAACAGCTAAAATGCTCCCCCAGCCTCCATTCCTTCTACTTCCAAACCACTGTGTACATATCCGTTTAAAAAGAGAGATCTGTTGAATGTTTTGATCAAAGATTCTACAGCAAAATCCTGATCAAAAGGGGGGAAATGCAGAACATACTTGTAAATTCTCATGCAATCCAAACTTCCTGGAGCCAGTGAGGCTGGATGAACCCCCAAAACTATTGCTCTGAGTTAATCTTTAAACCTTAAACCAAAAATATCCCTGAAGTCTTCTAAAAACCAAACAATAGTTTAGCTTAATTAGTAAATAATGTCTGCCTTGAGCACTGTGCTCTTTCAAAGAGCTACCTATATGGGATCAAACTGACAACAGCAACTCAAAAGTTAGACAGGAAACTTAGGGGGCAGTGAGTTAACGGTAGAGGAATAACTTGGAAAAAGAGAGTGAGAATGGTTGCACAACTTGAATGTAATCAGTGTTACTGAATAGTACATGTAGAAATTGTTGGATTGGTGTATGTTTTGCTGCGTATATTTTCAACAACAACAAAAATAAATAATTTAAAAAAAGAGAAATCTGTCCACACAAAAATCTGTACATGAATGTTCATAGCAGAATTATTTGTAATAGCCAAAAACTGGAAACAACCTAAATGTCCTCCAACAGGTGAATGATTAAACTGTGGTGTATTCATACCATGGACTACTACTTAACAATAAAAAGGAATGAACTATTGACACACACAACTTGGATGGACCTCAAGGGCATTAGCTGAGTGAAAAAGCCAATCCCAAAGGTCACAGTAACACTTATGCAACATTCTTGAAATGACAAAATTATAGAGATGCAGAACAAATTAGTGGCTGCCAAGTGCTAGAGATGGGGAGGAAGGGTGCTATATGAATATAAAGGGGTAGCATGAGGAAGATGTCTGGGGTGATGAAATAGTTTTGTATCTTGACTGTAGTTATATGAATTACCACATGTAATAAAATGGCATAGAACTATACACTCATTGTACCAATGCCAATTTCCTGGTTTTGATACTGTATTACAGTTACGTAAAAATACAATCACTGGGGGAAACGGGAAGGAGCCCTGGTGGCACAGTGGTTAAAGCGATCAACTGCTAACCTAAAGGTCAGCAGTTCAAAACCACCAGCGGCTCCACAGGAGAAAGATATAGCAGTCTGCTTCCATAGAGGTTATAGCCTTGGGGTCACTATGAGTCAGAATTGACTGGACAGCAGTGGGTTGGTTTGGGGGAGGGGGTACTGGGTAAAGGGTGCACAGGACCTCTCTGTACTATTTTTGCAACTTCTTGTGAATCTATAATTATTTCAAATTAAAAAGTTAAAAGAAAAAGAGATCTGTTGGAAATACACAGCAATCATACCACTTTCCTATTTAAATTTCTTCAGTAGTGACCAACTGCTTTGAGAATAAAATTCAAATCCTTAACACAGCATCAGAGACCCCAGGCACCCTGGCCACTCTCAGACAGTATCAACTGGTTCCATCTGCCTGAAGTGACTTCCTTCATTCTCCTTCAAACCACATTCAAGTACCTGCTCCTCTGGGAAGTTTTCCTCTACCGTCTTTCCCATCAACCTGCGCTGGGCACCCCTCTTTCTTTGCTACCAGGACCTACTTTCATTTTATACTGCATTGCAAGTCTATTTCCACTGGCACTCTGTGAGCTCCTTTCAGGTAGAAAATGTGTCTGATTCCTTTCTCAATTCCCTAGTAATCAGACAGTGGGTATCTAGTGAATGTTAAAGGAAATACTGAGTGAGAGAATAAATGTGGGAGGGCAGCTTGGTGCAGTGGTTAGGGTCAGGACTCTGCAGCCAGACTTACAGTAGGTCTGCCACTCAGCTGGGTAAAACTGGGTAAGTGAATTACACTCATCTGTAAAACAAGGTCGAGCACATACTCAACCTCAGGACAGTTAGTACTTGGCCCAGCAACGGGTACACATACGCAATGGTGGCTGACATGAGGACAGATACTATCACACCCATTGTACTTAAACTGCTCCCCAAACAATTATATATATTCTGAAGATGTGAACTAAAATCCAGTAAGTGCAAAAGCTGACAAAACTACTAATATTGTGTGAGCACCTCTGTGAAAGACACATGAGATAGGAGGCGATTCTTGACAGAATTTACTTTTTTTCATTCTAGGATGCAGGCAGTTGATGTTTCAGGAAACCTGAAGAAAACTCTAAGGCATTTTTGAAGACATCTGCTTCATAACATATTATAGCAAATTGTTTCTGAGTACAGGCAAGAGCTGGTTAAGTTGATTTTGATCACAGTCACTGGCCAGTCTCAGCTGCTTGAGCTGGGTCGATCTGTTACCTGGGCTGCACCCTCATAACTAGATATGCAAAAAACAAACTAGGAACAGCATCCCTTTAGATAAACAATATTTAAACCAAATGACAAATTAAATTAAATCATTTACAGTTCTGTAGAAATATATGTTTTTCTTAGGAGAAGAAGTTATTTTAAAGGCAATTATTCCTTCTCAAAATCAGCATCATGGTGGACGAGGGATTTAAAAATATATGCTTTTAAAGTTTGTGAGCGGTCATCCAAGATACAACAATTGGTCTCTACTCACCTGGAGCAAGAGAGGAAGAAGGAAACTCAAGAATCAGAGAAGTAACTAAATTGCAGGACTAACAGCTTCCATGAACCACTGATTCCTCTAACATGAGACCAGAAGAACTGGATGGTGCCCAGCTACCATTATCAAATGTTTCAATCAGGGACACAATAGATGGATCCTGACAGAAAGGGAAAAAATGTGGAAGAGAAGACCTCAAATTCCCAAAGAATCCAGAATTACTGGACCCACTGAAGCCGGAGAAACCCGAGGCTATTGTCCTGGGATACTCTTCAAATCTTGAAACCCGACTATCCCCTGTAGTCATCTTTAAATAAACAAACAAAATGTTTAGCCCAAAAAGTAAAGAATGTCATCCTTAAATACTGTGCTTAGAAAAAAAATATCTATATGAGATCAAAGGGACAACAGTAACTCTAAAGCACAGATGAGAAGTTTAGGGGGCAGTCTAAATTAATGGGGTGAAACAATTAAAGCAGAAATAAGGAGAAAGTTGACACAATGTGAAAAATGTAACCAATGTCATTGAAAATAATGTATAGAAATTATTGAATGGGAGCATGTTTTGATGCATAGATTTTCACCAAAAAAAAAAAAAAGTCAGATGATTCCATATTTTTCCCAATTTTTCTGGACATTTCTGTTGTAGGGTAAAGGACCTAGCTTTGCTCAAAGTCAGGTGGCCTTTGTCTTTGGCCTATGTGAAATCACCTTTGGAGTAACTGGGGTGCCTTGGTCTGGCAAGTAATGGCTGGCCAGGCCAGAAAAGACTTACCTAGGAGGCCGATATCAACTAGCCTCAGGAGGCATGATTTGGCCTACTATGCAGGGCTGGTCATTAAATGCTTGAAACTCTAATGCTCAGAGAGCTTCCTGGTCCACAAAACGAAGGTGAGGTGCCCTCTCTGAGAAACGGCAGCTTTGCATCCAGAACCTTCCTCACCCGTGTGTTTCTTCCTTATGATGACCCTGAGTTTTTCCATTTTACTATAATAAAACCAGTAGTTGTAAACATTTTTTAAAAAATTTGCTTTTAAGCGAATCCCCAAGTTTTCTCTACCCTGACCTATGGAAATACAAACTTTTGGCATACCACTAAAAGATGGGTTTTATACTGTTCATGCTCCTAATAGCCAAATAATTCAGTTACAGAAATACTTCAATTTACAAATCCATAACAGACAAGAACCTCTTTAACATAAAAGGAGTTTGACATTAATGACTCACTTTTAAGGGGGGAAAAAAAAGATCTCATATGTAATCCATACATCCTTAGAACCTATTTTTACTACTTCCAAAATGTCTTAGAGTAGGTAGTCTTTGCTTAAGAAAAACACTAAGGCAAAATCAGCTGGCAAAAAAAAGGGGGAGGGGGATATTTTAAAGTATAAAAACACTACTTAAATAAAATCAAATTGTTAAATTTCATCTTCAGATGTTTAGTAAACTTCTTAGTTATCAGGAATTTCTATGTTAAAATGGTGGCTACTCTTGCTCATTGTTTTATATCTATTAATTCATACCCCAACTCTTTCCAGATAAGGTTTATCAATTAAAATTTTTTTAACTGGCAATTCAAAGTCCAGTATAAAATTTAAAAAGATGCACTGTTCTTTTTTAAAAAAATGAGTTCTTGTTGGGCAAAAGATGTACTAACTTGCCCTCCAAATAATATACCCTCTTGAAGAATCAATGGATCTAAACATTGAGCATCAACAGCTGCTACTACCACAGCGTGAGACAACCAGACATACATGCCTCTAGACGGAAGAGCATACTAGCATACTCGCCAAAAGACTGCACCCTGAATCTGACCAAGCCTCATCTAGATCCAACTACACACTTTCAGGAAATACAGAGAAACATATTAAATTATACTGCAGAGATGCCATCAGTAAAATGCCAACTAGGGTAATGCTGTAAGACAAACAACCCAATTTCTTCAACAAATAAGCTACAAGGCATAGAACTGTCATGTCACTCAGCAATTTCACTCCTACATATACACCCAAAAGACGTGAAAGCAGGGACTCAGATACCTGTACACATGTTCATTACAGCACTATTCACAACAGCCAAAAGGTAGAAACAACTCAAGTGTCCATCCACAGACGAATGGATAAATAAAATGTGGTATATCCATATAATGGAATATTATTGTCATAAAGAGAAATGAACTTCTGATACATGCTACAACAAGGATAAACTATGAAAACACTATGCTGAGTGAAGTAAGTCAGATGACAAAAGGCCAAATGTAACATGATCCTACTTATGTGAAATATCTAGAACAGGCAAGGAGACCAAACTTTATTAGTGGTTACCAGGGACAGGTAGTAAGGAAAATGTGGAGTTACTGCTTAAGGGATACTGAGTTTCTGTTATGGGTGATTAAAAAAAAATTGAAAATAGTGGAGATGACTGCACAAGATGGTGAATGTAATTAATGTCACTAAATTGGACACATAAAAATAGTTGAAATGACCAAGTGTTTTGTTATATATATTTCACCACAATAAAAATTAAAACAAACGATACAAAAAAGAAATCGAGAGGGAATCCACAGATTAAAGGAAACTTAAAAGACGTATCAACCAATCACAATATATGGCTTAGCTGAAGCCTGATTCAAGTAAACTTTTTTTAAAAAAAAAAAAAAAGCTATAAAATTTATGGGGCAATTGGAAATTTGAATACACATTGGTTATTTGATGATATTTTAAAGAATTCTTGCTTTTTCAAGTTAAAAAGCATCCTTATCTTTTAAAGACATACTTAAAAATTCATGAATGAAATATCATGGTATTTAGGATCTGCTTGAAGATAATACTGGTGGGAGGAAGGGTGTAAAGTGAATAAGGTTAGAAATGAAACAAGACTGGCCAGGAGTTATTAATTGTCGAAGCTGGATACTATTCTGTTTATTTTTGTATATGTGTGAAAGTTGCCATAATAAACAGTCAAAACAAAAGACCCTGATACTGAAACTAGTTTACATAATCACAAAATGATAAGTATTGATTTACTAATTCTGAAGGAAAATTATGTTAAAATGGTGTCTTCTTAGCCAGGTATAAGTACAACTACATATTTAGACCAAAATAGCTGCTCTACTGCCAAATCAATAGAGTTAAAAGAAAAAAAAAAGGGCCTTCTGTTTGACGATCTGCATCATTGAAAACAGTTGGTTTGGGAATCTATTTACTCACCATTCATTGCATCAGAACTTTTCTTTACCCAGAAAATTAAGATGACCTTATTTTAAAGAAAAAATATGAAATTTAACTGTACCCTCTAACATTTATTTAGGGATCCAAATAAACACATTTTAATCTGTCAACAAATTATTTGAAGTCACGGCATCTTGAAAATCAAATTCTCAGGCATATCAAAGCTCTCCAGAGAAGATTATGCCAAAACAGAAGTATTTTTAACTCTCTGGGATCCTTTTGAAGGAAAAAAACAAAAAAGTTAAATTGAGGAAAACGTCATCTAGACTGGATTTTGTTCTTGCAGAACAACTAATAAAAAGCCCAAAGAGAGTGCTCAGAGCTGAGGGGCCCAGGAAAGAACATTGGATCTGGGGGAGACCTGGGTTCAAATTTCACTTACCAGCTGCTTGTCTGAAGCAGACTTCTCAAACTCTCTGTTTCCTCCTCTGTAAAAATGGGTTTCATAGCTGCTACTCAAGGGGCGTCTAACAGTTAAGTGGGAGTACCTGGCTGGTACCTGGCCTTAGGCTACCTTTCCAGCTCATCATAGCAACTTCCTCCTACACAGCCTGTCCTGGAGGGTGAAAATCCTGCAACCAAGCTGTATGAGGCTAATTATATTTTGCTTGGCTCATAGCAGTTTTTTGTTTGCTTGCTTGTTTTGCTTGTGTGTGTGTAATTAATTAACCACTGTCAGCATTTACAAAAAGGAGCCCTGGTGGCGCAGTGGTTAAAGCGATCAACTGCTAACCAAAAAGGTCAGCAGTTCAAAACCACCAGCAGCTCTGCGGAAGAAATCCACAGGGATTTACAGCCTTGGAAATCCTACCGGGTCGCTCGCTATGAGTCGGAATCAACTCGATGGCAATGAGTTTGGGTTTGGACCAATATTTACAAAACCAGGAGAGTAAACACAAAAAATCTGGCTTCTTTTAAAAAATCACTAGGTGGGGTTCTGGCAGCCCAGGGTTCTCACAACACCATGCTCTCTTACATCTGGCCTTGGGGTGGACTTCCAACTCCATACTAGGCTAAAGTCCACCTCCTAACCTCTTCATTCTTCTGTGCCTCTCCTTGCTTGGCAAACTTCTCAGCATCCTTCAAGGCCCAACCCTGACACCATCTGTCACCTCCTCTACTATAGCAGTCATCACGCTGTCCTGGAGAGAACTGTCTGCATGTCTGCTTTCCCTGCTGGGCTCTCTGAGGGAAGGGACCCTGCTGCCATCTCATTTGTGTCCCCAAGGGCCTAGCACAAAACCTGACCTAGATAATGTAGAACTCCATAAACGTCTATTGAATGTGTGGAAGGAAGACAGAGCTAAAATATCACAAAAATGTAAGCTTTTATACTGACAGCTTGTTCTGACAGTTACCAAATAAAGAGGTCAAGGACATTAAAATGTTTCACAAAATGAGAACAAGCACCCATCTGCTTACACGTTTCACAAGATGCCGTGACTTCAAATAATTTGTTGACAGATTAAAATGTGTTTATTTGGATCCCTAAATAAATGTTAGAGGGTACAGTTAAATTTCATATTTTTTCTTTAAAATAAGGTCATCTTAATTTTCTGGGTAAAGAAAAGTTCTGAAACTTGTGAAGTCACTAAAGGAACAGATAAACCGAGGCAACAGGCAGGCAGAGTCATTCCTTAGAGCATTTATTTGTTCAACTGATACTACCAAGTACCTACTGTGTATTTTCTAAACGATTGGCATAAAGCAGTGAGCAAATCAGACAACTACCTGTTTTCCTAGAGCTTACATTCTAGTGAGAGAAACAGGAAATTAACAGGCAAACAAACAGAATAGTTTCAAGCCAGAATATGCCACTAAGAACAAAATTAAACAAAGTAAGGAGATAGAATGACTAAGGAAAGAAAGAGGGTGGTCAAGGAAGGCCTCGCAGAAAACATCTGACCAGAGATGACCAGAGAAATGAACACCAAGGAGTCAACTGTGTAAAGATCCAGAAGACAACTCCAAGCACAAGAAACAGCAATTGCAAAGGTCTTCAGGTACATGAGGCTTGGCATGTTCAAGGTAGGTGAGGTGAGTGGCATAGGAGCACAGTGCTATGGGTGGGATGGATGGGAGGGGAGGTGGGCAGGGACGCTCAGGCACTGCCGGGGCACTGACTGTGCAATGACAACGCATTGGAGGAGTGCAGGGGCCGGGGGTTGGAGGGATGGGGTGGCTTCTGCCACACTCACACCTGCAAGAGGCAGTATCCTGCCAGATTCCCACAAATGTGTACTACGCTCCTGCTATCGCCCAGGGGCTTTCACACACGGTCAAAACAACCTGACAACCACCCTGTCCAAAACAGTTGACATTTCCTTTTTCCCGAAGGGAAAACTGAGGAATGGCGAGAGTCAGTGCCTTGGCCAAAGTCGCGGGGACCAGACCCTTACCTCCTGAGCATCCCAGCACGGGTGTGCAGCTGCGTGCCCCACAGTCAGGAGGGGTGGCACCCGCAGACACTTTCCTCGCCCCGCACAGTTCCTCATCCCCCCGGCAGCTCTGTCGGGGTCGCGCCAGGGAAACGGCCCACACCTGGGACAGCTAACAGCCGAGTGGGAGGGGGCGACTGCGGCAGCCTCGAGGGCAGGGGCGGCGGCCCGGGCTGCGAGCTCCCCGCAGGCCCTGGCCCACCCCTCGGCCCGAGCCGACAGCCCCGCGCCCAAACCGCAGACATCGGCCGCGCGCCCTCCCGCCGCCCCTTGCCGGAGGGGCCCGGACCAAGCGGCCCCGCCGGGCCTAGCTTGCTCGCCACCCGCCGGACTCACCTCGCCTCCCCGCCGCCGCGCCAAGAGGAGAGGGCAGGCGGACGGACTGGCAGCGCGGCGCACTGGCAGCTCCCG
>NW_004444117.1:3496390-3508597 GCF_000243295.1 Trichechus manatus latirostris
CCCGCTACGCCCCGCCGCCGCAGCCGCCGCAGTGGCTGTGAGGGGGGCCGGGGCGCTTCGACCCTTCCGGTCGAGTTCCCTCCGCAGCCGCCGCCGCCGCCGCGGCGCCCCGCCTGACTGACCGGAGGGACAACCAATCAGCGAGCGGAGAGCTAGGCCGACACGGCCAATCGTGCCAGGAGGTCGAACCTCTGCTGGGTGTTGCAGGCGGGGCGGCGGGCGGAGCCTGAGGCCTCGGTTGAGGAATGGTGGCGTGCAGTGCTGCTGAGGCCGCTCACTTGCTCGGGCCAAGAGGCCACCGCGTACAGACCTACCTTGTTCGTACCGTGGGCTGGAGGCGCAGGCACGGCTCGGCCCGGCCGCCGAGCCTGGCAAGGAGGGCGCGGCACGACCGCACACGGACGCGGGAGGCGGTGGAGAGGGTGGACAAAACCAAGATCCGGGCTGGAGGCGGCCCTGGCTGGGGCGCCTCGCTGTTGTGGGGCCCAGCAGGAGCTGGCCTCGGGGCTGCGGGTTCAGGCTCGCAGCGGCCAGGCGGCCTGGAGGTGGACGGAGAGCCGGCCTGTTTGGGGGAGAGCCCGAGCGAAGGCAGGGGAGGCTGGGGCCTGGGCGCCCGGGAACCGGCGTGGAATGGCCCTGGGGGAAGTGGGAGGAGAAGCGCGGGACCTTGCGACTCCGCTGCTCACTGCAGCGGGGGGGGGGCTGCACGCGCCTCGGTGAAGAGGCTTGTAGGGGATGCGGCCAGAAGCCAGTAGTTGTGGGGGAGACCCTACAAGATGGAGAGGTCATGTGTAGACAAACTCTCCCAGCTGGTCAGCGACTGAGGGGAGGAGAGGATGGACTGGTGCATCTGGTGGCAGGTCCAATACCTCAGTTTCGGAGGAATAGAGGGGCAAAGTCGTAAATGGAGTGTGTAGCGCTGGTAGCGCAATGATTAAAGGGCTTGGGAGCTAACCAAAAGGTAGGCGGTTCAAACCCACAAGCTGCTCCGCGGGAGAAAAGACCTGCCAGTCTGTTTCTGTAAAGATAAAACATCCTAGAAAGCCTTATGGGGCAATTCTACTCAGTCCTATAAGGTCGCTATGAGTCAAAATAGACTGGAGGGCACACAACGACAGTGCTGAGGACTTACTAGGGACTAGGGTCCGTTGACACAGAGCTTTTGGGGCTTCTCCAGCAGCCCTCAGGCGCCTGGGGTTGGGTGACTAACTGCAGGCTTGGTGTCTTAGAAGATGATGAGAGAGTTTAGGGTATCATCTAGTGCTGCCGGATATGCTAGATCTGCGTTTGGATAAGCAGAGCTGGAAGTGAAGCAAGGAGGCTGAATGCATTTAGAGAAAACTTGGAGGCCAGTGGATGGGGTGGGAGTGGGGAAAATTAGACTTTGGGGATGGGAAGAGTAGGAGACGGTGCTTGGCAAATGGTGACCTTGGAGAAGGAGCAGCAGTCCCAGGATGCCAGGGTCCATGGAGTGACTAGGAGTCAGGGCCAAAGTGGGGGGAAGGAGCAGGACCCTGTAGATGTGGTGGTCAAGGGACTGAGGGGCATGGGTGGCAGAGCTTGAAGAGAGCAGCAAGACTGACTAGGTGTCAAGGGCACCCAAGTGCTGAGCAAGGCTGGTGGCACCACCAGGATCTCAGAGGAGGGATGGGGTAGAGGAAGGGATCAAGTCATGGTGTCCCTATTAGGCCACCCCCACCTTGGCCACCAGAGAGGGTTTCTAAAACTGACTATAGCTCACCCCTCTTGACTGTGACCTTCAACGGAGGGCCCACCTGATGGGTTCCTGCTGACACTTCTCGACATCTGCCACCTGCTTCAGGCACCCTGACTTCATTTGCACCACAGAGAACAGGAAACCAAAAATGGCAACATCAAGGATTTGGGAAAACTAGTAAGAGCCTGGCTATCAGTTGTGATTCTACCAAGGAGCACTTGTGGAACCTTCCCCTCAGATTTGGAAGGGAGCACCAATTCCCAGACACACACAGGGCCAGATTTTACAGCATCCACCTTTAAAATACACCCTTTACCCTATGCAAAGTGAGTAACCAGCAAATCAAAAGTACAAGGAGATACCATCTCACTCTGACATTACTGGCACTAATAATAATAATATAAAAAAATAACAAAATAATAAATGTTAGATTTTGAGGGAATTAGAACTCTTATGCACTGCTGGTGGGAAAGTAAAATGGTCCAACCACTATGGAAGACTATATGGCACCTCCTTAAAAACCTTGAAGTAGAAATACCATACGATTCACCAATGTCATTCCTAGGAATATATCCTAGAGAAATAAGAGCCGTCACATGAGTAGACACATGCACACCCATGTTTACTGCAGCACTATTCACAATAGCAAAAAGATGGAAATAACCTAAGTGCCCATCAACAGATGAATGGATACATAAATTGTACATACACACAATGGAATACTACACAATGATAAAGAACAATGATGAATGTGTGAAACATCTCACAAAATGGATGAATCTGGAGGGCCTTATGCTAAGCGAAATAAATCAATCACAGACAAATGAGACCACTATAATAAAAACTCAAGAAAAGGTTTACACACAGAAAACATTCTTTGATAATTATGAGGGAGGGGAGGAATAGGGAGGGCAAATCACTATGTAGCTGACAAGTGTCAACTTTGGTGAAGGGAAAGACAACACGCAATATAGGGGAAGTCAGTGCAGCTTGACCAAAGGAAAGTTGTAGAAGTTTCCTAGACGCATCCAAACACCTTGAGGACTGAGTTGCTGGGGCTGAGGGCTGGGACCAAAGTCTTGGGGGACAGCTAGGTAAATTGGCATAATGTAGTTCATAAAGAAAATGTTCTACATCCTACTTTGTTGTGTAGCATCTGGGGTCTTAAAAGCTTACAAGCAGCCAACTTAGATACATCTATTGGTCCCATCCTGTCCGGAGCAAAGGAGAATGAAGAAAACAAAACACACAAGGAAAATAATTAGCCCAAAGGAGTAAAAGACTACATGAACCACAGCTCCACCAGCCTGAGCCAAGAAGAACTAGATGGTGTCCTGCTACCACCGCAGACCAATTCTGACAGGGATCACAAATAGTCCCAGACAGAGAAGGAGAAAAAATTCAAATTCACCAAAAAAGACCAAACTTACTGGTCTGACAGAGACTGGAGGAACCCTCGAGACTATGGTCCCGGACACTCTGCTAACTCAGAACTGAAGCCACTCCCAAAGCCCACTTTTCAGCCAAAGATTAGACAGTCCTATAAAACAACACACATGAGGACTGTGCTTCTTAGTTCAATCAAATATATGAGACTGTCTTAGTTATCTAGTGCTGCTGTAACAGAAACGCCACAAGTGGATGGCTTTAGCAAACAGAAGTTTCTCTAACAGTCTAGTAGGCTAGAAGTTGGAATTCAGGGCACCAGCTCCAGGGGAAGGCTTTGAATCTGTCAGCTCTGGAGGAAGGTCCTTGTCATCAATCTTCTCTTGGTCTAGGAGCTTCTCCTCGAAGGAACCCTGGATCCAAAGGATGCGCTCTGCTCCCAGTGCTGCTTTCTTGGTGGTGTGAGGTCCCCCTCCCCTCATCTAATTCTCTTATATCTCAAAAGATATTGACTCAAAATACAACCTAATCTTGTAGATTGAGTTCAGCCTCATTAACTGCCTCTAATCCAGCCTTATTAACATCATAGAGGTAGTATTTACAACACATGGGAAAATCACATCAGATGACAAAATGGTGGACAATCACACAATACTGGGAATCATGGCCTAGCCAAGTTGACACAAATTTTTGGGGGGCACAATTCAATCCATAACAGAGACCAAATGGGCAACTCTTGCCCAAAAGCAAGATGAGAAGGTGGGAAGGAGCAGGAAAGCTGGATGAATGGACACGGGGAACCTGGAGTGGAAAGGGGGAGAGTGCTGTTAAATTGAGGGGATTGCAACCAATGTCACAAAACAATATGTGTATTAATTTTTGATTAAGAAACTAAATTGAGCTATAAACTTTCACCTAAAGCACAATAAGATTAAAAAACAACAAAAAAGTGAGTAACCAAAAATCACTGCACACACACAGTCTCACTGAGTTTTCTGTAAGCCTCCTATTTATTCCGGAAACACTGCTTTTTTTTGGTTTATGAAAGACTGAACATTTATGGACACAGAGCTGAAGTGATAGGTAGAGGAGAGGGACTTGTCCATGCCTTGGAGAATGACACAGAATCCTGGGAGAGGCAGACAGGTGAAAAGATCCTGCCCCAATTGTGATGAGAACAGGGCCCACTGGAGCATGAAGGAGGGACACCTGGTCTAGCCTGCCTGGTGGAGGGAAGCAGCTGGAGAAGGCCTCCTGGTCAAGCAGGAAGCCCAGTTGAGGCTGGAAAGCAACAGGAGTGTTACCAGTCCTCCAGGTCTCGCTTGGCACGATACTGAGACTCAGGTAAAAGCGAAAGAAGAAAACTTTGATTGGCCAAGCAAAGGAGCACACCAGGACCTGTGTCATCAAGATGGCTCCCCCGTAGGCAGGCACAAGGGTTTATATGGGGAGGAAAACAGAACAGGGGCTCTTCTTCAGGGCGTGTTCAGGAACGTGGTCCACCAGGATTAGAGGACAACTTTTATGATGATGTCGTTGTCACTGAGATGACACAGTTGCACTGGGGTTCAGGATTCACAAGATGGCCACAGCGAAGGGAAAATGGTGACTTAGCTCCTCCCAGGCCCCCCCGCCACCCGCAGCAACATCTCTGTGACACGTTGCTAAGAGGACAAGTTGAGGCTCTGTCCACGGGTGCGTTGTTCTGCACCTGCGCGGGCACCTCAGACTGATTCTGTCCAGTATTCGCTCAGCTCCTTATTTTTCAGTCTCGCAGTTTTAGCTTAGCCCTATGCGGCCGCTGTCCAGCGGCTGCCGTCTCAGGAGTGTGCTGGGTTGGTGATCAGAAGGCAAGGGCACTGTGGCCCAATGGTTCGAAAGTGAGGCCTGTGTGTTTTGTTCAGGGAACCACAGTCATCCTGAATTGTTGGAGATGTAGCATGGGAGTGGGGACACTGGAGAGTTAGGAGGGGCTTTGAGGCAGACTGGCAGTGCTGATTCATAGCCCATGGGCTGGCTTCAGCTCACTGGTATGCCTTGCTCGGCCCAGAGAGTTGGTTTTTTTTTTTTTTTTCCCAATTGACTTAATTGCTAACCTTTAAAAATGGGGAAATTTAGCTTGAAAAGTCTCAGTTGTTGGCTTCACTTGCATAGAGAGAATCTGGCAACATGGGCCTGCATTCCCACAGGCCAGTCATCTGGAATCAAGTGTCAGCTACCCCTTTAGGCGAGGCCCCAGTTCACCACAGTGCCCACTACTTCCTGACACGCACACCTGGCTGTGGTTCCACCCCTCCCCCGTACCTGCTGGCCCTTGTAGCATCATAAGATGGGAGTTGGCTGTGGGGGCAAAGGGCAGCTGTTGAGAGGTGCTAAGCACAGAAGTGAGTGATGTGGCTGGATGTTTGTTTCGGAAAGATCACTGGGGTACATGAACTTTTTGGGGATGAGGGACTTATGGCCACAAAACCAGTTAGGGAACTAGTAAGAGGCCATTGTGAGAGAAGATGAGGCCTGGCCCAGGGCCACGGCAGCGGATGTCAAGAGGAAGGAATTGATTTTTAATATGTTTCAAGTCTTTAGGGAGATGCCACTACTCATCTTTTAGCATGGCTAACATAAAAAATATTTGACAGTACGAAGTTCTGAGATTATGGGTGTGGAGCAACTGGAACTCTAAAACACTGCTGGTGCAGTTTGGCAGTTTCTTAGAAAGTTACACATATGATTTAGCAATCTCCTTCCTAGGTATTTAACCAAAAGGGGCGGGGGGACATGTCCATACAAAGAGCTGTATACCAGTGTTTGTTGTTGCTAGCTACCTTCGAGAGGGTCCCCAACTCATGGTGACCCCATGCACAAGGGCCATATGTACAACAGGATTGGACTGCTGTGATCCATAGGGTTTACATTGGCTGATTTCTTGGAAATAGATCACCAGGACTTTCTTCCTAGTCCATCTTAGTCTGGATGTTTCACTGAAACCTGTTCTGCATCACAGCAACACTCAAGCCTCCGCTGACTAATGGGTAGTGGCTGTGCATAAGGTACATTGGCTGAGAATCAAACCCAGGTCTTCCTCACGGAAGGTGAGAATTTTACCATTGAACCCAATGTTTATACCAGCTTTATTCATAAGTCAAAAACTGGAAACAACCTGTATGTCCATCATCCAGCTAATGGATAAACAAAAGGCACATCCATGCAATGGAATATTACCTGGCAATAAAACAGAACAACTTACTGATGAGTGCACATCATGGATAGATATAAAGAGCATCATGTTAAGTGAAAAGCCAGACACAAAAGACTATATTCTCTCTATGATTCCACTTATATGACTTAGTTATCTAGAGCTGCTGTAACAGAAATACCACAAGTGGATGGCTTTAACAAAGAGAAATTTATTCTCTCAAAGTTTAGAAGACTAGAAACCCAAATTCAAGGTGCCAGCTCTAGGGGAAGCCTTTCTGTCTCTGTCACTTATGGGGGAAGGTCGTTATCATCAATCTTTCTGTGCTCTAATTGCTTCTCAGCACAGGGATCCCACATCAAAAGGATGTGCTCTGCTCTCGGTGCTTCTTTCTTGGTGACATGAGTTCCCACTCCTCTCTGCTTGCTTCTCTCTTTTATATCTCAGAAGAGATTGAATATAGATTGATTCCTGCCTCGTTAACATAACTGCCTCTAATCCTGCCTCGTTAACATCACAGAGGTTAGGATTTATAACACATAGGAAAATCACATCAGATGACAAAATGGAGGACAACCACACAATACTGGGAATCATGGCCTAGCCAAGTTGATACATATTTTTGGGGGACACAGTTCAATCCATAACAATGACATTCTGGAAAAGGCAAAATCAGATCAGTAGTTGCCAGATGTGAAGTGTGTGTGTGTGTGTGTTGGGGGTGGGGGTTGACTATAAGGTAGCATTAGAGAACTTTTTAGGATGATAGATATATTCTGTATTTTGATTATGGTGGTGGTTATGTGACTGTATGTCAAAAATCATACAACTGTGCGCTTAAAAAGGGAAACTTTTAATGTATGTAAATTATACTTAAATAAACTTGATGTAAAGACCAAGTTTAGGAGGGTCTTTGTGAGAGGTAGGGGTAGGGGAGAAGGAGGAGTCAGGGAGGGTGCCATGGCTCCTGACTTGATTTTCCAGGTGGGGACCTCTGCCCTTGGCCCGTTCACTGACCCACGGCTCATCTCACCGAGAGCACAAAGGAAAGCCCTTTCTAGCCTGTCTCCAGGCTGCCATCTGCCCCTCCTTCCTCTGCAGCCCTGCAGCCCCTGGCTGTGTACTCTATGTTGAAAACCATGGGCCCTTCTCTCCTCTGAGACACTCAGCCTTTTTTCTCTGGTCTCCTCACTGCCTTTCCCTTCCCTGTCCTTGAGAATCAAGGCTCTCAGCTCTGGCCACTCCAGATACCACAGCTGGCAGACACACTGCCCACTTCTCTGCCTCACACTGGCCTCTACACCCAGAGAGTAGATAGCATGGGAGGAGGAGCCAGTGGGCAACTGGGGCTTGTCCAGCAGCCGCTACTTTTGAGCCACAGTCTGACAAGTTTCCGTGGCCCCGACCTCATTCACCCTTGACTGTCCTGGCCTTCAACCTGGCTCTCTGCTTATCTATTGTGCTACTCAGGGCAAGGAAATCACTTCTCTGAACCTCGATTCCGTGGAAAGTGGGTGCGGGTGATGATCCCCTTCTGGTGGGAGTGCTTCAAGGACTCAAGAGAGGGGTTGAGGTGCTGGACACAGACCGTGCACAGGAAGGTGAGTTTCCTTATGCAGTCTCTTCTGTCCCCTGCCCTTGAACATTGCCTGCTCTCTCCCCATCCCCCAACCCCTTTCCTTCCCTTCTCTCAACCCTGACCAGGACCAGAGAGGTCATAAGGGGTGTAAGTCTGGACTGCCTTAGTTGTGTATTAGAGAAAGCCAAACTGCACTTAGGCCAATGGGGAAATTTATTGGGGTGTTCCTGAGATAATGGTACCCCTGGGAGAAGGTAGAGGTGGAGCTGGCCACAGGACCACGAGGCTCCCGAGATGGGCCAGGGCCTGGGACTGTCCCTTTCTTCTCTGCACTTTCTTTCATCATCCTGCTCTCTCACTGTGGGCCATCTTCCTCCCAGTGTCACATTCTGTTCTAACACCACCCAAGAGGGGCTGACCCTCCTTCCCAAATCCAGTTGGCATATCCCCTAGGAGGACTTCGATGGCCCCATTGGGCAGGGCTTCCACCCTATACCATTCAGCTGGGCAGGCAGGAGGGTCACATGAGGACATGGCAGGAGAAAGGGCAGAAGCAGTTGGGGAAGGCAGGGATGTTAGATGAATCATGGATGGCCAATTCCCAGGCCAGATGCAGATGGGTCCTGGTGACCTCTGGCCTTGAGCTCCCCTGAGCACTAACCCCAGCCCCCTGCACTGGTCAGTGCTTCAGTGGGCATGGCTGTTTACCAGCCCAGCATCATTCCTTCTTTTTACTAGAAGCACTCTGAAGGGTCTTTGGGGAATCCCCCCAACTCTTGGTCTTTGTGGTTATGGTGAGGCTGGCCACCTCCCCTACCCTCATTCCAGCTCCAGGGATGGGTCTGGCCCAGTTCTAAGATAATCGGTGTACTCCATCCCCTTAGCCTCAATGATGGTTCAGGGATGGACATGTGACCAGCTCAGGGCCTTATGGGACGGCCAGTCTCTCTTGTCCTGTTGGACTCAGCCTGGAGCTACCAACAGTCCCCTGTGGAACAAACCTGCCTGAAGTCAACACACAGGTGGGTGAAGCCCAGAGAGGGAAAGGAAATCAGGTACCAATCTCATGTGAGCATGGATCCAGCTGTTCCTGATGCATTACAATTGTGGTACTGGGGAAGAATATTGAATATACCATTGACTTCCAGGAGAATGAACAAATCAGTCTTAGAAGAAATATAACCAGAATGCTTCTTAAAAGCAAGGATGGTGGGACTTCAGCTCATGTACTTTGGACATGTTATCAGGAAAGACCACAAGAAAAGGGCATCATGTTTGGTAAAGTTGAGGGTCAGAGAAAACAAAGGAGATCTTCAGTGAGATGGACTGACACAATAGCCACAACAATGGACTCAAACATACCAACAGTCATGAAGATAGCCCAGGACTGGGCAGCATTTTGTTTTGTTACACACAAGATCGCCATGAGTTGGAGACGACTCAGAGACACTTACAACCACTGCTGGACTTTTTGTTTCAGCCAGTTTGAGTTGGATTTCAGTCACTCGTATCTGAAAGTGCCCTGCCTGATGGGTGCAGTGAGCCCCTGAAAGCAGACCTCTCCCTTCTAGTGGCAGCTTTTGAAATGAGAAGGGAAGCCCTGGGCAAATGGCATTCAGGAATCTAGATGGCCTCTCCTCCAAGAGCTGGATTTGTAAGCTGTCTTGCAGTCATTGGACCAGCTGAGACTTGCACTCAACAGCCCAGCAAACATCCTGTGAAGCCCTGTTTTGGGTGGGCTCTGTGCTTGGGGTGGTACCCAGGTCATGACCTAGTCCTGGAGTAAGGGCTAGGGTTAGCCTCACCAACCACATAGCTGAGTGGGGCATCATCATTGCTCTCCAGCCCAAGAAGTGGGAAGGATGTGGGATGGGCGGGCAAAACTACATGTTCACTCCATGGCACTGCTCAGCTAAGAGCATGCATGCATGACTTTCTTGTAATATGACCCACCTCCCTAATGCAGGTGTGATCACAGCCCAGTCACCTCCTCCCATCAAGAGGTACCTTGTTGGGGCAGTCATTGCCTGCAGACCCTGGCGGGCTCTCTAGGGGGTAGGCATTGTTCCCAGGGAAGCCCACCTGTCAATGTAACCATTCCCAGTGCATCCTGGACACAGGAGGACCATAAAATACCTCCTCTCTAAGAAAAGACAGGAGAGGAAGCACTAGCTCCGAGTGGTCACAGTATGGGCACAGACCACATTCTGCACCAGAGGGGCCTCCTGGCCAGCCCTGGTTCTGCCATCAGGGAGAGCCCCAGTCCACTATTCCCCAGAGCCATATCTGACAGGGCCATGACGGCTTTTCTACTGGTGAGGGTTCTGGGCATAGGAAATTGTTTGGGGTTAGGTAATTTTGGGCCTTTACTTGCAAAGGCTTTTGGATGATTTTATTTGTTCATCCCCATGGCCTGGAGTCCAAAGAGAGAAATCTCATTGAGTCCTTGTGTGTGTGTGTGTGTGTGTGTGTGTGTGTGTGTGTGTGTGTCTAGGAGTAGGAGGGGAGACTGTCTTTTAGCAATAGGGCTGAGTCTGCTTTATCCCTCAGCCCTTAGCTTAATGGCTCCATCTCAACCTCTGCCTTGGGCACTGAACAGGCCATAGACCAGGCCAATGCCCAGCCAATCCGTTCCTTGCTCCTTGGTTATATCTTGGTTGAGGGGTTCTTTACATTGGGAATCTGTAGCAGGTGCTACGGATAGGAAGGGGTGACAGCTTCTCCCTTATCTTTCTCTTATAGTTTCTCTTATATCCACCTTCCTAGCTTTTGCTTGGAGTCTCTGGGTGGTATAAACGGTTAATGCACTCAGATGCTAACCAAAAGGCTGGAGGTTTAAGTCTACTCAGAGGTGCCTCAGAAAAAAGGCCTGGAGATCTACTTCTGGAAAACCAGTCATTGATAACCCTATGGAGCACAGTTTTACTCTGGCACTCATGGGGTTGCCATGAGTTGGAGTCAACTCAATGGCAACTGGTTGGTTGGTTGGTTAGTTTTTGCTTGCACCAATTTTAGCTTGAGGCAGAAAAAATGGTTTATCCAGCCCTTTGAGGTTTCAGGCTAATTTGCTCTTAAGAAACAGACAAACAAACAAACAAACAAAAAAACTGGTAGCCATCGAGTCAATTCCAACTCATAGCGACCCTATAGGACAGAGTAGAACTGCCCTATAGAGTTTCCAAGGAGCAGCTTGTGGATTCAAACTGCCGACCTTTTTGGTTAGCAGCTGAGCTCTTAATCATTGTGCCACCAGGGCTCCAACTTGCTCTTAGCTGTCTTGAATTACTGGGCAGAGGGAAGAACCTCTCTCCTCTTGGCTTTCAGACTAGGCAGCTGGCAGAAACCTACTCTGCTCGTAGCACTTTACCAGAAACAGAGAGAAAGACCCAGCTCATACTACAGGCCAGACATTTTTTAGTTGAGTCACTGGAAACTTTGATGTGGAAGGCAGGTTGCCTGGGTCTGGGAAACCTCAGGTAGATGCTTTCCTGTAGGAAGTGTCAACTGCTCAGTGGGGCAGGGACTTCTGCATCCCACCGCCCTGACTCAGCCAGCTCCACAGCTTGGGTTTTACTGGTTGCAGTATCCTCTTTCCAGCTTCCATTTTCTGGTTAGTGAGGACTCTTTCTGCTGCAAGAGTCAGAACCCAACTCAATATAACTTTCTTCAAAAGGAATTTATTGGCTCATGAACTGAAAAGTTCAGATTGCATTGGACTTCACTTACAGGTGGATCTAGGGGCTCAGACGAAAGCCTCTGTCTCCATCTCCTGATGCTACTTTCTTTGGTGCTGACATCATCTTCTGGCAGGTGTAGAGATCCAGGCCTGCATTCTGCCCCTACCTATGCCCAACAAAATTGCTCTCATTGGCCATACTGAGGCCACTTGTCTGTCTTGGAGATGGGAGCTAGGTTTGACCTCGGCCATCCACAGACTGAGAGTGAACTCAGTAAAAAATTGGGCATTCTTACCAAGAGTAAAAAGACATAGAGAGTGAAAGATGGATGATTCTCTCCTAAGATCAAGAATGAGACAAGGATGTCTACTCTCGCCACTTCTATTCAACATTGTACTGGAGGTTCTAGCCTGGGATTAGGCAAGAAAAATAAATAGAAAGCATCCATATTAGACTTTATGTTTTTCCTCTTTATTTTTATGTGTAGGTTGGTTAAGTTTCTTTGTGGTTACCGTGAAATTTACCCTTATCTTTCTAAGTTTGAAGCAGTCTATTATTACTTGGTATCGCCTTGCCTTCCTCTCCATTAGAAGGTTCTATACCTATGCCATTTATTCCCTCTTTTATTGTTTTGATGTTGTTGTCATTTACTGAT
>NW_004444117.1:3513363-3521444 GCF_000243295.1 Trichechus manatus latirostris
ATAGTTTGTTTATCCATTCATCTGTTGATGGGCATCTAAGTTGTTTCCATCTTTTTGCTATTGTGAACAATGCTGCAATGAACATGGGTATGCATATGTCTATTTGTATGACAGCTCTTATTTCTCTAAGATATATTCCTAGGAGTGGGATTGCTGGATCGTATGGTATTTCTATGTCTAGCTTTCTAAAGAAGCGCCGTATCATTTTTCAAAATGGTTGTATCATTATGTATTCCCACCAACAGTGCATAAGAGTTCCTATCTCCCTGCAGCCTCTCCAACATTCGTTATTTTCAGTATTTTTGATTCATGCCAGTAATGCCGGGGTAAGATGGTATCTCACTGTGGTTTTAGTTTGCATCTCTCTAATGGCTAGTGATTGCAAGCATTTCCTCATGTGTCTGTTGTCCGCTTGAATGTCTTCTTTGATGACTTGTCTGTTTATTTCCTTTGCCCATTTTTTAATTGGATTACTACTCTTTTTGTTGTAGAGGTGTTGGATTTTCTCGTAGATTCTAGCGATTAGACCTCTGTCTGACTTGTAATGTCCAAAAATTTTTTCCCAGTCTGTAGGTTCTCTTTTTACTATTTTGGTGAAGTAGTGTTGGTTAAGGTTTGCATCCTGTTAATGCCGTGTATTATGGCTCTGGCGTTGATCCTATTTTTTCTTTTATGAACTTTATAGTTTTTGGCTTTATATTTAGGTCTTTGATCCATTTTGAATTAGGTTTTTTTTTTTCCCCACAGTTCAGTTTATTTCAATAATCGCTTTCTCACAAAGTATAAGGTCTTCTCTTTAGCCCCATTCCATTTTCCTAACTCTTCTCTCTCCTTAGTGAATTCGGAAAAGTTCTCTCTCCTCCTCCTTTTTTTTTTTCTTTTGCTATTTATGAGCCAAACAGATGACTGATCTGCTACAGAGGGTCATCTCTGGCAAGGAAAAGTAATAAATGCTTATGTACAATCAGCCATGCTAGACAGATGACTTATCAAATTAAGTAGTTTTTTTCCAGCAGATACTAATATTTAATGTATTTAGGATAAATATTTTATTTATTTATCTGCTAACTAATAAATGAACAATAGGGGCTCTGGTGGTGCAGTGGTTAAGCACTTGGCTGTTAACCGAGATGTTGCCAGTTCAAACCTACCCAGGGGCTCTGAGGGAGAAAGAAGCGGCAGTCGGCTCTGTAAAGATAACCCTATGGGGCAGTTCTAATCTGTCACATTGGGTCACTATGATCTAAATCAACTCAGCAGCACCCAACAACAACAGAATAATACTGCTTTCTCCTTTTTACTGTAAACACACAGAAGTTGGGTTGAGTTATGGGCTAACCAAGTCTTCAGTAGTTAAGTTAGTAGTTAAGGCCCTAACAGTCACTTGGGACTTTACTTCATACTGATAAGCAAAAAAAGAGAAAACCAAACCCACTGCCATGGGGTTGATTCAACTCAGAAGCCACACTTTCCAGTTGTCTGCATCTATATAAGGACACCTTCTAGCTCGGTTCTGTTTTATGCCCATGCCTAACAGTGTTCCTTAAACTTCTCTGAAAATAAGTGGGGTATTTGCTTCTAAAGATAAATTTTTGAGCCATTTGGGCAGGGATTTATTTGTCATAAGAGCCCAGTAGTGCAGTGGTTAAGTGCTCAGCTGCTAACCAACAGGTTGGCAGTTTGAACCCACCAGCAGCTCCATGGGAGAAAGACCTGGTGATCTGCTTCTTTGAAGATCACACCTTTGGAAACCTTATGGGGCAGTTCTCTGTCCCATAGGTTACTATGAGTTGGAACCAGCTTGACGGCAATGGGTATGGGTTATTTATCGTGTATGAAGCATTTATTAAGATTAGATCAAATGGTAAGAGTGTATAGTTAATGATTAAATTACTAAAAAAAAAGTGATTAAAATTAGATTTTCTTTTTAACTAGTGACTTACATAAATCTTTAGTGTACATAAGGATCATATAAAGAGCTTATTAAAATGCAGATTCCTGGGTGCTACACACAGATCTTCTGGTTCAGTAAGGGCCCAGGAAATGCATTTTTTTAAAGTTTTGTTTTTTTTTTTTTTCCCCTAAACTTATACAGGAGTTGCAAGAAAAAAAAAGAAAAAACTCCTGTAGATTCCTTCACTTGGATTCCACTATTAACATTTTGCCACATGTGCTTTCTCTCTCTTTCTCCATACACACACACACACATCATTTTTTTGAACCATTTGAAAATAAATTGTAGATATCCTGCCCCTTTCACCTCTAAATATTTTAGCACACATTTCCTAGAAACAATACAATTGACCACAATACAATTATCACACCGAGGACATCTAACACTGATATAACACTATTGTCTAACAGTCCATTTTAACATTTTGCAGATTGCTCCGATGATCTGAGCACTTTTCTTCCTTGTCCAGAATCCACACCAGGATCACGCCCTGCTTTTGTTGTCATGCAAAAGTTGCATTTTTAAGAAGCACCCCAGGTAATGCTAATGCCTGTGCCTACACAGTGGAAAACATGCAAATAAATGATTTCCAGGCTCCTTTGGGTATTGAGGGTCTGGGCCTAAAGCCAGGTTAGGTCAGCGGCCTCATACCGGTTTTCCTGTCTATATTAGAAGTCACGACTCAGAGCTAAAATGAGTTTCTGTAGCTTAGCAGCTGTCCCATCACTCAATTGGGAGGAAGCACTTCCTAAGTCATTGTTGATGAAGTAACAGACTCCCCAGTCTACATGTCAGTGCCAGGATTAGTACTGCAGCATCCGGGGGCGTGGGACACCCAGGTAGGTCCTTGCGCGTGCAGGCGGCACGGAAGCTGGCTCGCAGCGCCTTGAATTAGTTTTTGTGTATGGTGTAAGGTATGGGTACTGTTTCATTTTTTTGCAGATGGACATCCAGTTTTGCCTGCACCATTTGTTAAAAAGACTGTCTTTTCCCCATTTGATGGATTTTGGGCCCTTGTCAAAGATCAGGTGACCGTAGGTGGATGGATTTACCTCTGGGTTCTCAATTCTGTTCCATTGGTCAATGTATGTCACTGTACCAGTACCATGCTGTTTTGACTACCCTAGCTGTATAGTAGTAGGTTCTGAGATCAGGTAGTGTGAGTCCTCCTACTTTATTCTTCTTCTTCAATAGAGCTTTACTTATCCAGGGCTTCTTCCATTTCCATATAAAGTTAATGATTAGTTTTTCCATCTCTTTAAAGAATGTTGTTGGTATTTGGATCAGGATTGCATTGTATTTGTAAATTGCTTTGGGTAGAACTGTCATTTTCACAATGTTGAGTCTACCTATCCATGAGCATGGTATGTTTTTCCATTTATGTAGATCCCTTTGGGTTTCTTGCAATAGGGTTTTGTAGTTTTCTTCGTATAGGTCTTTTACATCCCTGGTTAGATTTATTCCTAAATATTTTATTTTTTTTAGGGGCTATTATAAAAGGTATTGTTTTCCTGATTTCCTTTTCATCATTCTCTTTATTGGTGTATAGGAATCCAACCAATTTTTGTATGTTTATCTTGTATCTTGCTACTCTGCTGAACCTTTCTATTAGTTCCAGTAGTTTTCTTGTGGAGTCTTCAGGGTTTTCTATGTATAGTATCATATCATCCGCAAACAGGGACAGTTTAATTTCTTCATTACCAATTTGGATGCCCTTTATTTCTTTCTCTTGCCTTACGGCTCTAGCTAGGACTTCCAGCACAATGTTAAATAGGAGTGGAGATAAAGGGCATCCTTGTCTTGTTCCTGTTGTCAAGGGGAATGTTTTCAGCCTCTCTCCATTAAGAATGATGTTGGCCATTGGTTTTGCATAGATGCCCTTTATTATCTTGAGAAATTCTCTTCTATGCCTATTTTATTGAGAGTTTTTATCAGGAATGTGTGTTGGACTTTGTTGAATGCCTTTTCTGCGTCAGTTGAGATGATCGTGTGATTCTTTTCTTTCCTTTTATTTATGTGGTGGATTCTGTTGATTGATTTTCTAATGTTGAACCATCCTTGCATAACTGGTATGAATCCTACTTGGTCATGGTGTATTATTTTGATGTTGAATTCTATTGGCTAGAATTTTGTTGAGAATTTTTGCATGTATATTCATGAGAGATATTGGTCTGTAATTTTCTTTTTTTTGTGGCATCTTTGCCTGGTTTTGGTATCAGGGTTATACTGGCTTCATAAAATTAATTTGCAAGTTTTGCTTCCTTTTCTATATTCTGAAATAGTTTGAGTAGTACTGGTGTAAGCTCTTCTCTGAATGTTTGGTAGAATTCTCCAGTGAAGCCATCTAGGCCAGGGTTTTTTTAATTACCTTTTTGATCTCTTCTCTTGTTATGGGTCTGTTCAGATTTTCAACATCACTTTGTGGTAGTTGGGGTAGGTAGTGTGTTTCTAGAAATTTATCCATTTCCTCTAGATTTTCAAATTTGTTGGAGTATAGTTTTTCATAATACTCTGTTATAATCCTTTTTATTTCAGTGTGTCTGTTGTAATGTCCTCCATTTCATTTATTTGGGTTATATGCATCCTCTCCTGTTTTTCTTTTGTCAGTCTGGCCAGTGGTTTGTCGATTTTGTTGATTCTTTCAAAGAACCAATTTTTGGTTTTGTTAATCCTTTCTATTGTTTTTCTATTCTCTATTTCATTTATTTCTGTTCTGATCTTTATTATTTCCTTTCTTCTAGTGGCTGTGGGCTTTTTTTGCTGTTCTCTTTCTATTTGTTCGAGTTCTGTAGTTAATATTTTGATATTGTCCCTTTCTTCTTTATTGATATGTGCGTCTATTGCTATAAATTGTCCTCTGAGGACTGCCTTTGCTGTGTCCCAAAGGTTTTGGTATGATGCGTTTTCATTCGCATTTGATTCTAGGAATTTTTTGATTCCATCTCTGATTTCTTCTATTACCCAGTGATGTGTAAGGAGGGTGCTATTCAGTTTCCATGTAATTGATTTTTTTCCTTGCTCTTGTTGTTGTTAATTTCTACCTTGATAGCGTTGTGGTCAGAAAAGATACTTTGTATTATCTCAACGTTTTGGATCTTGTTGAGGGTTGCTCTGTGGCCTAAGATGTGGTCTATTCTGGAGAACATTCCATGTGCTTTGGAAAAGAATGTGTACTTTGCAGCTGTTGGATGTAGTGTTCTATATATGTCTGAGGTCAAGTAGCCAAACAATCTTGAAAAGAAGAACAAAGTAAAGGGACTCACACTTCCCAGTTTCAAAACTTATTACAAAGCAATGATAATCAAGAAAAGTAGTATTGGTGTAAGAATAGACATATAGATCAATGGAATAGGATTTAAAGTCCAAAAATAAACCCATACATATATAGTCAACTGATTTTTGACAAGTGTGACAGGATCATTCAATGGGAAAAGAATAGTCTTTTTAATAAATGGTGCTTGGGACAACTGGATATCCACATGCAAAAGAATGAATTTGGACCCTTACTTTACACCGTGTACAAAAATTAACTCAAAATGAATCAAAGCCCTAAATGTAATAGATAAAACTATCAAACACTTACAAAAAAATCACAGGGGTAGATCTTCACGACCTTGGATTTGGCAAAAGATTCTTAGATATGACACCAAAAGCAAAAGCAACTAAAGAAAAAAAAATAGATAAATTGGACTTCATCAGAATGAAAAACTGTGCTTCAAAGGACACCATGAAGAAAGTGAAAAGAAAATCTACAGAATGGCAGAAAATATTTGCAAATCATATATCTGATAAGGGACTTGGATCTAGAATATGTAAAGAACTCTTACAACTCAGTATAAAAAGACAAATAACCCAACTTAAAAATGGGCAAAGGATGTAAACAGGTGTTTCTTCAAGGAAGATATTCAAATGACCAATAAGAACATGGAAACATGCTCGGCATCACTATTCATTAACCAAAACCAGTTGCCCTTGAGTTGATTCCAGTTCATGGCAATTCCATATGTGTCGGAGTAGAATCGAGCTCCACAGGGTTTTCAATGGCTGATTTTTCATAAGTAGATCACCAGGCTTTTCTTCCAAGATGACTCTGAGTGGACTCGAACCTTGAATGTTAGGGAAATGCAAATCAAAATCACAATATGAGATACAAGTTTACACCCACTAAGATGGCCAGAGTTAAAAAGTCAGATAACAACAATGTTGGCAAGGATGTGGAGAAATCAGAACCTTCATACACTGTTAGTGGGAAAGTAAACGGGTGCTTAGGAGAACAGTGTGGCAGTTTCTCAAACAATTAACAGAGTTATCATACGATCTAGTGATTCCACTCCTAGGTATATACCCAAGATAAATGAAAACATGTGCCCATCCAAAAACTGGTACACAAATGCTTACAGCAGCATCATTCATAACAGCCAAAATACCCATCAACAGATGAGTGGATAAAGAAATCATGGTACATACATACAATGAAATATCTCTCACCCACAAAAAGGAATGAAGTACTGACACAGCTACAACATAGATGAACTTTGAAAGTCATGTGCTAAGTGAAAGAAGATAGTCATAAAAGATGATATATTATGTGATTCCATTCTTATGAAATGTCCAGAATAGGGAACTCGACAGAGACAAAAAGTAGATTAATGGCTGCTTAGGGGCAGGGTAATGAGAGGATGGAGAATGATAGCTAAAGGACACAGAGTTCCTTTCTGAGGTGTAAAATTGACTGTTAATTGATGGCGGCACATATATGTGAATATACTAAAAACCATTGAATTGTATACTTTAAAAATGTGAATTGTATGGTATGTGAACTATATCTCAATAAAGCTGTTAAATAAAAAGAAAATGCCGGGCAGCCCACTCCCTCTGACCATATTTCTGTTGCTTGTCCACACCGCAGCCCTGCCGGTGGCCCACCTCTGCTGAGCCCTGTGTTTCCCAAGACTCACACATGACCTTGCCCACGACCTCCCCAGAAGGACCTTGTCACCTCCCAGAGAAGCAGAGGTCAGACCAGGACTAGAGACGCTGCCCAGCTCACTCCCCCGGAACCTCCACCTGGTGGGGCTGGGCTGCTCCTCCTTACACGGCCAGCGTGTGCTTGCTCTCTGCTTTCAAACCTGGGCACTGTGTTGTTTAGGGATAGATACATACGTAGAACTATAAAGAAAAGCAAGGGAATGTTTAACCCAGTCATCAGATGGTCATCAACTCTTGGGTGTAGAGGATGAAAATGTAGAAAATTCTGGTTCTTGTCAAGATAAAAATGTTCTGGCTACTTTGTAAAGAAGCGTCTCAATCACAGTTGTATGGGCCATAGTTTGGTTACCTTACCTTACCTGTTGCTGTCGAGTCGATTCCAACTCGTAGCAATCCTACAGGACAGAGTAGAACTGCTTCCATAATATTTCCAAGGCTGTAAATCTTTACAGAAGCAGACTTCTACATCTTTCTCCCACGGAGCGGAGCGGCTGGTGAGTTCAAATTGCCAACTTTTTGCTTAGCAGCAGACCCGCTTTAACCCCTGCACCACCAGGGCTCCTATAGTTTGATTAGGAAGACAGAAACCAGTCAAGATATTCCCAGCAGGACTTTGTTGTTGTTAGCTGCTCTTGAGTTGGCCCCTGACTCATGGCAAACCCATGCACAATGAAACAAAAAGCTGCCCAGTCCTGAGCCATCTCCATGATCGATTGCAGATTGTACTACTGTGATCCATAGGTTTTCATTGGCTGATTTTTGGAAGTAGATTGCCAGGCCTTTCTTTCTAGTCTGCCTTAGTCTGGAAGCTCTGCTGAAATCTGTTCAGCATTACAGCAACATTCACTCCTCCACAGACAGGTGGTAGTTGGACATGAGGTACATTGGCCAGGAATCAAACCTGGGTCTCCCATATGGAAGGCGAGAATTCTACCACTCAACTACCACTACCCCACAAGCAGGCCTTACACCCTTGTTATTTTGCAGGAACTGCCAGAGCAGTGGCGGTCAGGGGAAGCCACCACAGCTCTTGGGTTCCTACCAGCTTTCCCAGAATTGGGATTTGGAGGAACCGCATGACATTTCTGCTGATGGCCAGCATGCCTGGAACACTGAGGAAGGTGAGTTGAGGGAGAAC
>NW_004444117.1:3521544-3545654 GCF_000243295.1 Trichechus manatus latirostris
GGGGGGTGCAGAGCATAATCCCTGTCTGCTGATGCTGTACTTCTACCTGCCTCTCTCAGAGGAGCAATAAATAATGATTTCTGCCCCTTGACTATCTTTCAGCTTTCCTAGGAGTGCCTCTCCCTGGTGGAATTGAACCTGGAAATGTACGTCCCAGGTTTCCAACCCCTGTATTATAGAGGAGAGCATAGAAGAGGATTGGAACGTTGTTGAGTAGCCCACAAGTAATCTAGCAGAAAGTTTTAATGAGATATTCGAGCTTTACCTAACAAGTATTTGTCATGAAGATGTCATTCATGCTGATGGTCTATGGCTGCGTTTACATTAAAAAAAAAAAAAAAAAAGCCCAGTTGCTGTTGAGTTGACCTTGACTCATGGCAATCCCATGTGTGTCAGAGTAGAACTGTGCTCCATTGAGTTTTCAATAGTTGATTTTTTGGAAGTAGATCACCAGGACTTTCTTTCAAGGCAGTTCTGGGTAGACTTGAATTATCAACCTTTCAGCTAGCAGTCAAGCGCATTAACCGTCTGCACAATATTGTTGTTATTGGTTGCTGTCGAGTCGATTCCTACTCATGGCAATGGCAATCCCATGTGTGCAGAGTGTAACTGCTCCATAGGGTTTTCAAGGCTATGACCTTTCAGAAGTAGATCACCACCCTGTCTTCCACGGTGCCTCTGGGTGGGTTTGAGCGCTTAACCGTTTGCTCCACCCAGGGATTCCTATTTGCACAATAAACCAAAAACCAAACTGGTTGCCGTTGAGTCGAGTCTGACTTACAGTGACCCTATCAGCCAGAGTACAACTGCCCCATAAGGTTTCCAAGTCTGTAATCTTCACTGAAGCAGACTGCCACATCTTTAGCAGACTGCTACACCTTTCTCCCACAGGGTGGCTGTTGGGTTCAAACTGCCAACCTTCCGGTGAGTAGCAGAGCACTTAACCACTGCGCCACCAGGGCTCCTCATTAGTGAGCCTGAATTCTGATCTCACAAGCCTTCAGAACTCTGTCTCTGGCTTTCTCTCTTCCAGCCCAATTGTATTCATAAAACTGGTAACTGTAAGAGGCTCATTGAAAAAAAAACATACAAATTTGAGACTAAAAGTTTCCCCTCTGTGATGCCATTAGGCTCTGGGCAACCATCTTAAGCAGGATCACATGGCTCAAGCCCCCTCAACAGCTTGTACAATGATCCCTCAACTGAGAGTCCCAAGTCACCTATGTGTTGTTGTATCCTTTCAAACATCCCTTGTTATTTTAACTCACTAGAAGCATGAAGGAGCCCTGGTGGTGCAGTGGTTAAGCATTTAGCTGCTAGCCAAAAGGTCGAAGCATGAATGTTACATGTGTTGACAAGTGCCAGTGGCTGCTCCCCCCACACACTGCTGAGCTCCTGCAAAGTCCTCAAAACCCAAGTATGCAAAAAAGAATGAGGTTAACAAAATTCAAACACACAAGACGAAAAAGAATTGTACTGTCTTTATTGTCTTTAAATTGCATAGTACTCTGATTGTGCACGCTTTTAAATAGAAACCAAGGTAGCCCACTTGAAATTATTCTCTTTCACGGTATAGTTAACGCTGTTTTACTATGGGCAGGAGGAGGGACCAAAATGCTGCTTTGGCTTAAAAAGAACCATGATCAGATTAAGCAGAAGTTGGAGAGTTGGAGGGGCTTTGGCCATAGAAGAGAAGAAAATGATGACGCAAGTAGAGATTTCAACAAGACTTAGAGGAGACATAGAAAGAGGGCTGGAGAGGTTTCGGTGATATCAGGAATTGGGGTTCAAGAGCAGCTGAGAGAGGATGGGAAAGGAGACAGGAGTCCAGAGAGTCAATGCCTTGTGCTTGAATCTGAGATGAATGTCACTGCCAGGGGCGAGCCCAGAGATGGAGCACTGTGTGGCTGGGACGCACAGTCTGGGCGTTTCTATGACTACAGACAGCCATATTCTAAAAAATTAACTTAAAAGCTATACAATTGTCCTTATAAATATTTTGCCTTTCAAAACTAGTGTTGGTTAAAAAAAAGGTTCACAGTTACTCTGAAGAGAGCTGAATCTCTATTGCACAGTAGTGGAAAAAAATCCGCTCTGAACCCCATGTGTAAACAAACAATGATTCCCTTCTCCTCTGGCAACTTCAGGACACAGAGAAACAGTTATCTGCTGTAGCAAAAGCACTTGGGTACAAGGCACGTCGAAGCTTCAAGCTCTACTGGGATATCATACTCGGAACACGCAGAATGCCTCCTTCTCTTCCCATTGGCGCCCTTGCCGTTGGTACAGGTCTTGACTCAGACTAAACGTGGCGATGGTCTCTTCATTCTCTCGTTCTCATTCCACGGTCACAGACTTGGCCAGGTTTCTGGGGAAGTCAACCTAAAATGAAAGAAAGCAGCTCTCAGAGCCCCACAGATCTCAGCAACCGGCTCTGTCTTAAAGACTATTATCAGAGCACTTGATAACAAGGAGAGAGATGTCCCTGGTCACCTCCTACCATGAGCACCTTGAGACCTGTGTCTTGGAGGCACGTTCCTGACTCAGGAAGCTTCACTCGCCTGTGTAATGTTTAGGTCATTTAATAAGCACTTACCATGGACCTGATCTGTGTCATGCTGTGTTAGAACTATTAAAAGAATATGATTCATGCTTTTAAAAACACCTAGCGCAAATTGTGCCAGAAAAAATTCACTTTTCTTGGAAGGAAACTCATTAAATCCATGAGACCTATAACTTTAGGGAGGGGTTGGGAAGGAAATGTGACTGGGAATAATTGAGAAAGTGGGTTTCCACTTTATCTGGAATGTTGTATTTTGTTTGTATGTTAAGAAAAGGTGAAACAAAGCAACCGACGTGTCCATCAACAGATGAATGTAGAAACAAAATGTGGTACATACATTCAATAGAATATTATTCAGCCACAAAGAGAATGAAGTCCTGATACATGCTACCACACAGATGAACCTTGAAAACATTATGCTGAGTGAAATAAGTTGACAGAAAAGGATAAATATTGTATAATCCCACTTATATGAAATATCTAGAATAGGCAAATGTGTAGAGGCCAAAGTTTATTAGTGGTTACTGGGGGTTGGGGGAAAGGAAAAGCAGAGAGTTATTGCTTAAGGGGTGCTGTTTGGTTTGTTTGGGGTGATGAAAAACTTCTGGAGGTAGATAGTGGTGATTGCATAACATGGTGAATGTAATTAGCATCACTGAATTGTACACACGGAAATTGTTAAAATGGTAATTCTGTTGCCATTTTTTTAAATCACAATAAATTTTTTAAAAAAGAGGAAACAAATATGACAAAATGTCAGCAAACATCAATTCTGGACTGGATGATATGTACATCATCAGGTGATTGCTATATTATTCTTTGTATTGTTATACATTTTTAAAAGCTTCTCAGAATAAAATTGCCATGAAACTTCCATTTCTTTGTGCAATGAATAGTGTGTTCTTATATACTTGCCATTGAGATCCTAAATTGTTTCTTTTCTGGAAAATAATTTGGCAATAATATGGTTTAAGATTCTCAAAATGTTGAATCATTTTCTAGACTAAGGACGATCTTAAATATGGGACAAAGACGTATGTACAAAGATGTTCACAGCAGTGTTCTTTATGAAAAAAAAAATTGGAAACAGCTTAAATAATAGAAAGGAGCCCTGGTGGCACAGTGGTAAAGGCAATCAACTGCTAACCGAAAGGTTGGCGGTTTGAAACCACCAGTGGCTCCGCAGGAGAAAGATGTAGCACTTTGCTTCTGTGGAGATTTATAGCCTTGGAAACCCTATGGGGTCGCTATGAGTCAGAACTGACTCAACAACAGTGTGTTTGTTTTGTTTTTGGTAAATAATAGAAGAATGGCTAAGTAATTATTTAGAAAATTCATATTATAAGAATGTGATGGAATATTACACAATGATTACATATTGCTTACAAGTTTTTAAAGATGTGAGAAAATACATAATAGCAAAAACAGGATAAAAAATTTTATCCTTGATATAATCTTGAAAATGTTAAAAAACATTGCATAAGGATAAAGGCTGGAATAAAATATTAAATTTGCTAATAACATTGCTTCTGCTTGATGAGGTTACAGTTTAATAATATTGTCTTCTCTATACATTTCATAGTTTCCAACTTTTTTTCTGGGAGTACACGTTACTTTTAAAAAGAAAGTTATTTTGACTGAAATTATGTCTCCTAGAATATTTACACCAAATAAGTACTTAAAGAACAAAAAGGAATTTTGGGGTTTGTTACGAATTGAGTTGTATCCCTCCCTTCAAAAATAGGTATTGAAGTCCTGGCCCCTATACCAATGGATATGATCCTGTTTGGAAATAGATTTTTCTTTGTTATGTTAATTAGGTCATACTCGAGTAGGGTGGGTCCTAAATCTAATCACTTTTGAGTTATTAAAAAAGAATAGATACTGAGCTGCATGCAGCGGGAAGACATCATATGAAGACACACATGGCAGCTGCATCTCTAAGTCTAGGAACTCCAGGGACTGTTGGCAGCTACTAGAAGCTGAAATAGAAAAAGAAGGACCTTCTCCTAGAGCCATATCCTGCATTTGGACTTCAAGCCTCCTGAACTGTGAGCAAATAAATTTCTGTTCTTTAAAGCCACCCACTTGAGGTATTTTTTGTTATGCAGCACTAGCAAACCAAGACAGGATTCTATTTATCCTTTTTGCTCAGTAGGTGCGTTTTTTAAACGTACATCATATCCACGGAGAACAGCCAGGTGGAAGGAGAGGAGCTGTAGCGGAATCACGCTCAGGATACCCTGGAGGCAGTCCACGGTGTGGGGCAGCTCGATGGTCTTATATGCAAACTTGGAACTTTCAGTGTCATCCTTGGAACATAGGATAATTGGGCGACCCTAAGGCAGAAAAATATAATCACAAAATGTAGCTTGTCTCTGAAAGAAGCAGTCATCACACATAGTGTTGTGTCTGAAATCAATGTCATTACAAATAATAGTCTGTTTTGCTGGAATTATGAGTGAGGTGATGTGCAAGTTTCATGTAAAGGACAAAGTGTCAGCTTGTTCATCATTTGCTGCTTTTTGGTGAGCTTCCTCCCTCCCCTAGGAGCCCTGGTGGCACAGTGGTTAACAGTTTAGCTACTAACTGAAAGGTCGGTAGTTCAAATCTACCAACCACTCCTTGGAAACCCTATGGGGCAGTTCTACTCTGTCCTATAGGGTCACTATGAGTCAGAATTGACTTGACAGCAATTGGTTTGGTTTGGTTTTGGGTTCCCCCCTTCCCTGATAAGGGGATCGCCATCCTGCTACATTCATTCACTGCCCGTTTATTGAGAGGCTACAACGTGCCTTGCAAAGGGCCATGCAGACTCACTCCTTGCTGTACTGGGGCCCCTGGTCTAGTGGTGGAAAGCAAAAGCACAAATCAGCAAACCAGTAAGTAAAAATGAATTTCAGAGAAATGCTATGAAGGCACTAAAACAGGAGTCTATGACTGGGAGAGATTGGTGAGGTCTGGGAAAGCCTCTCTAAAAGGGAGACATTTGAATTGAGACCTCAGTGATGAGGAGCCAACTTTCTGAAGATCTGTGGGAAGTGCATTCCAGGCAGAGGGAACAGCCAGCGCAAAGGCTCCAAGGCAGGAGTGAGCTTGGTTGGCGCATGTGAAAAACAGAAAGAAGGCTGGATGGCTGGATCTTGGTGAGGCAGGTGGAAGGGGCAGATACTGCAGGGCTTGTGGTTTACTATGGAGTGTGATTCTACTTTGCACACATGAAGTACCATGAGTCAGAACTGACTCCATGGCAACTGTTTTTCTTCTTTTGTTTTGTTTTTCGTGGGTCACTGTAGAGTTTGAGGAGCCCTGGTGGCACAGGAGTTAAGAGCTCGGCTGCTAACCAAAAGGTCGGCAGTTCGAATCCACCAGCCGCTCCTTGAAAACCCTATGGGGCAGTTCTATCCTGTCCTGTAGGGTCTCTATGAGTCAGAACTGACTAGACGGCAATGGGTTTTTTGTTTTGAAGAGTTTGAGAAGCCACTGGAGGGTTTTAAATAGGGAGATGACATGACTGTGTGTGTGCACTTTGTTTTATTGTGGTAAAAATATATAACAAAACATTGCCAATTCAACAATTTTTACAGGTACAATTCAGTGACATTGGTTACGTTCATTATGTTATGTAACAACACCGCTATCCAGTTCCAAATTATTCCACCACCATTAATAGAAACTCAGTGCAATGACTCCTTTCTCCCCTCCTTCCTGCCCCTGGTAACCACTAAATATACATTTGCCTATTTCATATACATATTTTCATGGTTCATCCATGTCATAGCATGTATCAGGACTTCATTTCTCTTTATGGCTCAGTAATATTCCACTGTATGGTTATACCACATTTTATTTATCCAGTAATGGACACTTGGTTTGTTTCCACCTTTTGGATGTAGTGAATAATACTGCAATTTACATTGGTGTGTAAGTTTCTCTTTGCATTCCTGTGATTGTGCTTTATAACATCTCTCTGGCTACCATGGTGAGGCAGGTGTGGGGGCACTGAGTATGTTATTGGATTTCTTCTCTCTGTAAGGTTATGGGAGTCCCTGGGTGATACAAACAGTTAATGTGCTCAGCTACTAACTGAGAGGTTGGTAGTTCAGGTTCACCCAGAGGAGCCTCGGAAGAAAGGTCGGTTATCTCTTTCTGAAAAATCAGCCATCGAAAACCCTACGGAGCACAGTTCTACTCTGACACACACAAGGTAGCCATGAGTCAGAGTCGACTCAGTAGCAACTGGTTTACTGGTAATGTCATGAGCCCTCCCAAGGTGGCTCTGTGGGGGCTCTGCCTCCTACCTCAGATGGCCCTGGGGAAAACCCTGCTCCCTGGGCTCTCTACCAGGAGTACCTTACATCTGCTCACCGAGGACCCAGTGCAGCTCAGGGCAGACTGGGCCTCACTAAGGAGCTGTGGCTGGTGTGGCCACGGGCTGGCAGGTCCCCTTTCAAATGTGTGCCCTTCTCATCAAGGGGCCTAGGAGAGAGCACGGGGGGCTGGCAGACATTGGGTGAGGTGTGCATGTGTAGAAGAGAGACGAGGCCTCGCCCCACTGAGAGCACTCACCTGGCGGGCCGTGACTTGCTGCAGGGCATTCTGGCACTTGGCAAAGCAAGGGTCCTTCATGATGACCATGATGACGGGCATCTGCTTGTCAATCAGCGCCAGGGGCCCATGCTTCAGCTCCCCAGCCAGGATACCTTCGGAGTGCATGTAGGTGATCTCTTTAATTTTCTGGGAAACAAAAGGTGGCGTCAGTGTCACACTAGGTAGATGAGGGGGTGGGAACAGATCCACCAGAGTGGAGGATTGCTCTGGAACGCTGGGAGCCGAGGGCTGGCCGCAAGGCAGGTGGATGGACCGAGGGCACCTGGCAAGGTCAGGGTGAGGGAAAGGGTGGCTACTGCCCTGGGCACACAAAGCCAGCACACAGCCTCTGTGCTCAGGCCCGTCTCCCCTTGGAGGTGCAAGTCGAGGTTAATCTAGTTTCCCCTCTTCCCCCTCTGCCTTCCTCCCTCTGCAGCCAGCCACATGGCCTATCCATGGTTATAAATGATAATGACTGAATTGCATTCTGTATAGGTCTAGCTCATTCAATCATTTGATTAATCATTCCCCTCAACTGTAGACAATTAATAGCTTCGAAAAGCGTTGCTCCAAGCAATTATCACACATTAGGCTGCTTTTTGAATTTGTTTAGATAGCTCCATTTATATGCAGCTGCCATGAAACTCATGTCATTTAACTGGTAAGTGTGTTGAAGAAAACATTTCTCAACTTTCCTAGAAGGCTCCACTGGCATCATGCACCAGGGAGATGCAGTAAGGAGTGTGGCTCCTCCCTAGACGCCACAGGCTAAGGGGGCCACAGAGGACCATTGATTTGTGCCAGCAGCTCCATAAATGTTTCTTTCTTTCCCCAAAGATGAAGCTGGAGGCACAGCTGAATCCGCATCTCTCTCACACAGCTAGCCAGTGCGCTCAGCCCTCTAGCCAGCAGGGCTGTCAGAGTAAGGAACATGCCCAGGGTGCCAGCCCCTTGCTTCCTTTGGCAGGAATCAGAACCTCCATCTTACAGGTGTGAAGCTGAAGCTTAGTAAGGTTCAGGTAACTTAGGGTTGCACCTTGGCCACGTGTAATAATCTCTAAATGTGTCTTGGTAAACAGCATGCAACCAGCGCTCTCTTTGGACTGGGGTGGTGGGGAAGGAACTGCCACATTCTTCCACAGGGAGGGGGGAAGCCTAGCTGGATAATGGATAGTGCCTTGTCTTGGTACCGAAAGCTGCCTCATCTATAACTCGGCCTCCTTTTTACCTTGGCTGAGCATCTTGACCCATAACAGCAAGCTGAGAGTGAGTAAGAAGCGAGCACTAGACTTCAGGCCCCTGATGCACTCTGCTTGCCCCCTCAGTAGCCTCGTGGTCCTGGCACCTTTCCCTGCTCCATCAGCTTTCTCTTACACTGGTGTGAATCTTTATTGTGACAAAAAAAACAAAAAAAAAACAAAAACAGAAACCAAACCATTGACACCGAGTTGATTCCGACTCATAGCGACCCTATAGGACAGAGTAAAACTGCCCCATAGGGTTTCCAAGGCTGTAATCTTACAAACCAGACTGCCACATCTTTCTCTCAAGGAGCACTGGTGGGTTCGAACCGCCAACAGCCAAGCTCTTAACCACTGTATCACCAGGGCTACTTTTATTGCCACGGGGGGCAAAACAGTCAACAATTTTTAAGTGCAGGGCCACCAACGCTCATTCCTGAAGGACTCAAGTTCCTCTCAGAAGTTTGAGGAGGACAGGGAAACTCTGCAGAGACCCCAGCCCACAATTCTGGTCTGCCGAAACCCTCCCACGCAGGCTGCTGAGAGTCGTGAAAAAAATCAAGGGCGGAGGCCACATGGACCTGAGTTTAAATCTCAGCCCAATCACTTCCTCTATGTAATCTTAAGCAAATTATTTCACCTTTCTGAGGCTCGGTGTTCTCCTGGCTAAAATGTGAAGAATAACTGCCAATCTCTAAGCAGATGGCCATGAGGTGTGAATGAGCCATCCCAGATGGAGTCTTGCACAGGACTGATACCTCGAGGAGTTCACCCAACAGTGCTCCTGCCCCTTTTCCCCAGAAGATTGGGAGCTCCCTGTGGGTAGGCACCTGCCTCACCCAGCTCTGTGTCCCCAGGGATAGAACCACATGGCCAAGAGCTGGTCAATGCAGGCTGACCCTGGTGGGCAAGGGATCTGCAGGCCCTCACCTCCCCAACCCCAATGCCCTGCCCTGCTTCCTAGCTAGCCGGAGGCTGCACAGGGGCGGTGGAGGTAGAGTGTTGGGCCAAAGGGCACTTACCAGGGCCCCTTCCAGGCATGTGGCATAGTTATAGCCTCGTCCCATCACCAGAAGCGACCTCTGTGTGTAGAGCTCCAGGGCCAGGTCATGGATCTTCTCGTCCAGCGACAGCACTTCCTTGATCAGCTCTAAAGAATGCACACAGGAGGGGGGAAGAGCCAGCCATTCCAATTAAAAAAATATATTTATAAGGAAAACTTATAGTGCAAAAAACACCTTTTTGGAACCCACCTCACTCAGTAAACTTTGCTTCCTTTCATTAGTTTAAGAGTTTTAAACTTAGACTATGGGGAAATAACTTGGGTTCCTGGATAGGATTTTGTTGGGTTAGTGAGTCAAAGTTGTGTTAGTACTTTCCTGAGCACCTGCAAGGTAGGCAGAGAAGTATTATTTCTAGCTCCATTTTACAGGTAAGGCAACAAGGGCTCAGGGAGGTTAAATTACCAGCCAGCAAGCCACAGAGGTGACACTCCAAATTACCTGCTCTCTTCATTGTCACATGCTGCATCTCAGGATGAAGCCAGTGGAACTTGGTCCAGTGGATCTCAAACATTTTAGTCTCAAGTCTCGTTTACACTTTTAAAAATTACTGAGCATCCCTACGAGCCTTTGTGTGGGTGGCGCAGTAGTTAAGTGCTTGCTGCTAACCCAAAGGTTGGTGGTTTGAACCCACCAGCTGCTCTGAGGAGGAAGAATGTGGCAGTCTGCTTCCGTAAAGATTACAGCCTTGGAGACCCTATGGGGCAGTTCTGTTCTGTCCTATAGGGTTGCTATGAGTCAGAATTAACTAGACGAAAGTGGGTTTGGGTTTTTTTTGGTTTATATCTACCAATATTTACCATATTAGAAAATAATATTGAGAAATTAAAAAAATACATATTTATTAATTCACTTTAAAATAACAATAATAAATCCATTACATTACAATATTTTCCCAAAAAAAATGAGTGAGAAGAATGGCATCATTTTTCATTTTTGCAAATCTTTTTAATGTCTGACTTAATAAAAGATGTTGAGTTTGCATATCTGCTTCTGGATTCAAGCCTGTTGTGATATGTTCTTTTGGTTGAAGGGTATGAAGAAAATCTGGTCTCATATAGATTTGTAGTTGGAAAAAGAGGAGAGTTTAAATAATGCTTTCAAGTAATTGTGAATGTTCTTCTTTAGAACTATAACAAACTCGAAAAGTGGCAGTTTCTTGAAAGGTCATTGCAAATGTGGAATCTGAAATCGTATCTGAACTTCTTCCACTTCATTGCATTAAAATTTACTGGTGGTGTGCTATGCACTTTGGAGCCCTGGCAGTGCAGTGGTTAAGAGCTTGGCTGCTAACCAGAAGGACAGCAGTTCGAATCCACTAGCTGCTCCTTGGAAACCCTGTGGGGCAGTTCTATTCTTTTCCATTGGGTCACTATGAGTCGGAATTGACTCGAAGACAATGGGTTTGGTTTGGTTTTACGTGCTGTGAACTTTAAATGGATCTTTTACATGTATATGATTTTGTAACATTATGACTCATTGGTCATTTGGAAAATACTGGTTCACTGAATTCAGTGCAAATCTTCTAAACATTGTCATATTTCATCATAAAATATATTTTTTTAAATCACATTTGTTAAAATCACCCTGATCTCATCAGGGAGTCTTTAAGTGTTGAGATGTGGTCAAGTTCATGGTACCAGATATACGTTATCAAAATTTTAAGCTTCACTTGAAAGCTCAAATTTCATCATTGGCAACAAATAGTGTCAGCTGCTTTTCTTGAAGTCATGGTCTAACTTTGCTCATGTTTGAGAAAATGTCTGCCAGAAACCCAGTTAGCTTGCTACTCGAGCAGTCCATCACCAGCATGCTCTTCCTTGAAAGAGCCATCGTACTTCAGGGTGCAGCAGAAGTGCTTTAGGTACACTTCCAAGTTTGTCACACAGACTATTAAAAAGTGTTGCAATTTAACAAGATGAATAATTTTCACTGCATCATCAAGGCCACTCTTAAGTGAGATTTCGTGTGTGATGCTGAAGAATACAATGACTGCTAGAACAGCATGGGGCCACTGCCTGCTTTGTGCGAAGCTGCCAGTTTCTACCACCATTGCTTTTGCAAATGTCAACACAGTGAAAAAGGAAAAAAAAATCATTTATTCACATATTGCTACGAAAATAGTTTTCACTGGAAGGGTCTGTCAACCACATCTTGAGAACTGTTGACCCATTGACTTAGATATCAGAACAAAGTTTTTTTTTTTTTTTTTTCATGGCTATTAACCCGGCTAAGGGGCCCTGGTGGCATGGCACAATGGTTAAGCTCTTGGCTGCTAACCAAAAGGCTAGAGGTTCGAACCCACCCAGTGGCTCCATGGGGGAAAAGCTTGCAGTTCGAACCCACCCAGTGGCTCTGCGGGAGAAAAGACCTGGTGATCTGCTCCCGTAAAGATTACAGCCTAGAAAACCCTATGGGGCAGTTCTATTCTGTCACATGAGTTGCTGTAAGTCAACTTGTCGGCACCTAACAACAACAACATCATTACTTGGCTTAAAGTAACAATGTTTTTCTCTTTAATACATTTTTAATATGTTTTCTCTGCCACAGCCAGACCCCTAGGCTCTGAATTGAGCATCTTTAGACATTCCTGGGCTTTTCCCCACTGCCTTCTCTGGGTTTGCCCCTGCTCTCAGGGAGGACCCCGTGCCCAGCCCATCTCTATCCTGTTCTGTTTCATGTCACACTGTCAGGGCTGCGCACAGAAAACTCAAGACACCTCTCTCCTTCCCAGAGTGCAAGTGACCACTGCTTATTTTGGGAGTCCCAGGATAGCGTACAGGGCCCTGGTCTTTAATACATGTGTGGTAAATGAATGTATGAATGAATAAATGAATGAGGACATTGTCCTGTCCACAAGGAGTTCACTATTTAGTGGACAGACATTGTATCTGATCAACTACAACAGATGGGAACACCCAGCAGAAGAGGAAAGATTGATGGGACTGTAAGGGAGCAGCCTGGGACAGGAACTGACCCTGGGCCATTTTCTCCCTCTTGGTATTTACTGAGTACCTACTCTATGCCTGCCCTGTGCTAGACACCAGGCACCCAGCAGTGACTCCGACAGATGGGGTTGTGAGCTCACTGAGCGGATGTTAGATGGGGGACACAAGCCAGTGAATAGGCGAACAGGTAACTCAGACCATGGTATGTACTATGAAGAAATAAATAGGCTGATGTTCTGGAGAGTACTGGGCTGGGGCTTCTGTTAGTTAGGATGGCCAGGGAAGGATCCCAGGAGGTGACATCTAAGCTGAGGCCTGGGTGATGAGGAATAGTCAGCGTGTATGGCGCTGGAGGAGGAGGGTTTCACCAGAGGAAATAGCCAGGGCAAAGGCCTGCTGTGGGAAAGAGCTTGGCGCTGTTGAAGACCAGAAGGTCAGTGACAGTAGCCCAAGGAGAGACTGGGAGCATGATGAGGACAGAGGAATCGGGACCAATGTGCAGGGCCTGGTGAGGAGTGTGGATGTTAATCTTGGCCCAGTGGCAGCTGCTGGAGGGATTTTATGGTAAGTAGGAAGTTTGAAGAGTCCCTGGTGGTGCAGATTGTTAACATGCTCAGCTGCTAACCAAAAGGCAGGAGGTATGAGTCCACCGAGAGGCACCTCAGAAGAAAGGCCTGGTGATCTACTTCTGAAAAATCAAGCATTGAAAACCCTATAGAGCACGGTTCTACTCTGACACACATGGGGGTGCCATGAATCTGAGTCAACTTCACGGCAACTGTTTTTTTTTAGGAAGTTTGAAGGAGGAGGGAGCGATTAACAGCATTGGTTACAGGCAAGAGTCAAGGAAGACAGAGGCCAGGAATAGTCCACTGGATTTGAAAATAAGGCAGGTTTTACAGAGACTTCATCAGCCTGAGGCGAGAAGAACTAGATGGTGCCCAGCTACCACCAATGACCACCCTGACAGGGAACACAACAGAGAGTCCTGGATAGAGCAGGAGAAAGGTGGGGTGCAGAACTCAAATTCTAGTAAGAAGACCAGACTTAATAGTCTGACTAAGACTGGAGGAACCCTGGAAAGCAGGCCCCTGGATTCTCTATCAGCCCAGAACTAAAACAGGTTGGAGGCCAACTCTTCAGACAGGGATTGGACTGGACTGTGGGACATAAAGTGATACTCGTGAGGAGTGTGCCTCTTAGCTCAAGTAGATACAAGAGACTAAACAGGCAGCTTCTGTCCAGAGGTGAGATGGGAAGGCAGAGAGGGTTAGGAGCTGGTTGAATGGACATGGGGAATCAGGGGGAAAGGAGGAGTGTGCTATCATGGTATGGGGAGAGCAATTAGAGTCACATAACAAAATGTATGTATAAATGTTTGTATGGGAAAAAAATAAACAAATAAATGAATGAAAATAAGGCAGGTTTAGCTCTTAGACATACCGGGTAAAGATCTCAGGCCATGGATGATCTCTTGTCTTCTGTTTTGTAATGAAATTCGGTCTTCAGACATCATCAAACCAAACATCACCAGAGAGATGAACTGACTGGTATAAGCCTGTGGACAAAAGGGAGGTGACGTGAACAGAGGGGGACATGAGTGACCACATCGTCTTGACCACAGGTGAGGAGGGCAGGTAAAAGGGCCCCCTCACCACATCTCCAGCCTCCAACCCTGCTGACCCTCCTCCTGCACACGACTCCTTCTACCTTGGTGCTGGCAACGCCGATCTCTGGGCCTGCATTGATGTGGACACCACAGTCGGTCTCCCGGGAGATGGAGCTGCCCACGGTGTTGGTGACGCCCACGGTCAGGGCCCGGCGTTCCTTACAGTAGCGTAGCGCCAGGAGGGTGTCTGCAGTCTCGCCTGCCACACAGAGGCCCTTTCATTGGTGTGCTCACAAATGCAGTCACTCTGCCAGCCTAACCCCTGCCCCTGCTCATTTCCTCCTGGCTCTTACACAGCACTCCATTTGCCCAGACACAGCCAGTGTGCGTTCAGAAAGGAAAATGCATGATCGACAGTTGATTCTTAGATGGAAGGTTTAATTATTCTTTATGTGCCAAGCACTTTCTCATTCACTGTTTCATTTAACTCTCATGACAACCCTGTTCGGGGCCACCGACCCCCACTTCCCCTTGGGGATGAAAGGCTCAGAGATGGGAAATCAATGCCTCGCTCAGGGCTCGGCAGCTGGGGGGTGAAGAGTCAGCGTGAACCCAGGTGGGCCTGCCTCACAGCACCATTTCCATGACTTGAAGCTGCCTTATTCAGAATGTGCTGAGATTTAGCATTTAAAAGCAAGAATGCCTTCAAAATGGTATTTCTCAAATAGATTTTTTAAAAAGCACTTCTTGCAGCCTCCCAATATGGATCAAATTATTTTTATGATAAGCCAGTTGCTGTCCAATTGACTCTGACTCATGGCAACCCCATGTGTGTCAGAATAGAACTGTGCTCCATAGGGTTTTCAGTGGCTGAGTTTTTGGAGGTAGATCACCAGGGCTTTCTTTCTAGGTACCTCTGTGTGGACTCTAACCTCCAACCTTTTAGTTAGCAGCCCAGCGAGTTAACTATCTGTACCACCCAGGGACTTAAATAAGGACTTAAATAGGAACTTAATAGCTACTTAAATAGGTTCAAGCATAAGCGAGCACAAACTCCCTATGTTTGCAAGTTCTGAAGAACTCAAACTAAAACAAGTGTGCAAATTAAACACAAGCCAAACTAGAAAATCAAAATCATTCAAATCAGCATGTGAATCACTGGAGGCTGTTCTGTCCACAAGGCCATTGCTTCTGGCTGTGCCCATTCCAGATCTCTCGCAGTGGAGGCTGGTGCGACTGTGTGCCACGTGAGGGTCCAGTTCTGTCCTTTTCAGACTTCTGCGTCTAGGGCACTGGATTGTCATGTGGCCTTCCCTCAGTGCCAGTGGTGGGGTAGGCATGGAGGCAGGGAGGAGGAAGTCTTTATCTTCATCAGTCCCTCTCTCCAATTTTTTTGGATACTGACAGTTCATTTTTTAAAATCTCATGTGAAGGGCTGAACAAAATAAAACCTTAAGCCAACTTCCATGTAGACACTCAGGAGCTACCAGTGCCTTATTTTCACATTAAATCCACCTCTGTTCGTGGCTCCCACCAATTCATGAAATACTTTTAGGCTCTGATGGGATCATAATTCCACATGTAGCACCTCGGTATAAGGCGGCCAGACAGACAATGGCTGTATCTATTTTCATTTATCTTTGTCATCAGAATGGTGATAGTGTTAACAGTTAAAAATGGAGGCAGTATTAAAAATTCCAACAGATTTTTTAGGACATTACTGCTCATTTTTTAGGTGTGATAATGATATCATAGTTATTTTCTTTTTAAGAGTCATTATTTAGAGAGGAGTCCCTAGGTGGTGCAAAAGGTTAACACATTTGGTTGCTAATTGAAAGGTTGGCAGTTCAAGCCCACCTCGAGGTGCATTGGAAGAAAGGTCTGGCAATCTATTCCTGAAAAATCAGCCATTGGAAACGCTATGGAGCAGTTTTACTCGGATACACATGGGGTGGCCATGAGGGTTCCCCCCTCCTTTGGTTTTATCATTTAGAGAAACGTTCTGAAGAATTTATGAATGAAATAACATGATGTCTGGATCTGCCTTCAAAATGATCCAGTGCAGGCAAGCGGTTGATAGGGGTATGGATGATACAAGACTGGCTATGAGTTATAATTGCTGAAGCAATTATAATTGAGACAGGCATGAGGGGGTTCGTTATATGAATCTCTCTATTTTTATAAAGGTTTGGAGTGCTCCATAATGAAAACACTTTAAAAATCCTCCTAGAGCTCTTTCAGGCTCTAAGCACACAGCCATGGATCACCTCCTGGCCCACTGCCCAGTCCAGGTGGAGCAACACACCCAAGTCCAGGTGGGCTGGCTCACCTCAGGGAAGTATCCTCCACTCCTCCCCCTGCTGGTCTGTGTGGCCACTGCACCTAGCTCCCACCCTCAGTGCTGGAGGGGCCAGACTGGACCAAAAGCATCCACTGCAGAGCAGCAACCTACACCACACTTGACTCTCAACCTGGCCGAATTTGGAAGGAGATTTTTTTCCTTCATGAAATTAAATCCAGCAAACATTTATGAGCACCTTGGCGAGTCGTCTCTGAAGTCTTGGACTTAGGAGAAGGAGGGAGAAACCGCCGGGCAGGCGGCAAGACATTGGACTTTGAGCCTGACTGATCCCAGTTCTTTCTGTCATGGCTGCATGGGCTAGGCAGTCACTTGCTCTCCCTGCACAAAGGTGACAATAACTGCTGGCTGTCAGGGTTAAACGACAACCCGATGCATGAGAAAGTGTGTGGCACATAGTAGTTTCCAGAGGACTTAGTAGGACGAAGGCAGGAAGAGTATATGGAGTGTTACAGAGAGGAGAGAGTCCTGATACGAACTAAGGCAAACCTGGCCAGGCTGCCCAGATCCCTTACCTGACTGGCTTATGAAAAAGCAAACGTCATCCCTGAAAACAGGTGTGTTCCTGTCCAGAAAGTCACTAGCAAGTTCAACCATCACTGGGAGCTCGGTCAGTTCCTCCAAAACCTGCCGTGTCTGAAGCCAATAAGAATGGGGACTAAAGTCAGTCACAGACCCTAGGGGGAACAGGGCAGTTGGGCTTCTGGAAACAGCTTTGTAAAATGGCGCCCCCTGTCTGGGTGGTGAGGGAACTTCAGTCACTCACAGGCCACACTGCAGGACAAAGCGCTCCATGGTGGGTCATGGGCATGGGGGCAAGGGCTTTGCCAGATGTGGAAGGCCAAACGCAGGATAAAAATTTAAGACCAGGTTTTTATCCTAGACCTCTTCTAACTCTCCTGCACTGTACTGGGTCCAGCATTTTGCACTTACTGCCACTGCGGCATGATAACTGGTTCCACAGCCAATCACAATGAGCCGTCGGCACCGTCGAATCTCCTTTAAGTGGTCCTTCAAGCCGCCCAGGAGCACTGCAGGGCATACGGCAGGGCATCAGTGCCAATTGTCTACACGCTGAACACATTCATCCTTACAGGGCACGCTAGACAGGGGCTCCCAGCGGAGTATTGGAATTACCTGTGTTGGTCTCAAAATTCACCCGGCCTCTCATGGTATTGAACACGGATTCTGGCTGTTCGAAGATCTCCTTCTGCATAAATGCACTGAAGTTACCTGGTGAAAGAAATATAGGCCAGATGGGCCAGTTTTGAGTTATATTTCCACTGTGTAAATTTTAATCCCTATGGAGCACAGTTCTACTCTGAAACACGTGGGGTTGCCATGAGTCAGAATCGACTCCAGAGCAATTGGCTGTCATTTAAATTTTAATTAAGATGAGAAATCATTATATAGTCACAATAGTAACCCATGTAAAGCCCACAAATTGTGGTCCCAGGTATTGTCCCGCCTGATACTCATGAAGACCTAATTACTACCCCCAGTTTACATAACAGGACCCTGCAGGTTAAGAATCTGTTGCTGTTGAGTCAATCCCAACTCCTGGCAACCCATGGCTGTAATCTTTACAGAAGGTGCCCTGGTGATGCAGTGGTTAGAATGCTTGGCTGCTAACCAAAGGGTTGGTGGTTCAAACCCACTACTCTGCTCTGTGGGAGAAAGATGTGGCAGTCTGCTTCTGTAACGATTTACGGTCTTGGAAGCCCTATGGGGCAGTTCAACTCTGTCCTATAGGGTTGCTATGAGTCGAAACCGACTTGACGGCAATGGGTTTGTTTTTTTTTTTCAATTGTTACAGAAGCAAATTGCCAGGCCTTTCTTCTAATGCTGGGTGGGTTAGAACCACCAACCTTTAGGTTTGCAGTCAAGTGCAAAGTGTTTTGCACCACCCAGGGACCTCACAGTTTAAGGAAGGGAGGGATCTGCCTGAAAAAAGTGGGTACAGGGAGATAGGCACCCGTCACAGGGAGAAAGTGGTCCAGAACCAGAGAGGACACTGAGGGGCATGGGAACGTGTCCTAGGGAGTAAGCACAGGGAGGCGGTTGATGGGGTCAGGTCGAGGCAGGGGGTTCCTGGAGCCTGGGTATAGACGGGTGCTCCTCCTGGAGGTCTCTGGTGAGACTCCCATGCCCCCTCAGCTGTGTGAGCACAGACCACCTGAACCCTACCCTGGCAGTCATGGTGGGCAGAAAAGGTGGTGCCCACCCAGGGCAGGGCAGTGTCTCTAGGAGCTCCACTACAGAGCCTCTGCTCCCTGGGGATTCTGTCCACAGGACCTCGGAGGATACCTGCCTTTCATGATTTGCTGCAATTCCATCTGTAAGGTCTGGATGGCTCGAGATGGGTCATCAGTAGCTGAACGCTTGATCCGGTGAATGGAGAGTTTCCCATCAGCCACTGCTGCAATGTCATCGTCCTCAAGGAAGATGACCCGGTTGGTGTGTTCTATGATAGCACTGGAGCAAGGAAAACACAGGTGTCATGCATGGGCCCTGCCCTTCACAGCTACAAAACAGCAGCCACTCACTCTTTCCCAAGTCTTGGGGTCCATACTAGTGGTGCGGGATGGCATTTTAGGAAGGTTAGGGTCACCACATCAAAATCATTGATTCACAGGTGAGAAAGAAGTTCTCTTTCCAAGTCTCTTAAATCCTGATTAATTATTTCAAAGAAGAAAGTTGAGGTTGGGTGTTTTGAAAACCTCTCTGCATACTTGCCAATCCCCCTTTTTAACAAAGAGAGGGCAGTCCCTAGACCTAGAGTTTTGGCAAGCCACAGTATCTAGTTAGAATTTAATGGCATAGTTTGATTATATTTATTTTTAAAACTTTGATTATGCAAAATTCCAAAATTCTGTAAAAGTAGAGAGACCAGTACAATGAATGAATTCCCCTGCACCCATCATCCAGCCTCGATGATCACCAATTTAAGATCAGTCTTGTTTCATCTATAGCTCCACCATCTACACAACTCCCTCCCCGCCCCAGAATTATCTTGAAACCAGTCCCACACATCATATCATTTCTTCTGCAAACATTTGACTATATCTCTAAAAGATAAGGAGTCTTTTTTAAATATACCATAATACCAATAGCACATCTAAATGAATAATTACTCCTTAATAGCATCAAATATCCAGTATGTTCAGCTAGATTTTAAAAGTACATAATCAATTTGCCTCCACATCGTTATTTCATCTCGTTTAAGGCATTCCTGCCTTTCATTTCCTTCTCTGCTTTTATTTCACTGACAAGCACCCCCAGAAAACAGTGTTAAGCAGTGGGTAGGCAGCACGTACCCTTTCCCCCTCTCACCGTATGGAAGTACCTCTAGTTCACTGTTTCCCATGTTGGGTTTCCGGGAATACTTGGCCCCTTCTATTTTATGGATCAGCCTGCCTGTACCTCAGGCGGGTCTGAGAGCCTAATGGTGGGAGATACTGATTCTGGGTAAGTGAGTCTGCTTTCTGATAAGTGGATTGTTCCAGAGCTGGGAGGAAATAATAAGAAACCAACTTGGCCAATTGAGTCCAAGTCATGTCCTTTGGTCCAGGATTACCTTTGATAAATCTAATATTTTGATCTCTCTCTAGTTCTCAGTTTGGCTTGGAACTTGTGGGTAAGGAGTGGGAAGCATGCCATGTTCAATTTTCCCCCTTAAAATCCCAGCAGATATTATTTGACCCCCCTTTTTTTTTTGAAGAAACATCTACCATATCTCTTAGAATATAAGGTACTATTGATTGTAAGATCACAATTATTTCATATATTTCTAAGAAATAAAAACTGCAACCAATTACAATCATAAGTTGCTATTTATAGATGATAAAATCTGTCAAATAATTTGTGTATCTTAGAATCATTGAAATAATATTAGCATCTCATCAAAATGGGGCTCCAGCATTTGAGAAACGCTGCCCTATCCTATCAGCATTAAGTACGACGCTGGCTGTGGGCTGAAACAGGCCTTGCAGCCTGGGCTCTGGGTTCGTACAACTCTCTGTTTCCCAGGAGACCTAGCCAGGTGTCCTCCCTGTTTCACAGCAAGGCCCTATTAGAGACTGGGTGGGGAAGAGAAAACCCACAGAACGGAAAGAGGAATAATGAAGTTTGGATGAACGAGGTATGCAGTAGTGGTGTTCACAGTGGTTTTCTATTTCAAATAGCAGGAAAGTATTCTGGTCTTTTCTAAGTGAGTGTGTGAGTGTGTGTGTATTTAGTTTTGTTTTGTACTCAAGTGGGCATGAAGTGGGATCCCTGGGTGGAGCAAACAGTTAAGCACTTGTCTGCTAACTGAAAGGTTGGCGGTTAAACCCACTCAGCAGCTCGTTGGAAGCAAGGCCTAGCAATCTGTTTCTGAAAGGTCACAACCTTGAAAACTCTATGGAGTACAGTTGTACTTCGCACACATGGAGTTGCCATGAGTTGGAATTAACTTGACAGCAACCGGTTTTTTTTTTTTTGGGGGGGGGGTGTTGTTGTTGTTAGGTGCCGTTGAGTTGGTTCCAACTCATAGCAACCCTATGCACATCAGAACAAAACTCTGCCTGGTCTTCTCAAATTTCTAAATTATTATTTTGTATATTGATGAAGACACAGACTTTAGAACCAAATGGACAAAGAACTGAATCTTGGCTCTGTCTCTTACAAATGATAAGACCTCAGGCAAATGTGGGGTGGGGTGGGGGAAGGACTCTGAAGGTCTGAAGAGCACTGGACTCATCTAAAGGGGGTGGTCACTGCGCAGCCCCAGACAACTGAAGCCCAAGCAAGCACAGCTTAGCATGCTCAGCTATGCTCGTTTTCCCAGAGAAGCTAGAAAGCCGGCTTTTTATGCGAAATCTTCTAATCGTAAAATGTTGGTGAGCAATTACATTATTTTGTGCAGGCTAAAACATTGTGTCCGCCAGTGAAACTGGCCTTTGGCCACCAGATGGAACCTCTGCCTTTTGTTCTAGGCTGCAGAGGCTAGTTACGCAGGTGCTCAGGGCTAAGGATCCTTGGAGGAGGGCACCAGAGGGCTGGAATCCACCTTCAACCTGGCCTTTGCTGAGCCATGAGGTGGTGTTATGGATTAAATTGTGTCCCCTAAAAATGTGTGTTGACTTGTCTAGGCCATGGTTCCCAGTATTGTGTGGTTGTCCACTATTTTGTCATCTGATGTGATTTTCCTATGTGTTGTAAATCCTAACCTCTATGACGTTAATGAGGCAGGATTAGAGGCAGTTATGTTAATGAGGCAGCACTCAATCTACAGGATTAGGTTGTGTCTTGAGTCAATCTCTTCTGAGACATAAAAGAGAACAGCTAGCAGAGAAGAGAGGGACTCCAACCACCAAGAAAGAAGCACCAGAAGAAGAGTGCATCATTTGGACCTGGGGTCCCTGCGCTGTGAAGCTCCTAGACCAGGGGAAGATTGATGACCAGGACCTTCCCCCAGAACTGACAGAGAGAGAAAGCCTTCCCCTGGAGCTGATCCCTGAATTTGGACTTCTAGTCTCCTAGACTGTGAGAGAATGAATTTCTGTTTGTTAAAGCCATACATTTGAGGTATTTCTGTTATAGCAGCACTAGGTAACTAAGACAGGAGGTAAGTCAGCAATGGTAGTACTGAGCCTGTCATTCTTTAGTAATCCTAGGAAAAAAGGCTTAGTTACCTTGCATCAGAAGCAAAGAAGAATTCCACGGCTTTATCGCCCACAGCGTGGAGGCAGGTGGAGCTGTCCAGTCTCTTCATCCTTGTTTTACAGATATTTTTCACATTCTCAATATTGCCTAGTGAATGAAGGAATGGATTCCAAATCTCATTAAACTTTTTTGTTTGAATAGCATGCAGCAAGGAGCCCATTTCCCCTTTGAATATGTGTGGGAGAGAGTTGCAATTTTTAGCTTTGGCTACGTCAGCCAAATCCTACAAAACATCCCCAAATAGCACAGTACCACAAGAGCATTTAAACTGCTACAGTGTGAGAGTAATACAAAGACAAATCAAATAAACACCCCAAATCAGGGCACAGCTGCCGTTATACAACAGAGCCAGATGCCATTCTCTCTAATTTTATGTATGTTTGAAAATATCCATAATAACAATCTCTAAAAACAAAAAAAAGGAGCCAAGTCTCCATTTCATGAAAGCCTTTAAGACCTAGAGATATGTCCCCACTGTCCCCACCTCCTTGTGAATGCATCCTTGCCTCCAAGGGAGCTGACAAGTACCAGATCATAAGTCTCAAGACACTGATCAGTAGCTGTGTCTAAGCCCTTCAATTCGAGAAACTTACATGTCCTGTATAATATTGGGATCTGTTCTGTGGAGAGTTTATATTTACTACGCACACCAATGAGCAGCGGACTGCCTCTCCTGTAGGGGGAAGAGGGAATAAGGTTACCAATCACCTTTAACACTCTGGGACTGGATGTCCTCCTAGCATCTGAGATGGGATTCCTGAATCTAGCCCTGTCCCTGGGCAGAGTGTCATGTTTCGCTCCCACAGGATGAACTTCTTGACCACAATACTCTCAAGGCTTGGAGCAGGGACCAAGGAGAGTGTCACCAACATGCTAGCATGTGAATCCTAGTTCCCTTTCATGGGGTTACCCACCTGATAATCTATTCCAGCTCCACACTCATGGGACCTGCTGCTGAATCCCCACACATGAATAACCCACACGGTTAGATTACAGAGATTCAAACTTTAAGCAGTAGCGTGAACCCCAAGGGCTTGCAGGAGCACTGTAGAGTTCCACCCAGCCTTCATTTGCTGCTCATCTTTAATGCCGGAGCATTTAGATGTCCAGGATCTGCCCAAAGATTTTTTTTTGTTCTTCCTTTTCATCTAACTCAGTTGTTCGGCAACTTTCTTGTTGTTAGCTGCCGTTAAGTCGGCCCCGACTTATGGTGACCGCATGAACAATGGAACAAAATGTTGCCCAGTCCTGTGCCATCTCCATGATCATTTGCAGATTGGATCGTTATGATCCATAGAGTTTTCACTGGTTGATTTTCAGAAGCAGATCACCAGGCCTTTCTTCCTAGTCTGTAAGCTTCATTGAAACCTGTTCAGCATCAAAGCAACACAGAAGCCTCCACCGACAGACTGCAACCTCAGGTACATTGGGTGGGAGTCAAACTCGGCTCTCCCACCTAGAAGGGAAGAATTCTACCACTGAATGACCACTGCTCCCTCTGCAACTTTAGTGGGCATTTAAAACACTGGCTTTTGTATATACTCTACATTGTGTGCCATTTAAGGCACTTTCAAAAGGGTGGTTTTTTTTTCTCTGCTGGTGGACACCTTACAGATTAAGTTTAGAATCTATGACCTGCACAAGGTGTGACACCATCATCAAGAAGACAAAAATTTCCACAAGGGAAAGTCGTGAGGAATTCCTGCAGTTGGCCCAGGTAAGGGCCCTAACTCAGGTCTCTTCTCCTAGTGCCCCCTATTTCAGCCACCAGCCACTTGGCTGCCAGAGCGTCCCAGAAGGGAATCTTCAGTAAAGCAGCTTCTGTGGTATTTCCTTTTGGTTTACAACTTCTAGTGGTGAATGTGGTTAAGGTATTATTCCATGATTTTAGCCCTGGTGGTGCAGTGGTTAAGAGCTTGGTTGCTTACCAAAATGTTTGCAGTTTGAATCCACCGGCTGCTCCTTGGAAATCCTATAGGGTTGCTATGAGTCGGAATTAACTTGATGGCAACAGGTTCGTTTTTTTTTTTTTT
>NW_004444117.1:3545754-3591244 GCF_000243295.1 Trichechus manatus latirostris
TTTTTTTTTTTGTCTCCAAAATAGAATTCTTTGCTGATTCTTATAAATCACAGCATACAAATCAAATCCACAAGGACTGTGCATAGCAATTCACCTTTGTAACTTACTCTAGACCTGAGATTCTTCTCCAGAAAGCAAGACCAGTATCCTCCTCATACAAGAAAGCTCTCTGGCTTCCTGTATTTCTGGAGAGAGGCTACTATTTTCTTTGAAAGCTGGTGGTGCTTTAATTTCAAATATGCATTCCCTCTCCCTAAAAGAGTCATTTTACTTTAAACTTACACCCCAGCTGTCAAATGGAGGAATCAATCTCTCTCCAAAGGAGTAAAGAAGTCATGCAGAATTTATCACACATTATCTGATTTGTAACTTCAGGTACAAATTGCAAATGGTCTGTCAAGCTACATTGTTTTATTTTTAAAAATTTTCATTGAAAATGTCAGTGCATTTCGCCTCACCTTGTGGCAACGGCTTCTCCAGGATAGTGGATACTCTTGAAAACCAACGCAAACGCACCTTCCTGAAAACACACCAGAGAATGTGAAGGGCTACCCGGCTCAGCTGCAAAGACAGGTCTCCCTGGGCCTCTTGTCACTGCCAGGGGTGTCGGGGTCATGCTGGCAGTGCTTGCTTGGGGAGCTGAGTGCCAGAACAGTGGGCAGAGTGACATGAAGAGTGAAAGCAAAGCAGATGGCACCATGCTGGGCTTGCCAAAGACTAAAACTTGTAAGTAACATAGACTACACCCTACTGGGCCCGCAAGGACCCCTGTCAGGGACTCCCAGCACTGTGATTACTGTGACTGGTGTAGTTAGAACTACAGAAAGTGAAAGCTTGGGGTGGGGGGACCCTGTACTGATCCTCAGGGACAGCATCTTTGTCCCCTAGGGAGCAACTGTGAGGGCTGGAGAGGCTAATCCACAAATTGCACTTAGCTCAGCTCATGTTAAAGCCCGGGTTCAAGTTCTGGCTCCATCATTTAGGGGCAAGTCAGCTTTAACCTTCTTGTGTCTAATTGTCCTTATCTGTGAACAGAGATGGAAACCATATGGCTTCCGTGAGGACTATAAGCTAATGCATTTTTAGTGCTTAGAGAACTGCCTGGCATATAGAGAATCCAGTAAAAGGATGAGCTGTTTATTCACCCAAACCCATTGCTGTTAAGTTGATTCTGACTTACAGTGACCCTATAGGACAGAGTAGAACTGCCCCACCGGGTTTCCAAGGAGCAGCTGGTGGATTCAAACTGCTGCCTTTTGGTTAGCAGCAGAACACTTAACCACTGAGACACCAGGGCTTCAAGCTGTTTATAGTAATAATAATAATACACATACATATAATCATAATGATAGGTAATATATAATATAATACATATATTATATATGGTGGAGCCCTGGTAGCACAGTGGTTAAGAGCTAGAGCATACTACAGCTGCTAACCAAAAACAGGTCGGCACGTCAAATCCACCAGCTGCTCTTTGGAAACCCTATGGGGCAGTTCTACTTTGTCCTATAGGGTCGCTATGAGTCAGAATTGACTTGACGGCAACGGGTTTGATTTTTTTGGTATTATATATTATAATATAGTCTTATATTTCTTCTTCTTATTGTTATTTCTGTGGCTACGAAAGTCATGTTGGTTTGTGCAAAGCCAGAACTAGAATCTAGTTCTCCTAACTCAAGACTCCAAGTGCTCTTTCCTCTTAAATTCTTGGTACAAAATCCTATCCTACATTCTGACCATCCTGTACTAATTTACCATCTCGGTTATATACAAACCAGCTATAAATCTGGGTTTCCATGTGAAATCTCTCATGTTTTGGAAACCTGGGCCAACCCAGCTGCATAGCCAGAGGGGCCTGGAGGGAGTCAGCATCCCCAGGCCGCAAAGAGCTGTTCAAACTGTCCAGACGCAGGGGTTTCAGGCAGACCCCAAAGGACTTGACATTTACCCTCCTGGTTTTGTGGACTATGAAGTAGGATCAAATAGAAAGACACTTCTCATTTTCTGTCCCAAAGAGCCCCATGTTGCTTTAGGTACGAGAAGGCACTAAAGTTTAAAAGTGGCATTATTGAGGAGACATTTCAGAAATTTATAATTATAAATGGAAAAGAGCAAATATTGTGATCCAATATTAAATTGGCTTACAGTACATTATACCGTACATTACTTGTGGAACAAGCTCTCATTTATTAATATATCCTCTAAATTATGATCCCCAAAATGGGAGTCCTTGGTAAAGGATTCCAACAGTAGATTTGCTTTTTAGCACAAACTGAAAGTACCTGAGGATGATCTACTTTAAAGCACAGTGTTGTACTTGCCTCTGCCTCTGAGCTCAGATGTTGTAGGTCCTCAGTGACGGCACTGCCTGGGAGGACTGGCTCTGGGATGCTGGAAGCACTCTCCTCCCCCTCTTATACACGGGGCCTGTCCCTGGTCCACCTTCTCCTCCAAGGAAGGGCTTTTCTCCCGGCCAGTTCCCCCATCATGTGCTTCCATTCTTGGCACTTTGTCCCTCTGGGACACCACCAATTTCTCTCTCTACTGGGTCATTCCCTTCAGCAAACAATTGTGCTTTATTATCTCCTATCAAAAAAACCCAGCCCTCCCTAGGAACCGTGCCCCCTCCAGCCACCGCACCATTTCTCTGCCTCTTCTAGAATCAAACTCTCAGAAGCTGTACCTGCTCTCTCTACTCCCTCAGCTCCACTTGGTGAGGATTTGTGGGCATTTCTCCACTGTGATGAATAATTGCTTTACTTGATATCACAGAAGGAAAGACTACAATTCTAAATCTCTTTAATGAATCAGTTAAATTCACCTTGTGTACATAACCAACAACGCACACCACTCAACTGAAAAGACAACAACATGGACCGCCATGACCAAGTTCATGTGAGCAGCATGTGATCATTACAGCCATAGATTGTAAGGCCAATCACAATTTCAGAAGTATTAAATGTGAAAAACTGTGCATCTCAAAGAGATGAAGCAAGGCACTTTCTATCTGATGTTTACTACAAAAAACACAAAACTTCTCCCATTCTATAAGAATGTAACGTTTTAAGGCCAGACACTGTAGATGAACCATCTTTTATCCTCAATAACCTGTTGCCACTGAGTCGATTCCAACTCAGCGACCCTATAGGACAGAGTAGAACTGCTTCATAGGGTTTCCAAGGAGTGGCTGGTGGATTCAAACCGCTGACCTTTTGGTTAGCAACTGAACATTTAACCACTGCACCACTGAGGTTCAATATTTCACTCAAATTTGCTTAATAAATGTTTATGAAAATGAAGGAATAATTTAGACAAATGGGACTTGTGACTTACCAATTGCTGAATGACTCTTTCGACCAGTGTTGAAAATCTAATGTCTTCAGTCTCTCTGTTGTCGAACACGTATTTAATCAGCTTTGCAATGGTCTCTGTATCTGTTTCTGACTCAAACTCGTAGCCTTTGCTTTCCTGGAATATTTGGTTGGACATGAGTGTCATATAATGGTCACTGTTTAATGCTGGCCTAGCCAGCTACCTCTCCTCCCTTATGACTTGCCCTTGGAGTGGCTTAAAGCAAGAACAAGGAAAACTGGAAAGAGAGGAGAAATTTGCCAGAATCACAGCCAAACACTACTGAGTCATTGAAGTATTCCCTGAGATTATCCTGCCTCAGGAACTTGTCCTTACCATTAATCTGGACATTGCAAAATAACAGCGGTCAAAATGATAAAATATGTTGAGTCAAACCCACCCACATTCCAACCAACACCGCACAAACTTTTCATACTTCAAACACTCACAGTCTGACTTCCCACCCACATCCCATTTAGTGTATGAGTCAATATGTGATATAGTGCAGATACATTAATAAAAGGAAGTTCACATTATTTTGATTCTGTGGACCTGTAATAGCCTTTGGGGTAAAGCCCCAGTATCTCCTCAAACAAGATCTGGGGAGGCTAGCTCAGCTGGTGCTGAGATTTACACATGGCCGAGAGTGGTCCTCTCTCACTTCCTGCATTTGTTTCCAGAGGGAAATGAGCTGACTGAAATGTTTCTGGGGAAGACCAACACGCCTCAACTTAGATATTGCTAAGGGGAAGAATCTTACCAGAAATTTCCTCAGATCTTTGTAATTTGTGATGATTCCATTATGTATAACAACAAATTCTGAAAGAAAAGTTTAGTCAGTAGAGAATGTTATTAAGAAATGAAGTTCAAGTCAGATGGTAAGGAGAATATTTGACAGCTTGAAAATGCTCTGAAAACACTGCCCCTACAAAGATTTCTGTTAAGCAAACTTCGCTTATAATTATTAGAACCGGCCCCTAATACGAGGTCTGTGATTCAATCTTGAGGAAACACACTTCTCTTTCCATAAAATATATCCACCAACCTGGTCACATACAGAGTTCTTACTTATGGTGCACAATATTATCAAATAAAACAAAACCCATTGCCATCCACTGGATTCCAACTCATAGCGACCCTATAGGACGGAGTAGAACTGTCCCATAGGGTTTCCAAGGAGCAGCTGGTGGATTCAAACTGTTGACCTTTTGGTTAGCAGCCAAGCTCTTAACCACTGCGCCACCAGGGCTCAATGTATATATATGTGTGTGTGCGTATGTGTATGTGTATATGTATATATATATATATGCATACATACACATATATACACTTATGTGTATATATATGTGTGTATGTGCATGCATGTGTGTTTGTGTGTGTCTGTACATATATATCTATATAGCTACATCTATATCTGGAGTCCCTGGGAAGGTGCAAACAGTTAAAAGCATCAGATACTAACTGAAAGGTTGGAGGTTCAAGTCCACCCAGAGGCACCTCAGAAGAAAGGCCTGGCAATCTACTTCTGAAAGGTCACAACCATTGAAAACCCTATGGAACAATTCTATTCTGCAACACACGGGGTCACCACGAGTTGGAATCCATGCTACAGCAACTGATTTATATCTATTTATAAATCTCCAAGCTATAGATCTCCTATTGGTTCTGTTTCTCTGAAGAACCTAACTAGTGCACATGGCATGGAGAACCGTCCTGGGGCCCAGGCAGGTGACGTGGATCTGTGAGCTGGGGCTGGCATGACAGGCATTTGGGAGAGTGGGGAGCCCGTACCTACCACAGAGGGCCTCTTGAACCTGTGCCTGTCATGCACACTCACTGTGAGCAGCACCTCCTGCTCCCAGCCCGTAGCCCACAGTGGGTCAGTGGTACCCCAGGGCACTGTAAGCTCAGTGTTTCCATATCGTCCAGCCCATCAAGAGATGCCAGAAGTCTGAACTTCTTTGTAAAATATTTCTCAATTCTTTTAAAACACAAAGCAGGCTAAGCTGAGAGCTCTGCTGACTGGGAAGAGCCCTTGGGTCACTTGTTATAGCCTGCTTTTCCAAATCTCAAGGACTTGGCCTCATCACAGGGGCTTGGCTGCTGGAGCAGGCGCCTCAGACATCACCCACCTGCTCTCACTCAGAAGCACTCTCTTTCTGTGGTGGGGGAAGGGGTAGCTGGATGAGGAAGAAACTTAAAGCCTCCCTAAGTACCCAGCCCTTGGGAACTTCAGTCTCTTGTGGAGGAATAGTGCCAATGCCCTCAGTCCTTTATGCTGCCATACCCCAATCATGGGTTAGGTTCTAAGAAGCCAGCAGCACTCACAGAAAAGTACCCTCATTTTCCTGTGGACAACAGAGGATGTCAGTATTGCCCAGGGCAGTGGTGTCACTAGGGTTGGTGTCACTTCCCCCTACCCATGGACCTCCTCCCATATCAGACCATACAGAATCCTTAGTAATGTTTATTATCAATTTTAATCATAGAATAATATATGATAAATATAGTTGTAAATTGCTGAAATGTAATATTTCTTAGAGTATATGAATACTAACAACAAAATCGTTTTGTAAAATCTTTCTACACTGAATGACATTATTAATAACATTAGTAACTGAGTGGAAACCTTTTTTGATTTTTCTTCTTCTTTTCCTTTAATTATTACTTCATTCTCAAAAAGTTATTGATAGAGATTCACAAATATTAATTACCACAATATTATAGCTAAAACACCAGAAAATTTGACAAAATCAGCACTATAAAATCACTGGCAGCAATGAAAATAACAGTGCATGCTTACAGCGTGTGCAGATGAAACCACGTGATTCGAAGCATCACTGTAATTGGCTAATAATGACAGCTCTGACCGGAGTGCATTAGGAGGTTCAAAAAGTAAATTAGCATAGAGTTTTAGCTGCGCAGGTATATTGATACATGTAAGCTGGACTTACAGAAAATGTTTTTGTTGTTATAATTAACTATGGGGATATTTTTATAAAAAATAATAAATTTTTGCTGAAACACTGCACAAAAATTTTGTAGGCAGCCATTTTTGGTGTCACCCCCTCTGATAGTGTCACCTGGTGTAGTCTGCACACCCCACGCCCCGCTAGTGATGCCACTGGCCCAGAGGCCAGGCTTCATCTGCCTCCTGCCTGAGGGCCAGTGCCATCAGCCACGGCTTTGGGAGAGGGAGTGTTTCGATTCTCTTGGGAAGAAGGGGTAGGTGTGGAACCTGCTCCGGCACGTGGCTTGGGGATGGGGATCAAGGCCATGCTACGTACCATTGCCTTTGTCTGAGCGCTGTGGGTGGCTGTTGACAGCATTGGGCACCCCATGGGTGGCCCAGCGTGTGTGGGCAATGCCAAAGTGGGTCTCAAATTCCACCTTTAGGTCCATGCTGTCTTGTTCTAAATGAAAGAGAAGTTAGTTTGCAGCACTTTACAAACAAATACTGACTCAATAATATTAAGGCGAGGAGGCACTGTAACAGCATAATTAGCACCAAGGGGCATCGCCTCCACCAAGAGTCCATTCCAGCCATCACCACCTATGTCCCACCCTGGGGGTCTCTGCCAGACTCGGGTGCCCCCTTGAAGTCATTTGTTTAGTATTGATCAGTAACTTAACTCACTTTTTAACTGAAATAAACTTGAGAGAAAATTTTGTATCACTACTAAAAATGGAAAGCAGTATCATTTGCCATAAAAATTAAAATAAATATATAACTACAGAAATTTTAAAGAAAAATTCTCCATGCACCACACCTAAAATAATCCACCCCACACTCTGGGAAACACTGTTTTATAACATGGGCTTCACCACCCTTCCATTGATCAAAGCTTGGATAAGTTAATACTTTGAGTCTAGAATGCTGCTGGAATAAAATCTTGTAAAGTGACACACACTTGCACTGATTCCTCTAACTCGGTGTCCCTCTACTTACTGTAAAGTTCTTCATCAAGAGCCTTGACTTTTCCCCTTTTCTTGACTAGCTGGATATGTCTTTCTTTGACTTCATTATTATTTCCATCAATTGCCACACCTGTAATTTAAACATTATTTTGTTGTATTTAAATTGGAATTTAAGCTTCTGTCTCCTACCCTTTATTACCAGGTACCATACAGGATTAGATGGCTGCATGGTGCTGAGTGTTTACTGAAGTTCTTGTTCTCCAAGATTGCCGACCCAAAGAGAACTATGCATGTTCAGGAAACTTACTTTGAACGAAGAGCCTGTGTCTTAGCAGCAATCAGAGGAGCGTGTGGCATGCTTGTCCCATGCACAGACTGGCTTGACCACCTAATCAGGGTGAATACCACAGAAGCTTGCCTGGGAGAGGTGTTACCATGCCCACACATATAGCAATGGTCTCATTTAAGGGCACTTAACACTTATCCTGTTATGCTTTTTGAATTATGATATTTTAGCTACAGATATTGCATTAGTCTTTTTGCAATTTTTATCTGGCTTGATTTCTGTTAAGAATTAATAGAGATATAAACGTGTCTGGTTACAGACATGCCTTTCCCGTTCTCCTAAGGATGCCTAATTAAAAATGGGAAGCAGACTACATATCCACATGGCAAGAGGATGGAGGAGACTCTGGGTAGTGCAAATGGTTAACACGCTTGGCTACTAACTGAAAGACTGGAAGTTCGAGTTCCCCAGAGGTGCCTCGGAAGAAAGACATAGTGATCTACTTCCAAAAAATCAGCCACTGAAAACCCTATGGAGTGCAGTTCTACTCTGACACACATGGGGTCGCCATGGATCAGAGTCAACTCGATGGCAACTGGTAACTGGTAGGAGGACGGAAGCGTCAGCTCTGAGACAGTCACCTGGTGGAGGATTGTATGGCTACTTAGATATCCAGGATGCGTTTAGAATAATGGAAAATGCTTAAGATAAGTGGAAAAAAAGCAAAGAATGTAAAAATAAAAATGTGATACATAGAGGTTACAATTAGATGAAAAACAAAAAATATCTATGCACAGACACCTTTTCTCCCACTCCCCCCAGCTCTAACCGTCAGGTACATACAATAATGACTGACAGACAGACATAGAGATAATTGTTGGGGAGGGGTAGGTTTTGATGGACTTTTTTAAACCCTTGTTTCTTCTTTCTACTTTATATAGTTTCCAAATTTCTTTAATGGACAGGTACTATTTTTACTTTGGAAAGGAACACTGGAAAGAACATCAGAAAAATGCCCATAAAGAAGACGAATGAGCAGTCTGCCCGCCTGCCCACAGGCCCACCTGCCGAGTCATAGCCTCTGTACTCCAGCCGCTGCAGGCCCTTGATGAGAGTTTCAAAAATCTCCTTTCTTGTCCTGGGGACTCTGTAGTTCATGTAGGCGAAGATTCCTGTTAAAAGAGGGGGGAAAATTACAAGTTTATCAAACACTTAGCTCGTGCTTAGAAGAAAGTACTTCTGGGGACAAAAATGTGACATCTCAGTAGGGCTTCCAGGGCTGGATGCCTACAGAGAGGAGGAAGCCTTCCAGACATAACGGAAAATGAACTTCGCTCCCCTCCTGCTGAAACGGGGTTTTACTCATTTATTCAGTCCTCACCAATCTTGATAAAAAGACTCATGAACCAGGTGTCACTACCTGAAAAAATAAAATGCATATGCCCTTCACCTTCCAATTCACTGCTAAGAATTTGTCTTCTGGACATACTTTCAGAGTCATGCAAAAATAGAACAGGGGAGCTTTCATTGTGGCAATGTTTATAATAGCAAAGGACCACAAAACAACCCAACCACCTAGAAATATCTAGAAGTCCCACATCTATGTAATCCTTGATTTGCCCAGAAAACACTCAGCAAGAGTCATAGGAAGTTAACAGAAGCCTTCTGTAGCAGGTGAGAGCAGGTGCTAGGCACTTGGCCTTCCACTTTCCACACTCCAGTACTGAACCATGGGCAGGCGCTACATTTACAACAGCAACAATATAACACCTTCATGCTCCCTTGGCCCCTGGAGAATCCTCATCTTTAAGGTAGGCTCACAAGCCAAGAAGATTTTGTCTTTATTTTCTGCATTTGTGTTTCAAAACAATATTTTCCCAAATAGGAAGTAATAGTTGTCAAGTTGGTTTTGCCTTCTCAAACTCCTGTTATGGATTGAATTGTGCCCCCCAAATTTATGTTAGTGTGTTCTAAACCTAATCACGTCTGAGTTATAAAAATAGAAGATTAGACACAGAAGAAAACACAAATGGGGGGCGGGGGAGGAAGATAGATGCCACATGAAGATTGCCAAAGAACCAAGGCATGATGGGGCTACAAAAGCTGAAAGAGATAAGGATCTTCCCCCAGAGCTGAGGGAGAGAATGAGAGACAGAAAAGGAGAGAGAGAGGTAGAAAGCCTTCCCCTAGAGCCAGTGTCCTGAATTTGGACTTCTAGCCTCTTGAAGTGTGAGAAAATAAATTTCCGTTCGTTAAAGCCACCCGCTTGTGGTATTTCTGTTACGGCAGCAGTAGGAAGGTAAGATACCTTCACTTGCCCATTTGAGACTATGGGTCCCTGGTCTGCCCTCGAGCCTCCTCTGGGAGTGCCCCCATCCCTATTATCCAGGTGCCTGCAGTAGAGCCCAAGTCCAAGCCCACTGCCATAGAGTGGATTCCTGACTCCCTTTGTTCTTTCTTCCTCCCCACCCCAACCTGTCCTGCCTCAAACCTCAGCTCCAACCCCACCTCCCAGGGGAGGCTTGTCCTGGGGTCTGGTCAGAGGCGCTCCCTTGTGCTGATCTGCCCACCACTCTTGCATTTTGAGACCTACCTACATTCCCCTGACAAGGGCTGGTGCTTCTATCTTTATGTTTCTCACTGTGTCCTGGCACACGGTCCTTGTTCAATAAATGTTTGTGGAACAGAATGACCATAACTCTGTATTAATAGAGGGAAGCAATAGTGTAGATCATGAAAAAGCTATGGGGTTTTAGGCATAATCAATAGTAACCAATCTACGGAGAACTTCCTGTGTGCCAGGCACTGGGTCACGTTCTAAGCAGATGTCCATCAAACCTCTCAACAGCCTCAGAGGTTGGTCCTGCCATTGCCCTTTTCTTCCTCTTCTGGGAACAGAAGCCTAGGGAGGCTGTGGCTTGCCTAGTCTCACAGTTGGTAGATGGCATGGTCAGGAGTGGAACCCCGGACACCTGACTTCAGAATATATGCTCCTAACCATGGGGCAGCACTGCCACCGGGATGAATACTGTGATTGTTAACAGAAGGTTTATTTCTCTGATTACATTTTTCTGTAACAGGACCCAATTCTTCTACTAGGCCCCCCTCTACTAATAATTTGCTAAAGTTGAACCTCAGAGAGGACACAACCTGCCCGCAGATAATCGAGGGCTGACCAAGATTACACAGTTAAACCACCCGCAATATCTCCAGTTGTTAAGTAGATTAGATTCAAGTCAATGTAGTATATCTGAATGAATGATTAAGCTTCAATTAAATGAATGTTATTTTCCTAAACAGTTAGTAGGGTTATATCATATGAACATTTATCTTACTAAAATTCATCTATACACAATCAAAAAAATAGGAGATAGAGTAATTTAAATAACGCTGTAAATTATATTTTGCATTCTTGCATACTGTGCACATTACATATTTGTATGCACTTATGAAGGCACATCATGGATACTGGGCTTTCTGAGCAGGTACAGACATTTTGTTATAAAAATGGCCAAGGGTAATTCCGACTGTAAGCTATTTTGTCTTCCATGTTGACTTCTGGAGCCCTAGTGGCACCATGGTTAAGAGCTCGACTGCCAACCAAAAGGTCAGCAGTTCGAATCCACCAGCAGCTCCTTGGAAACCCTGTGGGGCAGTTCTACTCTGTCCTATAGGGTCACTATGAGTCAGAATCAACTCGATGGCAATGGATTTGGTGTTTTTTGGTTTTGTTGACTTCTGGTCAGGTGAGCAATGCGGACTGTAAAGGATGAGTGTGCAGTTCAGGCCCTTCCACATGGGATGAGGTACTTGCTTCCCCAGCGGAAGGCACCGCCTCTGCAGGCCTGCAGAAAGTCTATGCCTTTGAGGAGCTCACGTTTTATCCTCAACTTCAAACTAAAACAAATCTGGGAGTGTATTTTTGTCCCCTTACTTATAACAAAAAAACAGAAAGTTTCTCTTAATGTGAACATTAAAAACATTTTTAAACACATTTATAATTCACATACCATAAAACTCACCCACTTAAAGCGTACAACCCAATGGTTGTTAGTAGATTTACAGAGTTGTCCAACCATCATCACCCTCTATGGTTAGGTAAGAAAATTTATAACATTGATTTTTCTACAAAAATCAGAAAGTTCCCTGGGGGAGAGTGGTAGGGCATAGTCAAATTCCAATAAATTCAAAGGCCATATAGCTATAGGAGTAGTCAAGTGAGGAATGGAGCAATTTAATAGATCATTTTTGTACTACCTTTTTTTTTTTTCTGGTATATTTGTACATTTTTGTAGTCCTAGATTCCCTGACATCCTGAGAATTGTTCTAGAATTATACCTGCACCTCAATGAGGGGGGTTCACACCCATCATGGATGATGCAAAGGCCCAGATATGTAATGATCACCAACTCTAAAAAAGATTTTAGATCTGAAATGTTTTTTATGAGAGTACTCTTTGGTTTTGTTCTCTCTAACTTTGCTATTCCCCTCCCTCTGGGCCAAACATCTTAACTCACATTAGGCACATATGTTCTGTGTGGTGTTTCTGACTCCACAGACTCAGAACAGCTTCCTTGGGGAGTTGCCACCAAGGCCCCTGGTGGCCTGGATAGTTAAAAGGTCTTTGTCTTCGGGACAAATGATTTGGGCCTACACCCAGCTGAGAGGCTCTGCAGCCACTTGGGGCCACAGCTTGGAAGATTACTGCAATGAGGAGGGTTGCCAAGAAGAGGTTCTAGAACTCTTTGGCCAAGAAGGTATAAAACTAATTTTAAACACAAAATCTCTTGCATACCAACATCTATTCAATACTTTCTTTCATTAACTAAGCACTGTCTCCTTTTCACAGCTTACCTTTTTGGCTATATTCTCCCTGTACTCTACTGAGATGAAGTGAGCAAATCAGTATTTACATCATGTTCCTACTATTTAAAAACAAAGTAAAATAAAATAAAGCTGCTTTTCCAGGAAGTTCTCTTTCTATTCACACTGGAATTCCCTTTTGGAACCATTCCATCCACAAATAAGAGCTATGATGAGAATCAATTTTTTACCTCTGAAGTCAGTAAAGATCAAACAGCTTGACATTAGGGAGAATTTAAATTTGCGCACCCTCTTAGGAAGGCAGTTTGGCAATTTCTCAAAATTTAAAATGTGTACATTTTTTACCAGAGCTGTTGCACTTCTAAGACTTTATCCAACAGATATCTTTGTAGAGATGTATGTGCATATGTACAATAAGGACATGTGTACAGTTGATTCTCATTATTCAGTAATTATGTTCCATAAAGTTACCATGAACACTGAATAAGTGAACACTGAGCCATTGCTTCAGGGGAAATACAGGGTAAGGTTCCCGTGAGCCTCTGGTCGCAATACTTTGGTCAACTGATCAATATAAACCAAATCAAACCCATTGCTGTCAAGTCGATTCTGACTCATAGTGACCCTATAGGAGAGAGTAGAACTGCCCCCATAGGGTTTCCAAGGCTATAATCTTTACAGAAGTTGGTTGCCACATTTCTTTCCTATGGAGCAGCTGGTGGGTTCAAACTGCTGACCTTTCGATTAGCAGCCGTGTGCTTAACTACTGCGTCACTAGGGCTCCGTACTGATCAATACATAACCTTGTTTTATGTGTGTTTCTGTCTAAAGACACTGTATTTAATATACATTTCTTACAAATAATTATTTGCAGCATTTGTTCATAATCAAGTATTAGCTGTGAAAGGCTTAACATTTGCCTGATCCTGGGTCATGTGACCACAGATTTCTTCAGCTTTCAGCCTCACAAAATTGCTGTCTACCACTCTTTTTAAAATTTGTTGTCATCTTCTTTTGAATCCACAAATTTAACTGCTTTCCCATTTCTTTCATAGCTTCATCATGTGTTACAGAAGCTACTCTATCACTTTTCTGGAGTGGCCTCATGTACAGATTGATGAATTTCCTCTCTCTTTTTCTGGATGTACCCTATTGTTGACTCATTACCATTGAACTCATGGCCAATAGCACTAGAACTCAGCCTGAGCAAAGCTGATTTTCTCCACCAGGCACATCACAGCCTTCTTGTGCTCAGGGGCTCTAGACAGGCTTGGGAACTATTTAAACAGCAAATTCACCACCAACAACAACTAAAAAAAACCTCAAAAATGTGAAAACTGTGGCACTAAATAGACCATGAAAAGGACACTTGTCTAGAGTATGAGAGCTGAAACAAGAAGGCAGAGCATTGCCTTGCTCAACCTCAGCTGGGAATGTGTGTTTCAGGCAACTCAAATTTTCACAGCTCTGCACAGTCCAAGGATGACCCCGAAAGTGCTGCATGTATTACTTTTGGTATCACGAATAAATTTTAGCAAGTACGTGAATTCGCAAACACAGAGTCTGCCGATAGTAAGGGTACATTGTATGCAGCATTGCCTGTGGTAGCCAAAGACTGGAGACAGCCTGGTGCCTGGCAGGGTAAATGATGGCGTGGCTTCCCAGTGGGACCTCCAGCAGGCAGTCCTCCGGAGAAAAGAGACCTGTGTGTCCTCTTGGAAAGCAACCTAAATCTTCAAGATGTGTCAGTGCCCAGTGAAAAAGGCAGCTTGCAGAACAGTGGGTAAACTATGCAAGGTAGGAGATGAAGTGTATAGAATATTTCTGGAAGGACACCCAAGACTCACGGGGTAGTGGTTGCCTCTGAAGAGGGCACTGGGCAAAGGGTAGAAACTGTGTCCTCTTTTCAGGCTTACAACATGTTGCCACATGTCAGTAGATAATATTTTACCATGTGACACTATATTTAATTAGATCATGCTGGATACATGATAGTTGACTAGCTAGCTAGCCAAAACCTAAGTAAGAAAAGACTCATTCCTATCAGAAGGGGAAACGTCCTGGCCAAGGGACAAAGAGGGTTGATGGGGATGAACTGTTTGGAGAGTGGCAAATGCAATATGGCCCTTGCTCACCCTGATTTCCTGCAGGCACAGACATCTCTTTGGGCTACATCTGGTGCTCTCTGAGAGGGCATGAGAGCTTCCAGGGACAAGAAGCCTGATGTGGAGCCTTGGACTTTTGGCCCGATCTCTGCTTTCCCAGGGGATGGCACCATAACCCTCCATCCCCATCTGATGTGCCAAGGCCATCGTCCTTCCCTTTGCAGTAACTTAGACGCCAGCCCCATGCTGGCGGGGCCCTTCTGCCCCTCGTCCTCTTAAGCTGAGTGGGCCCAACTGGACTTCACTGTGGCTGCCCAGCCCAGCTCATCTGGAGGAACAACAGCCACAAGAAGGGAGAAAACACCACCTGAACACACACACCTTCCAAAAATTAGTAAAAGACAGGCTCAGGGTCATACCACCTGCGTTTGCCTCCACCCACTACCACTCACTAGCCGTGTGATTTAGCAAGAAGCACCAAGCATGGTGGCTAAAGCATGGAGCCTGCACCAGATACCCAATTTCAAAGCCTGCCTTTGTCCTTTGCTTTCTGTGTGGCCTCAAGCAAGTTACCCAACCCCTCTGTACCTCGCTTTCCCTATCAGTAAAACAGGGTGATGGTAGTATCTGCTTCATAGGATTGTTATGAGAATTCACCCAGTTTCTTTGTAAAGCACACAGAATAGTGTTTGCCACATAGGAAGTGTTTGTTAAAATAAAACGGGGTAGAGAAGTAAGTGCCTACCCCACAGGGGAAATGAGGCCTAAATGCAGCAAGTGCATACAACAAGCCCTCAAGAAATTGCTGTCACTAAATATAACCATGGGGACAACAGTACAATTTCACCATTATTTCCTCTTGGCCTTCTGCATGCAGAAATGAAGGTTAAATCAAATGTGTGATTTGGCTGCATTTTGATCAGGATTTAATTCATCTGACACAACTTCTTCAGCCCATGAGGGTCGTTGTCACTGTGCTGGGGGCTGCACGGTGGCAGGATGGATGAGCTTACCTGTCAGGGGGCTTCAAAGGGTGAGGGTACGATGCACAGGGCCCGATACACAGGGCACGATACAGGGGGTGTGCAGGCAGAGGGGCTGGGAGCTGAGAGGTGGGGAAAGAGCTTCCCGCTGGGGTGGAGGCAGAGAGCTCCCTGGCTGGCTTTCTGCAAAGGTGGTTTTGGCTCATTCTGCAGATTTCAGCTGAAAGTTCACCACCTACTCAATCTAACGTAGGCCTTTTCCCTTTTTGTTGTTTTAAGCCACATAGCTCTGTTTGGTTGCTATACAGCACTTGCTTCCTTGTCTTCTGTCAACTCCCCACTGGATTGTCCCTGTATGAGGACAGGGACTACATCTGTCTTCTTTATCTGTGTTATCCATAGCTGCATCCCGAGCACCTAACCCAGGGCCTGCCCGTTTTGGGTGTCAATAATTATTTGTTGAATGAAGGAATGAATGGATGGATGAATAGGGGCGGTCAGAAAAGGTGGTTTTTGAGTTGGATCTGGGACATGGCCATACTCAGCCACACGCAAGCAGATCTGTCTGCTGGAACCCACAGTGCGAGCAAGAGGGTCAGAAAGTCAGGGGATTATTCACAACAGCCAAAAGGTGGAAACAACCCAAGAGACCATCAACAGCCGAATGGAGAAACAAAATGTGGTATATACATACAATGGAATAGTACTCACACATAAAGAGAAGTGAAGTTCTGACACATACTACGACATGGATGAACTTTGTAAACATTATGCAAGTGAAGTAAGTCCAACACAAAAGGACAAATATTGTATGAACCCTCTTATATGAAGTATGAATAGGCAAATCTATTGAGACAAAAGATTAGTGGTTACATGAGGAGTTGGGAGTAGGGGGAGGGAGAGTTAGAAAAAAATAGGAGAAAGTCAGGGGAAGTGGGTGGCGCTGAGTTCAAGGTCCCCTGAGTATCAGCCCCTTTCACAACTGCAGCGTGGCACTGCCAGTTCTCAACCTTAACTCCATGACATGCAAGAACAAAGGCTTATGTCCCCCAGCACAACCTCCCCCAACCTTGCGCACTGCAATGATCCCAGGACTGTGAATGAGAAGAGCCTTCTAGACAAAGGAAGCAGGTCCCAGGGCAGGATCCCAGAACTCTGCTGGATGGACTTTGGAGTAGACCACCACTGCCACCACCACCATGAGCCAAACTCTATATCTTATCTCATCTAATCCTCACAACGCCCTGTGCCCAGAGACTGGGGTACAGATGAGGCATCTGAGACTATGAGAAGCAAAGACTTTAGTGATTCACACTCAGGTCTAACTGATTCAGGCCCAAGCTCATCGCAGCTGTCCCCCAAATCAGCATACTTATCTGCCTTAGAATCCTGCTCCAAGGGGTGAGAAATAGCTTGCACAGAGAGGACCCGGCCCGCAGGGACATGCCCAGCTGGCAACTTGATGGGCAAAACTCAGAGTCTCCTCTGGCCAGGTCCAGGCCAGGTGCTGGCACATTGACACATCCCTCCCCTGCCTCCTTAGCCTCCAACCCCCACCGCGGGAACACTCCTGCTTCCATCTCCTTTCTCCTCCTTTTCTCCCCCTCTCTACCAAGGCCCAGGTAACCACAGCAAGGCTGGCATCCTCCCCAGATGCTTCTCCGCCCCCCAGTGCCCACAGTGCTCATCCTGGCCTCAACCTTTCCCTTGATGGGACACAGCTGTCTGTTCAGTCTGACCCACCTTTGTTCCCCACCCACCCTGCAGCATCCGACCTCTGGGATTCACTACTGTGGGGTGGCTTCAGTCTGGCGCAATCCTCCTAAACCCCCATGGCAATTCTCCCATGAGCTTCCTCTGTCCCCCTAACTGAAAATACCCTTTCCCTCCTCTGAACTCCTTTTTTCATTTCCTTGCCTTTTTATTAACAAAAACCAAAAAACCAAACTCGTTGCTGTCAAGTTGATTCTGACTCATAGTGACCCTATAGGACAGAGTAGAACTGCCCCATAGGGTTTCCAAGGAGCAGCTGGTGGATTTGAACTGCTGGCCTTTCGGTTAGCAGCCATAGCACTTAACGACTATGCCACCAGAGCTCCTCTTTTATTAACAGATCTTATTTTTTAAAGCAGTTTTAGCTTTATAGAAAAATTGAGAAGATAGTACAGTGAGTTCACACACACAGTTTACCCTATTATTAACATCTTGCATACATTTGTTACAGTTAATGAACTAATATGAATACATGATTATTAACTCAAATGTACAGTTTATTCAGATTCCCTCGATTTTTCCCTAATGTCCTTTTTCTGTCCCAGGATCCCATCCAGGATCCCACATTACATTTAGTTGTCATGTCTCCTTAGCCTCCCCTTGGCCCTGACAGTTTCTCAGCATCCCTCTTTCAGGGTATCTGCCACTTTCTACCTTGATTTGCTGCCACTTACTCACCTCCATCCCAGAGCTGCTGGAAGAGCAGGAGAGGTGTCAGGAGCACGGGACAGGATTTTAAGTGAGCTGAAAACAAGGCAGTAAATGACACCAGAGCACTTAGGGGAAGTCTTTCCCTTTCTAATTCTCTCTCAGTCCTTTTGAGTAAGTAAAAAAGAAAGTCTCCATTGGGTACTACTCTTTCTTTAATACCTCTTCTTACACTGGGAAATCTCCTTTTAGAGCCAAGAGGGGACAGGTACCAGGTCTAGAGATTTCATGAGCAACCTTATTCATCAGAAATAAAATAACAACACTTCATTTTCCTTGGCCAGTGTGTTTTTTAGTTATCTTCTATTTATGGCAAGTGATTCCAGTGTCCCAAGGGGGAGACAAACTTATTGAGGTGGAAAGTTGAGTCAATTTTTAAAACGTTATGTAAATATAGTTATAAGGAGTATGGTAACGTTTATGAAGGTGGTATGCAAATGACTTTGAGCGGACACCCCTGCCCACCTTAGGCTGGGGAATAAGCTGCCTTTGTGTCCCTACAGAATCTTACTCTGACAGGCTCCCAGGTTGCATAAGGACAGGGAAAGGCAGGGCCCTGAAGAGAGCTGTGAGGTGTGGAGAGTTGAGTGTGGTGCACCCGGGCCACCCATATAGCTGTGACCACCATTCACGTCATCTCTATGTACACACCTACACAAGTGTACCTGACCAGCTCTTAGCATCCTACTCCTAGAAGCTCGTTTGTCTCTAGAAATTGGGCCCTGGGGGCTCCAGTAAGCCAGGCGGGGCCTTGGGAGTTACTGTGGGATCAGCTGAGGGCCAAGATGGGTCCAAGCACCACGCCAGCCTGCACATTTCACGGACTGGGCAGGGCCTTTTAGGGTTGCTCCAGGATGGCCCCTTGGGCCTAAGAGAGATAGCTCCCCACTCCAGATTCTGCCTAGTGTTAGCTAACCAAAAGAAAGAAAGGTGCAACTGAGCAGGGGAGAAGAATAAAGCCTGAAATACCCAGAATGGTGGACAGACCACACACCTCTCTTCTCCTTTCCTTCAGAGACCTCACAGAAATGGCAGTCAAAGAATAAAAGAAGTATAGACCCACAACATCCCAGAGCCTGGGGGAAGGTGCAATCAGCAGGGCAGGATACTACATTGCAGAGAAGGAATTCCAGCAAAATCCCAGAGGACGAAAGTAGATGGAGGAAAGGCAGGAAGTGAAGCCCGAAGGAGTATCCAGAGGGCCTGGATGAGGAGGTGCTGCGGGCTCCTCAGAACCCCACAGTGGGTCGGGGATGACAGCCCTGCAGGGGCCAGGGGGACCTAAAAAGGGAGACTTAGTGGAAGGTCTGATATCTAGAATCCTTGAGATCTGTTAAACAAAAGGAGCACCTCTAAACCTGTGGGAACAGAGCACTGGGATCAAGTACCCCTCCCACAGGCAGGAGGGCCAAGATGATTGGAGAAATGCCCAGCCCCAGGGCAAAGGCTGCCCCAGTGCATCCAGCCTCAGCTCAGCCACATGCCCCACCCTGGCACCCAGAGCTCCCAAACAGCTTGTCAGGGTCTTAAAACTATGGGGAAAAAAATTTGATGGGGAAAGCGAGTGGGGAAAGGCTCCAGAGGGAGAGAGACAGAGATAAACTCCAGGGACTCTAGATGATACAGACACAATGCAAGACAAAGACAGACGTTTGAGAGGGGCCCAGGGCCCCATGGCCAAGCTCACCTTGGAGGGCTGGTGACTCTAACATTCCCACAGCATAAGGCTCAAGAGATCATACAGGAACTCAGGACCACAAGGCCACCGTGGCATGTCGTCGCAGGCAGGGGCCTCTTAGAGCTCAGGTGACAGAGGATGACACTGACCAAATCATGGAGATGATGTCCCCTGGACACCTTGCCAGCTAGTGGAAAGGCCAGAACTAGGAGCAGGCTGGGTCACTGACAACTGAAATCTTCTCTACAACTCCTGGAGAGGGAGCTTGGGGGGCGGGGGGTTGTTTGGGACCTGGAGGATACTGTCAGGAGATAAGGAAAGAAAGTCAATCTCACAGTGGGCAAGTTGGAGTTCACATTCTGATTCTGCTTGTGTAGTTTCGTAAAAGCTCTCCATCTCCCCGAGCATTAGCTTCCTTGTGTAAAATGGCAATGACAACAGTGCTCTTGCTGACCTGTGGGTGTGGGTGGACAGTCCTGTACATCACAGAGAGTAGGGGCTCACTCCGTGGGAGTTACATCACTGCCCACCCCAGGCTGGGACCCTCCACAGACAGAGGCCGCTCTTTCCATTCACTGTTTCTGAGAATTAAAGGGGCTAACCAGTTAAGTCCACGAACCTAATAGAGATTAGATATTATGCTTAAACTCAAATTGGATTATTCCCTCCCCAGACAGAAGAACAAGGCCAAGTTAGATTTCTGCCTCAAGGAATGCTCATAAAATTCTTTTACGTGTGGTGTGTGTGTGAGTGTATGTGATGTGTGTGTGGTGTGTGAATGAGTGTGTATATATGTGTGTGTAGTGTGTTGGAGTGGGGGTTGGGGTGGGTCTATTCTCCTGAGGTGAGGCCCTCAGGTGTTGGGAGGCCACTGAGCCAATGACAAGGGCTGCTGAGGAAGCGTGGGGCCAGCTGCCTCTGGCTGTCTGATCCTCACTGACTCAACCTCACTGGCGCAGACTGACGAATGCCACGTTGTCTATGAAATGGGGATGACGATTCCTGTTTCCTTTCCATAGAAACAAGAACAAAGGCAGAGGCACTGGAAGTGTGTGGTCCCACAGCCAAGTTCTCACAGAAAGGCAGAGGGGTCTGCAGGCCTGGCCAGGGGCTTCTGAGTGGACTGGACCAGGCACAGGGCTCAGGATCAGGAGGGGAACCTGGCTCCTCTGGGGACAGCCTTATCCTGTGTCAGGCCTCCTTGAGGCTCCATGAGCTAAAGTCACAGCCCCGTTGGAATCCGTGAGATAACAGGAGACTCTATTTCCAGTAGTAAACGTGGACAAGGCATTTCTATTTTTAATAGAAAAGTTCCTAGCATCCCTGTCTTTTTAGGATTTCACCAAGAGCAAAGTGAGAAGCAGCCTATACTCTAAATTTTATTAAAAGAAAACCTTTCAAGGAAAAATAAAAAGGTTTTAACCGTCAAAATTTGGCTATTAAAAAAAGGTACAAGTAATTTGTTCAGTGAAAGAGAAAATTTTCCTTTCAAAATTAGAATGAGGCAGTTGATCAGATCAAATTGCAAATTGCTTACTTGTTTTCACACTGAATTTATCTTCAGGACTTTCTCTCAAAATTGTCTGTGACTTCAGGTTAGTCTGCCTTTTTAAGCTAATTTTGCTAACTATAAAGAAGACAGCCCTCCTCATTCATTGCTGGTAGGATTATAAAATGGTACAGTCACAGTTTCGTGGTCCCTCAAAAAGTTAAACATAGAATTACTATATGACCCAGTAATCTCACTCCTAGGTATATATACCCAAGAGACTTAAAAGCAGGGACTCAGACAAACATCGATACACCAAGGTTCATTGCAGCATTATTCACGATAGTCAAAAGGTGGAAACAACCTACATGTCCATCGACGGATGAATGGATAAACAAAAAATGTGGTATATTCATACAATGGATGATACATGCCACATCATGAATGAACCCTGAAAACATTATGCTGAGTGAAATAAGTCTGACACAAAAGGACAAATACTGTATGGGGGTGGGGGCTGGGGGGCCTCTGGCCAAAGTCCTGGTGCCAAGACTTAAGCATCTGGGATTTGCAGCATGGGCTGTTCTTGGAAAAGGTACATGCAAGCAAGAATCCAACTGTAGTAGGCTGAATAATGCCCCCCAAAGAGATCACGTCCTTATCCCATGAACCTGTAAATGTCCTCTATATGGAAAAAGTATCTTTGCAGATGTAATTAAGGATCTTGAGATGGGGAGATGATCCTGGACTATCTGAATGGGCTCTAAATGCAATCACAAGTGTCCTTATAAGGGAGAGGCAGAGAGAAATTTGACACAGAAGAGAAGGCAATGTGACTAAAAAAAAAAAAAAAAAAAAAATCCGTTGCCGTAGAACTGCCCCATAAGGTTTCCAAGGAGCCACTGGTGGGTTCAAACTGCTGACCTTTTGGTTAGCAGCCAAGCTCTGGAGCGATGGGGCCACAAGCTAAAGAATGCTCGGGGCCACCAGAAGCTGGAAGATGCAAGGAACGGATTCTCCTGTAGAGCCTTTACAGGGAGCATGGCCCTGAAGACACCCTGATTTTGGTCCAGTGATAATGATTTCAGACTTCTAACTTCTGGAACTGAGAGAAAATAAATTTCTATTGTTTCAATACAACAAGTTTGTGATAATTTATTATAGCAGCCTCAGGAAACTGATACAGCAACCAAGACAGAAGATGGTGAATCAAAGCCAAGGGCTTAGCAAGAACTAAGAATTCTCCAATTTTTGTGGCCAAATGTCACCCCCCCCCCCATTCCCTTATGGATTACTAAGTATAGTACACGAAGACAGGGAAGGTTCATGATTGGAATTGTGAGATCCTTTTTCCAAATTCCATACTTGCATGATCCCTGCCGCCATACCTTTGCATATGCTGTGCCTCATCCTAGCAGGCCTCTGCTGAGCTCATACTTCAGGCCTGGCTCTCTGTGGTGCTGTCCCAGCTCCCTCCCTCTCTTCTTGAGAAAGCCAGCACTCCCTGCCTCCTCTGTGCTGGGGTCCCAACCTCAGACATTATGGAAACCAGCAGGTAATACCAGTGAGTGAGGCAGCTGGGAGGAGACTGGGAGAACTGGGGACCTTGTGCCCATCAGCTGAGGAGACACCTATGTGCCGTTTAGAAATATGGACTCTATTACTCATCTCCAGAAGTTTTCAAGAGAAGTTGAAAATTTCACTGGCTTATGTGAAATCTCCAAAATTTGTAATTTGGAAACTAATTAAAAAATTTTAAAAACTTGGTGTGCCAGTCAAAACATATCTGCCTATCTGGTTTGGCCTCGGACTGCTGGACTGCAACTTGTGCCCAAGATCTTCCCTCCATGGCAGCACTTACCCAATGGGTTATCCCAGCTCTGGTCAGTGACTGGCCTCCAGACTGACCCTCTGACTCACCTGCCTCCCTCTGACAGAAGGACCACGCCCACATGACCTTCAAGACTCCAGTGCCAAGAAAATATAGGGCCTTTCCACAAGTAGTCATTCAGTAGTGGCTGAATGAAGAAGGAAGGAGAAGAGAAAGGAGTGAGATAAGAAAAGGAGGATAGAAGAAAGGAAATGTAGTTACGTTTCTGTTGGTAGAAAAGTCAACAAAATGCCAGCAGCTTCTTAGATGCCAACAAAACCATTTGTGGGTACCTAAGTGTCATTTTGGAGGCCCTTGGGAGCCCTGGTGGCACAGTGGTTAAGCGTTGGGCTGCTAACCAAAAGGTTGGCAGTTCAAATCCACCAGCCACTTCTTGGAAACCCTATGGGGCAGTTCTACTTTGTCCTATAGGGTCACTATAAGTCGGAATCGACTTGATGGCAACTGTTTTTTTTTCTTTTTTGGTGGTACAAAGGGTTAAAGTGCTCTGATGCTAACCGAAAGGTTGGAGGTTCAAGTCCATCCAGAGGCACCTCAGAAGAAAGGCCTGGGATCTACTGAAAAATCAGCCATTGAAAGCCCTGTGGAGCACAGTTCTCTTCTGACACACATGCGGTCACCAGGAATCAGACTTGACCTAAAGGTAACTGGTTGAATGTCATTTCAAGTAAACTCTCAGGGCACTGAATGTCTCCAGTTTGTGGAGGATCATTTATGGCCTAGCTTTCTGTGGGAGAAGCAGCAAAGACAAGGGAGAGCAGGGCAAACTTAGTATGATTATCAGCAAACCAATATGGAAAGGGCTTTGGTCTTGATCCTTGTGGGAACAGCTCAGGAGAAGGGGGACCTGAGGCTGCTCCAAGGTGGCAGATCTGCAGAGGGGCCACAACCAGCAGCAACAGACACAGCCAGAAGAAAGGATTTAAAAAACCATTCCTGCTCCCATACGGTTGTGCAGAGACCTCTCTGGGCCTCATTTTCCCCTAACGGAAAGTGAAGGGGTTAGGTGATTCATTCCAAGAGCATCTTCACCATGTTTTTCATGTCTTTGTGTCTACGGCACAATCATTCCCTTAATATTTTTCTGTAAAATTGACCGAATTTTTTGAAAACTTAAGTGAATTCATGACAAGAAAAAAACGTAAAAGGAAAACCAGTATCACTCACTATACATACACGCACCATAATTCAAAAAAAATAGACCCATGTGTTAGATTCTAGCCAGCTGCTGCTGTCTGCTTTGAGCCCTGGACTACTTCTGCTGTGACAAAGATGCTCCGAGAGTGTCAGAGAGATGTTAAAGGCACATTAGCACCAAGCTGAGACTTTCTCCTGGCATAACTTGAAAAGGAAATAACTTTCCCATGCAGGGATTAAACATTACTCCCTACTGAGCTATCTCTGACCATCCACAAGGCTTACCCTTAGAGAAACACATTCTGGGAAGGCCTCCTAGTCCAACACATGCTCTTTGATTCTGGCTCTGAGTGGACATCTCCCAGAGTCAAGGCTGCCCCTGAGCCCTAGAGTGCCCTTTGGTGACCTGAAGCCCCTTCTCACACACGACATTGAGTCAGTGCCAGAAGATGTGAGGACGTAGGTTGGTTACAACACAAAGCTCAACTTTTCCATAGGGAACAAAACATGTGCAGCACTTTAGGACAGCAGAACAAACAACTCACTTTTTTTCAGAGTTGGGGAGGTAGACCAGGAGGCTAGTAGGAGTAGAAGGTGGAAGGCTGGAGGTGTGGTGGTGGGGGAGGTGCATCTGAGAGAAGGTGGCATGTGGCTGGCAGTGGAGGGCCATTCCTAGGGCAAGAATCTAGTCTGCCTCTACTGCCACCTTTGCCTTATCTCTGCCTAGAGGCGGCCCTCAGCATTGCGAATGATGCCTGGGCATCCTGAAACTTTTGCTGAGGACTCAGGAATTTAAACTGATGACTTCTCGGCCTGGGTGAGACTGCATCCCAAAGCCTGCGGCCAGTTCCTTGGTGACTTTCTCCGAGATGGTTGTCCTCAGAAACAAGGCCTGTACAGACTTTGTCCCGGGGCTCTCCCGCTGGCACACCCCACCCACAGCCCTCAGCGAAGTCAGAGAGAGGTCTTTCATGGCTTCAAAAGTTCCACCAGGTCCTCCAGCCACAGGGGGCTGGAGTGGGTAACTGAATCCTACTCAAGGGAAAAAAAAAAAGCACAGTGACCTTTTGTCCCAGCAGAAGTTCCCGGCCCTCTCCCAGGCCGGCGGAGGCAGCCCAGCCAGGAGAATAAGGAATTGCAGATGTGTGCGTAGGGCTGCTGACGCCCTCCCCTCAGCCGGCCCCGGGATGATCCGGACTCCCGGAGCTCTGCCCGCTCCCGGTCCTGGGCTCCGTCTCCTAGCTGCCTGCCCGCCTCTTTCCCGAGCCTAGCCGAGCGCTCTTTTCAGCAAAGAAGCCGGCAACCTGGAATCAACCCTTCTAGGGACAGGGTTCATTTGGGGTCGCGAGGCGGACGCACCAGGGGCTGCTCGCGACGCCGCGGGAGCTAGCCGGGTGGACGGCCCGGAGGGTACAGGTGGAGTCTACTCTCCGCGGCGGGCGCAGTGGGTGTCCCGCGCCCAGGAGGCTGAGAGCCGGGTGGGACAGCCCTCTCCCAGGACGCGCAAGCTATCGGGTGGCCACCTTTGAGGGCCACTCAGGGAAGCGGAGGAAAGCGCCCTCCCTGGACATAGGGTGGGAGGACCTCTGTGTTGCCAGGGTCCAGGCCCAGGACAGGTCTAGTTCCTTCCCCTCGGTGGGGACCCTGGTTGGGGTCGCCTTCACCCCTTTGGGGACCCGGGTTGGGCATCCCTCCCACATCTCCTTGAGACACATACTCAGGGGCCAGGGGGAGGCTCGTCGGGCCGATGAAAGCCCCTCGGTCGAGGACAGTGGCAGATCGGCGCCCCCATCCCGCGCTGCCTCCAGGTCTCCGGCGCCCGGCTCTCGGGCCCAGGCGCCGAGACTAAGAGGATGCGGCCCGGTAACCCGCGGCCGCTGGGGAGGAGTGATAGGCGGGAGCCACACTCACCGCACATCTTGACTGCTGCTCTGGCCCCTGGGCGGCTCCCGGGCTCTGTGCACAGCGGATCCACCAGGTACTCCGTGCGCGCCTTGCGCTCCGTAGGCTCGGCTCCAGCTGCTCTGCCTTGGCCCTTATAGCTTGGAGGCCTTCGCGCGGGGCGGGGCGGGGCGGGGCCGGGGCGGGGCCTCCCTCGGCCTTCCTGCTCCCCATTGGCCCCTGGTTGTCGTGACAACGGCGGGGCCTGGGCCCCCGGGAGTCCGGGAACCCGGAGTGGGGCGGCTCCCAGTCGCGAATCTGAGCAGTAACTCGAGGGTTTCGGGCGTTGGGCGTTAGGTCCTAGGGGTAGGGTGGAGGTGGGGGTGGGGGACAGTAGACGGCCGGAGTTCAGACTCTGACTCACCACTGACTACGCGTGGGACTTTAGACGGGATGGAAATCGCTCTGTGCCTCAGTTTTCCCATCTGTAAATGGGGATAACAATGGTGCCTACCTCGCAGGATTTTGGTGAAGATGAAGACAGTCTGTTTAAGGTATAGAGCACAATGTTGGACTTGATGTAAATGCACATGCTCAAGAATCCTCCCTCCCCCTGTTCCGGGTATGCGCCCGTCTGTGTTCCGGAGTCCTCTCTGGACACCAGAAACGCGGTGTACGATAGGTCTTTAAACCTGACCCCACCCTGCCAGGAGGGATGGATGGGAAAACTGAGACTGCTCGGGGATGGAAAGAAACTTTGCCAAACCGGAGAGAATTCGAACCTCGGATTATACTGCAGAGCCAGAATTCGGCAGCGGGAATTACGCAGGACTGAGCAAAGCTGGGGGCCACCCAAGGGAGCCGCCCCCTTCCCGAGCGGCGCCGTCTGACAGATCCTGCGCGCCACCTTCCCGCGTGAAAGGCGCGGGTAGGGGGCGGCCTCCGCGCGGAGAGTCCTGTTCCTCCGCCCAGAGCCGGCCAGGAGCCCTAACCCGGCCCCGCCGGGAGTCACCGAGGCGCGCGTTTCCCTCCCTGGTTCCTGGCGGTCCCCTCCCTCCCCGCTGCGCTTCCGGACCCCCAGTCTCCCGAGGAAGGTCACGAGAACTGGCCCAACATTTGCGTATTTTGAAGCCATCTGGTGTTTTTTATTTTACTTAAACCCCCCCCCCCCAAAAAGAAACCCTCGAAATTCTAAACAGATCCTTCCCAGTCGTGTTAGAGAACAAAACGAAGCTTTTAATGTCTTGTCCAGAGCATTTTCCCTGATGGGAATCTCTCTCCAGCTTCGCCATGGCTCTGCAGGCCTCGGAGCAAGAGGTGTTTATTGGACAGTTGAGGAAACTGAGGTTCAGAGTCTGTAAGGTAAGGGTTTGTCTATGTCATGCTGCCGGGGAGCAGCAGAGCTGGTTCAGGGGACATTGCATTTGTCCCTCATCTTCGACTATGCCTCTCACTTTCATTCATTCGTTCATACATTCATTCATTCATCCCTAAGCACTCGTTTCATGCCAAGCCCTAACCTGGTGCTGAGAACTTAAACGATGAGTTAAAATAGATCCAGCCCAGGCCCTTGTGGCACTTCTGGTGGGGGAAGCAGACATTAGCCCCATGATCATACAGAGAGCCGGACAATTCCAGGTGGGCCAGGAAGGGGGGCAGGGCAGGGCGGGAGCAGGCTCTACCTGGGACAAGGCTGTGGCTATGGCTGGTTCAGGTCATCTAGAACCTGGTAGGTTCCCAGAAGAAGTTAACAGAGAGAAGGGAGGGAGGAACCCACAGAGGGAACTACATGTGCAAAAGGTCCTCTGACGGAAGGCTAGAACTTGAGTCTGGAGATCAAGCTGTTCTGCGCCAGACTGGCCTCCACCCTCTAACTGAGGTGGGGACAGGATGATGTCACTGGCCTTCTGCTAGCACCAAGACGCCAGGAGACATGGGTCCCAAGGCTAGGCCCTCAGCTGGAAGAGTAGGAACCAGGGTCTTCAAACTGGAAGGCTCAAACCTTGCTGAGAATTCGTATTTGTAACAAGTTCCCAGGAAGTTATATATAAGAATCACCTGGAGATCTTGTTAAACTGTGGATTCTGATTCAGTATATCTGGGGTGGAAATGCAAATTCTCAGCAGGGAACTTGTTAGAAATGTAAATTCTCAGCAGGGTTTAGAATCTGAAAGAACTAGAATTCAAAGCCCTGGTAGGAACCAAGACCAGGTCCACATAAGCCCCTCTCCTCCTTGGGGGATTCACAGCTCCGTGGTGGGGGATGGGATAAATACCACTACAACTATGGAGGTATCTGCAGCTGTTACTGGCCCAGCATCCTCCCCTCTGCTTTTAGGATCAGCCTCCTGAGAGTACTATGGGAAAGCAGTGGCCTGGGCCCAGTTACATAGCAATTAGGTCCCCCGGTCCTGGCATTTGCTTGGGGATCAGCATGTGGCCCATGCTGGATCCTTGAGAACCTGCCCAGGGACATCAGCGAGTTTGCCCTGTGCCAGGGTGGCCCAGCTGGCAAGCAGGTAGCCTGGTGCTACTGGGAACCTTCTTGTTACCTTGGGGGAGGGGGCAGAGGGAGGAGACCATCTGAGAGAGAAGCAACTCGGAACAGAGCAGAGCCCAAGGATGGAGAAAGATACACATTTCTGGAGCCCCTGGATCCAGCAGGCCTTCTGAAGTCAAGATCTCCCTTGGACTTCTCAGTATCATGTCCCCATAAATTCCTGTCTTTGTCTGAGGCACGCTAAAGGGATTTTTGTCCTTTGCAACCAAGCAGAGTCCTGACTCCTTCAGCCTGTTGGCTGGAGCTGTGGGACCTGAGACCCAGGGGCGAAATTAGCAGGCATATATAGTCGTTACTTAAAGAACAACGTGGTCATCTTGCAAACACTGTTTGTAGCTGGAGTTTGACCTCTGGTTAGAAAGAATTTAAACTCATGCTGTGAAGCCCATATCTGGCCTAGGAATGTCAATGGCTGTCCCTGATGCACCTCTAATGTTACTGTGCCCAGGAAGAATCTGGGCCTCTACTTTTCTTGGCTGGGAGAGCACCAGGGTCTGTGTGGGACCGGCGGAAACCTGACCTTGCACCAAGCACTGGCTGTGGAATGGAAGTGAGTGGAGAGCAGTAGTTCCACACCCAGGTTGTAGAATCCCTGCAGGCTCTTTGGCAAAGACCAAGGTGGGTTGTAGTGATGGTAACGCCTTTCCGTTCCTGCATTGCACCATCTAAACTTTCCAAATACCAAGCAGCTTACATGGCACTGTTTGATTATTTTAGGTAAGGCATCTCCTCCAACACAAAAAGATAAGCGTTTGGCATCCCTGTCAGAGTTAAGTAGGAGTCCTTGGATGGTGCAAACAGTTAAGCTGCTCAGCTGCTAACCAAAAAGTTGGCAGTTTGAGTCCACCCAGAGGTGCCTCAGAAGAAAGGCCTAGTGATCTACTTCTTAATAATCAGTCATTGAAATCCTGTGGAGCTCAGTTCTACTCTGACACACATGGGGTTGCCATGAGTCAGAATTGTCTCAATGGCAACTGGTTTTTTTCTTGTCAAAGTTCAGCAAGCGTGGTTGTTCATTTAAACCACAGATGTTCTCAACCTTTCTATGTGCCTGTCCTGTGCTAGGCTTGGAGGTGCAGAGAGGAAACCATCCCAGTTCCATCCTAGCTGAACACACACACACACACACACACACACACACACACACACACACACAGAAAATAGGGAGCGGAGTTCAGAGGAGAATCCATGGGGCAGGAAAGTTTTCAGCTGAATTTTGGAAATTGAGAAGGAGACAAGGTGGGGAAGGGCCTTCCAGGCAGATAGGACAGCACAGGCAAAGGCCCAGGGATGGGGAAAAAGCATGTCAGGCATAGAAAGTAAACATTATGTCATTGTCAATGCTCTGCACATTGTCTGGAACCAAATGCCCGCAGGGTCCAGGCAGGAAATGTAAATAAGTCAGGCAAGTGGGAAGAAGGGGAGGATGACAGGGAGGAGTGGAGACTGTAGGGCATGCGGGTCATGTGCCGATTTAAGGCCAGTCCTGGGACCAGAAAAAGGCATGTGGTTGGCCACTGAGCAGAGATCACTTAGGAGAGAGAGAGGGTTCAAAAGCCTGAAAGAGCCTTCTTTTAATAATTCAAGGTAGGTGCTTAAGTTTCATTTATTTGTCCATTTTATAAACAGGCCTTTCCTGAGAGGTCTAAGCAGGGCGCTCCTGGGAGCGGAGCTCTGTATGTCGGCACTGACCTGAAGAGCTACAAGAAAGCCTGAGGCTCGAAAGCTCCATGGAGCTGGAGGGAGGCAGTTGCCATGCACACTGGAGCCCCTTCTTTTGTTTGGAGCATTTCTTCTGTGGAATCCCTGAGGGGAGGCCACCCTGACAGAAAGGAGGCTGGGGAGGCTGGAGGCTGAGGCAGTGACCCAGAGTAGCAGGACTACAGAGAATTTGTTTAAAAAAAAACAAAACCAAACCAGTTGCCATGGCTGATTTTTCAGAAGTGAATCGCCAGGCCTTTCTTCCAAGGCACTGCTGGGTGGACTCGAACTGCCAGCCTTTTGGTTAGCAGTAGAGCATGTTAACTGTTTGCACCACCCAGAGACTCCAAAGAATTCATTAACCCTCTGCCATCGAGTGGATTCCGACTCATAGAGACCCTATAGTACAGAGTAGAACTGCCCCACAGGGTTTCCAAGGAGCGGCTGGTGGATTTGAACTGCCAGCCTTTTTGGTTAGCAGCTGAACGCTTAACCCTTAAGCCCTCACTGTGCCACGAGGGCTCCAAGAATTCATTAAGTAACTATTTTAGGCTTCGTGGGCCACATACATCTCTGTTGTATATTCTTCTCTTTTGTGTGTGTGTGTATGTGTGTGTGTGTGTTTTACAATCTTTAAAAATATAAAAACCATTCTTACCTTACAGACCATACAGAAACAGGCCTGTGGGCTGTAGTTTGCCACCCCTTGATTTAATGGAAGTTCTCAGCACCGGGCTGACCACAGGGTTAAACCCTCAGTGAATGGTGGCTGGCCCTGTCTGGCGTTTTGGTTGTGTGCAGCAGGCCCAGACTCTGGCTGACTGTTGGAAGTGGGTATGGAGATTGCATATTTGATGGAAGTCCTGAAAGCCAGCTCAGGAAGCCTGGCTGCCAGATTCCTCCAGCCCGTTGGAAACCTGGAGAGGGCCCTGGATGCTCAAGGGACACCTTGGCCAGCAGGAGCCCAGGTCTGGACCCTTTCCCTGGAAGATGCATGCATGCTGCCCCGCCAGTCCCTTTGGGTGATCTCAAAGCTGGAGCTACCTTGTCCAGGGAGTCCAGGGGAAGGGGCCCTGAGTGTGAGGAACTCAAGGCTTCCCAGAGCACAACTTCCCAGGGAGGGGTGCTATGTACAGACGCGGGGAGCCAGGAATTGTCCGGGTGGCTCACTTGGCCATGGTGGGGGCCCCAGACAAGGGGAGGAGTTAAGATGGACCCTGTCTTGGCCAGTTTTCATTCTTCCAAGGGGGGTGCTCTCAGCTGTGTTCTCCTTGACTGTTCTTTTGGATTTCTTGACCTGAGTTTAGCCTCTGAATTTACCCTTTGCCCCTGCATAGCCACTCTTCTCCCTTGTCCCCAGCTCTGTGTCTTCTGAATCTGGCCTTTACCAGAGAGTCCCTGGGACCTCTGGTTTCTGGTTAGCTTTGGCCAATGGGAGACACCCAGCAGAGGTCTAGGGAGGGAGGGGAGTGAGGTCAGGGTATTTACCCTCAAGAGGTGACTATGTCACTATGTCACTACTTCTGTCACTATGTCACTATGTCACCATGTCTGTCTCCCACAATGCTCTATGGGTGCCACTCTTCAGGTCTAGGAGTGGTTTTGCTCCAGCTGAGCAAGCCCCTGGCCCTACAACTGATCCATCTCTTGTTGGTTTCCCTTAACCCAGCCCCCTCCCTTCAATAAACTCTCCTCAGTTACCTTGTCTGAGGGTACCACTTAGGGTGACCAGCAGCCCAGTTTGCCCAGTACTGCCTGGCTTTAGCACAGAAAGTCCCACATCTTGGACAACCCTCAGTCCTGGGCACACTGGTATGGTTGGTGACCCTAGCTGCCACCTGACCCCTGCAGAGACCTGATACTGCGTTCTTGTTTCCTCTCATTCTTGTCTACTAAGCCGAGATTAAGAAGGGCCCAAGGTTGTCCCCTGGACTTTCAGTTTCTCATGACAAATTGGAACACCTGGCAATCCTGGCCCCATCCCGAGGGACAACAGTTGCTTGGCGCTGAGTGTCGCTGTGCCCTCAGAGGGGCTTGCCCCCAGGCTCTCCCCATCCTCCCTCCAGACCGAGTACGGCTCTTGCATTCCTCCTGCCTGGCCCTTTAGGCACCTGAGCCAGCTACTCCCATTCCAGATGGAGTGCCTCAAGCTTCAGAAAATATACTGTGATGTCCTACAGAATCTGACGCTGGGTGGAGGGGCTTCTCTGTGGGTGGTGAGTTTCCCCTCGGGATCATCTAGTCTAGCAGTGGGCGTTGGCTATGAGTCAGAATGCAGGGCAGGGGCAGTGGGTGAAGGTTTGGGATCCAGGACTCTCTCTATCAGGGAGTGCATTCCAAGCAAGTGTCAACCCTGCCCCAGGGGAATAGGGCTTCCCCATAGCATGCCCAGAGCTACTCCTTGCCTTATGCGGTTTTTGTGTGGGACATTAGACCCTCTCAGACCCTTCTGGTACAGGAAGCTTCAGGGAGGGCCTGCCTGGGTATTCCCTAGGTGTGCTGGCAACAGTGCCATCTGGAGTGAACAATGGGCAGAAAGGATCTTATTTCTCTCTTATTTCTCTCTCCTCAGAAGACAGCACCCAGATTTTCTTCTGTGGAATTACTCCTTTTCTATCCTCAGCCTGTTGGATCACACGGGGCTGGCTTGGCCCCTTGGCTGCTGGGATGGGCACATGACCCAGGCCTGAACAATAAGGGCACCACACCATGGCCGCAGGGATTGATTCCAAGGACCTAAAGAAGGCCAGCAAGAACCAGTGAGGGCCATCCCAGAGGATTCTTGCTGGACCTATCAGAAAAGAAGTGCTGTCTTTCCAGTGAAGTTACGAAGCTGTTAGGGTGTAAGACTGGGATTTTACTTGTGGTTGGCTTGACCCCAAGTAGGGAAAGTCAGAGAGTGAAAATAGAGAAAAGCAGATTTGAGAAATGGAGCCAGGCAGAGTGCTGATGCCATCATGTGAGGGCCTGGATCGAGCCCTGCCTGTAGCCCTGGGTGCCTGGACTTCTCAGGCTTTTCTTCCTTGCTTGGGCTGGGGCCTTGGCTTACATGGTGTGGTCAACCATTGCCCCTGGAGACTCCTGCACTGTTTGCTTTGTACTCTGGCCCCTGCTGCTCTGTGCTTGGCAGTATTTGGGGTCTTCTGGGCAGCCTTCTCAGTTGCTTAGTAGGCATTTATTACTTTCATGTGCACTGTACATGGTGGGTGGATCCTTCCTGCAGTATGGTCCTTCCAGGCCCTGATCTTTGTGAAATCTCTGAGGGTCTCATTGGATGTCAGTAGCCTGTTTATATAACTTGTATGATTATTGTTTATTATAATTTTGAAATTCTGTGGAGAGCTGAGAATTGGTGGTGGGGAGTGGGGTCTCCTATTTCACAGTGCTCCAGGAAACCATGAACACTCACCTGGGTGTCTGTGCTCCCAGACGTGTATGCCCCTTTGCATCAATGAATGGCACTGTTGCTAGGGACAGAGATTTTCTCTCTGACTACCCAGCCCAAGCTGATGTGAAGGGGCTTTGATGCCCTCAGGAGAGGAAAACACCTCCTTCATGGACAAGAAAAGCTGGACGCTAAAGTAGGACCTCCACATTCTGCTGCCACGGCAATGTTTTGCTTATGTTCTGAAATAACGTAGCCCATCTGGGAAAACCTTCTTTTTCTAGTAAATGGACATCAGAGTGTGTGGTTTTTAACTCCCTTTCCTCAACAATATTATCTTTAGAAAATCTTTTTGATTCTTAGCAGATATGTATACACACAGACACATACATATGTATTGTTTTGTTAGGGAAAATTTCAAATATACGCAAAGATAGTCTTATGGACCCCCATGTACTCATCACCCAGAGTTAACCTTTCACCAGTCTTGTTTCATTTGCTGGAACAAATCCTTGTATAACTTGATTCGTTAATAATTCATTGTATGTATTTATAAATAAAGCTCTTATGAGCACAATACCAGTATCACTAAATAAAATTAAAAAAAAAAATGGCATAGCAGTTAAGGGCTACAGCTGCTAACCAAAAGGTTGGCAGTTTGAATCCACCAGGCGCTCCTTGGAAACCCTATGGGGCAGTTCTCCTCTGTCCTATAGGGTCGCTATGAGTCGGAATCGACTCAACGGCAATGAGTTTGGGTTGTTTTTTTTTTTTTTGGTTTTTAATATTATCTAACACTGTATGTTCAAATTGTTTAAAAAATGTCTTTTTACAGTTTGTTGGTTCAAATCAGGATGCAAATAGGGCCCACACATGGCTGTTGGCTGATAATGTCTCTAAGACTTTGTGTATGTGTGTGTGGTAAAATATATATAAGAAAACGATTACCACTTGAACCATTGTCTAAGACTTTTAAAATATAGAATGCATAAAAACTTACACAACTTGCCCCATGCCAGTTGCTCTCCCTCACTTGAGATAGTCTGCTATTAGCAAGTGTTTAAATACCCTGCAAGGCTCTGGGTTCCTGTGCTCCTGGGGATGCCTGTTCCCCATCTGGCTCATAACCAGGTGCTGAGGCTGTGAGGGGACCACATGGGAGAGGGGCAGAGGGGGGCACTTGCCATCATGGCTCAAGTCCAAGGGGCCACCAGACAAGGTGTGGAATGACATTTCAAGGCGCCACAAATATGAAAGACGCCTGACTGAGGCAGCTGGTCAAGGGGGAGAAGGCATTTCTGCTGCTTTGTTGCAGTGATCAGTGTCTATTTTTCTTGAAATTGGAGTGGGGTGCAATTTAGAGATTGCCCCTGGGCACTTCAATTGGGGAGGGGGAGGCGCAACTTAAAGACTGCCCCTGGTGCTCCTTGCCCTCACTATGCCTCTGAGCCCTAGGCCTGGGAGCAGGCACAAGGTGTGGCGATGATAGAGGGTGCACTGTTCAGGTCATCCAGGGGAGCGAGGATAGAGATGCCAGTGAAAGTCAGAGCAACTGCAAGGACAGAGAGCACGCTGGCCCTGGAGCTGGGCTGGCCAGGATTAAGCCCTGGGTCCCTGCTGCCTCATGGTGTAGCCTTAAGCAAGGCTTTCTCCTCTTCCATAAAACGGAGATCTCAGGCACTCTCACACACTGCACATGAAACTGTAAATGGGTACAACGTTCTAGAGAGAAATTATTTTCTCACACAAATTATGCTAATGAATAACAAAAAAATGAGTGAAAAATACTCAAGATATTCACCTAGTGCTGTTTATACTGAGCAAACATTGGAAATAAGCAATGTCCATCAGCAGGGGACTGGTTAAATAAAGAATGGAGCATATCCACAGTGTAATACTGGGCAGTCCTTAGAATTAGATGGCAGACAGTGTATACAGAGCCCTGGTGGCACAGTGATTAAGAGCTCAGCTGCTTCCAAAAGGTCAGCTGCTCAAATCCACCTGCCGCTCCTTGGAAACCCTATGGGGCAGTTCTGCTCTGTCCTATAGGGTCTCTGTGAGTCAGAATTGACCTGACAGCAACAGGTTTGGTTGTTTTTTTTTTCCCCCAACAGGTGTATACAAGCTATATTGTTAAACAGAAGAGGGCTACAAAGATGTTATGTACTGTATGATCCTCTTTTTAATATACCATACAATTCACCCTTTTAAAATATACAATTCAATGTTTTTTAGTATATCCACAGAGTTAAGCAAAAATCACCAAAATCAATTTGAGAACATTTTCATCATCCCAAAAAGAAACCTCAAACCCATTAGCAGTCCTTGCCCATTTTCTCCCAACCTCCCAGTCCTAGGCAACCATTAATCTATTTTCTGTCTTAATAAATTGGACTATTCTGGACATTTCATGTAAATGAATATGTGGTCTTTTGTGAATGGCCTCTTCCACTTTGCACGTTTTGAGGGTTCATCCATGTATTACCGTAGCATGTATTAGTACTTCATTCCTTTTTATTGCCAAATAATATTCCATTGTATGGATATACCATATCTCATTTATCCATTTGTCAGTTGATGGACATTTGGGTTGTTTTTACTTTTTGGCTGTCATGAATAATGCTGCTATGAACATCCATGTACAAGTATTTGTGTGGACATATGTTTCCATTTCTCTTGAGTAGGTACCTAAGAGGGCAAGTGCTGGGCCATATGATAATTCTATGTTTAACTTTTTGAGGAACTGCCAGACTGCTTTCCAAAACAGCTACATCATTTTATATCCCCATTAGCGGTGTATGAAGATTCTAATTTCTCCATATCTCTGCCGACACTTATCTGAATTTTTAATTCTAGCCATCCAAGTGGATGTGAAGTGGTATCTCACTGAGGTTTTGCTTTGCATTTCCCTGATGGCTTATGATGTTGAGCATCTCTTCATGTGCTTGTTGGCCATTTGTATATCTTCTTTGGAGAAATGTCTATTCAAGTCCTTTGTTCATTTTTTAATTGGGTTGTTCGTCTTTTGTTATTGAGTTAGAGGAGTTCTTTATATATTCTGGATATTACAATGTTGGATGGAAGTGGCAAGAGCTGGCATTCTTGTCACGTTCCCAAGCTAAGGGGAAATCATTCAGTCTTTCATCATTAAGTAAGATATTAGCTGTGGGTTTTTGTAGATGCCCTTTATCAGGTTGAGGCTCTTTCCTTCTATTTTTATCATGAAAGTGTGTTGGATTTTCGCAAATGATTTTTCTGTGGTTATTGAAATGACCATGTAATTTTTGTCCTTTATTCTATTAATATGGTACATTACACTGACTGAGTTTTCAGATGTTAAACTAACTTTGCATTCTTGTGATAAATCCAACTTTGTCACAGTTTGTAATCCTTTTTATGTTGCTGGATTTGGTTTGCTATTTTTTGTTGAAGATATTTGAATTAATATTCATAAGAGATATTGGTCTGCACTTTTATTTTCTTCTGATGTCTTTACTTCATTGTGTTTTAAAAATTGTATCATTACCCCTGTTTTTTGCATGAAGAAGCTGAAGCTTAGTGAGGGGTGCAAATTTCCTAAGATCCAGTGGCCAGTTTATGGTGGAACTAGGATTTGGACCCAGAGTTGTTTTATTCCAAAGTTTATGTTTTTCATGTCACAACATGTGGTTTCCCCTATGGGACACAGTTCCTCTGTGCTCTACACAGAATCAAACAATTTTAGTGTATGGGTCACAACTCAAGTTTCTCATCTCCATCCTGCTGCTCTCTGGCAGTGAAACCAGTGGCTTAGACATAGAAGACACTGAACACATAATTTTTCAACTACGTTGAAGTCTGCCTCTCCCATGGTTTTATCTTATAGTAAATTCATTTGGAAAATTGAGCCTGAGCAAGTTGTGTTATATTGCTGAGACCCTACCTGCTCCCCTCAGTGACTGGGCCATGGGGAGGCCCCATCCCATAGCAGCTTCTCTCTGAGGTGGCCTGATGCCAAAGCCTCAGCCCAAAGAGGAATGATGGGTATTAGCTGAGCCAGAGTTCTGTTCCTGGGAATGTGACTTGGACACATAGAGACAGAAGTAAGAGGAATGAATGAAAAAGTGAAAGCACCCATCAAGGGCTTAGAGACTGTTTTAAGAATTAGTCTTGGGAAGGCCTGTTAACCTACCTGTCTGCTGCATCCAGGGCAGAAACAGGTCTTACTCTTCAGTGCGTCCTGGCACAGGGCAGGGTCCTCAGCAAAACATTTTTAAATCTGAGTGTTGATGGAGAAGGTTGATTTGCTTGGAAAACTTACGTTCATATTTTGGGCATAATCACTTCAAGAGTTCAGAACTTAAACCCTCTAAGATTAGAGGAAAAGCCTTCTTGTCCAAAGGTCCTGGTATTCCTTGGAAGGAGAGAGGCTGGTCTGGGTCTCAGGAGGAGGCAGTGGAGTCCTTCTGTCCTGCCTACAAAGTGGCATCGGTGGCAGACCTGTGGATCAGGCCCCAGAGAGTGCTGCTGGATGTGGGGGCAGACTAACAGAAGCATAGGCTGGCCCCCAGGTGTCCAGCAACTCCACAGGGCTGGGCCAACAGGAGAGCCATACAAGATGGTGGCAGGCTGAGGGGGGTGAGGATGACTGTTTGGGCCCTGTTGAATTTGAGGTGGAGGGAGCCATTGGGTATGGGTCTGAAGCTCAGAGAGAGGACTATGCTGGAGGCAGAGTTCAGAGTCGGAGAACCTGGATTTAAAGAGGAGACACTAGGACCGAGGGAGAGAAGAGAACACTTAGGAGCCCAAGCCAGGAGGCTCAATCTGAGTTCCTATTCTTGTTCTTGCTAGCCTGTGACCCTGGGCAATCCTCGTCATCTCCCAGAGCCTCAGTTTCCTCATCTGTAAAGTGGGGCTGAGAAATCCTGGATCCCAGGCAGTTATGGGGACAAATGAGAATGGACTCTGGAAACCATGAAGCACAGATTAGGTGCTCAGAGGACAGCAGGGAAGTGGACTGGACAGGTGTGAAGGCAGAGGGAGTCTGAGAGCTGCAGCTTAGGGAGGGTCTGGGTCATCTATGGGGAGAGAGATGTTATGGCACCTCAGCAGGAGGTGGGGCCTAGAGAGGGGGCAGCTGCTTCTGGTTACCCACCAGCTGAACTGAACTGGCCCAGACAGAGACTGGTGGGTGGGGCTCGAGCTAGGAGGAAGGAGCTTAATCTGTGGGGACTCCAGCGTGGCAGTCACTGCCAAAGACAGCCACAGAGCCACCCTGTTGGCAGCATTCTGAGCCTTAATTATTTTCTCCTAAAAACACAGCTGGAAAATAAATGATCACTGGCCACAAGGACGGGTGTTGGCCAAATGGCCTTTCTGTCACCCCTCCCAGCTCAAAGGAATTTTGGAGACCGTCTTGTCATCAATAGATGTAGAAAATAAGCTACGTGTTGCTTGTTTGTGGAGTGCGAGTGAGTCAAATCATGGCGGGGCTACGGGGACCTCTGAGGCCTCTGGGCCAATCCACCCATTGGACAGATAGGGAGAGGGGCCCAAAAAGCTCAGGGCATCATCCAGAGTCATGAGTGGATTGAGGCCAAGTTGGGGTGCTCACACATGGGGCTGTGTTCCCTCGAGGGAGCACTGGCTGGTGCAGAGAGACACAAATCTTTCAGGTGGGATGGGGGCTCCCAAGGTTGCCACATTCCCCACCACTCCGTGAACTTCCCCCACAACCCACCTTCATTCAGATATTATCAGAGTGCATATCAGAGGGGTCCAGCCTGCTCTGGGCAGCCACGATGTGCAGTGGGAGCAAAAGGTGAGTAGGAGTCTGGGCAGAAGGGTGTGAAAGGCCTCAAGGGCCATACTGAGAAGTGTGAGCTTGGTTTGAGGTGACAAGGGAAGGGTACAGTGCAAGAAGTAACTTGTTTTCACTTCAAGACCTTCACCCTTGGTGTTCCCTCAGCCTGGAAATCCTCCTTCTCCACTCACCCCTCAATCATCATGCAGGGTTAACTCTGATGTCATCCCCTCAGAGAAGACTTCCCTGACTGCCCCTATTGGAAGCAGTCACCTAATTGTTATGACTACTTACTAACACCCACCACCCCACCCAGTACCCCTGGGAAGGTGCCCCGTGAGCCAAACTTCCACTCTATTTTCTAGCTCCCTCTTAGAGGACCTGGGCTGAATAAGCAAGGCTTTAAAGGGAATTCCTACAGCCCTGGTGGGAGAAACAAGAGGTGAGACCAGGGCTATAGTGGACCCAGGGTTGGGCTTGGACAGAGGGATCAGGTGGCATTTCAGGCCTGAGAGAACGGTTGCATATCCCTGACTGGACAACCTCATTCTTCATCTATCACCTGCTGAGAAGATGTGAAGCTTAGGCCAGGGCTGGGAAGAAACTGCCTAGCAAGCTTTCCTCCACAGCCCCGTTCCTTCTGCCGGGAAGGAACAATAAAGGCATATATACTCTTGGCCATGCCACGTGAGGCAAATTGCTTCTGATTTTCTTTACTGACGAGAATAAGAAAAACAAATTTCCAAGTCAGTAGCTGGATAATAGGTGCCAGACATTGTTGTCTGCCCAGTAAAGATACTATATCTGGAACTGCAGATTTATTCATTTCATCGCTTGATTAAGTTTGCAATAATCTACTGTCAACTTTTGCACTGAACATACAGGTGAGTTAAGTGAGGATGTGGTAGAAATCACTGACCTACATCCCTCAAGTTTTTGATGGCAGAACAAAGCCATCTCCCCAGTGATACAGCATTGCTTTTAGTTTACAGTCCTGGTGGGAAATGGGAGTATTTCCAGGATCCATATTTTCTACCATAATAGCCCTGAGACAGTGAGCCAATGTGGGCATTATTCTAGATATTAAGCATATCTATCCTCAGAATGCATTCTGGTGCTAAGGAAATAATTATTGGACCCATTATGAGATGGATTTAGCCAAAATTCCATCTGTCACTTGACCCTGATAAGCCCTGCTCTAACCAGTAGGCCATTTCAGGTCTCTGAGGATTAGCATCAGTTCAGAGCCAGTCTCTAAATAACTCCCGGAGCATCCAGGTATTTCTTTTCCCCCGGTGCATAGTCACTAGGGCCAATGGCAGCAAGTCTCACTGGGGAGGCTTAAGAGAAGATTTATGGCATGATGCTGGTGTTTTGGGGTCCTTCCTCAAAGAAACCTGGCCTTCCCATCAGTCCAGGTGCTCCTGGTCTGGGAACTGGGTAAGAGGCTGTGAATTCCCACTATGCCAATTTGGTTAAGTTTCTGCCCATCAGATCTATAATTTTTTTCTCCTAAACATGCTCGTCAGCATTTGTTTCATTTCAAGGACTCTGTGATCATTTAGCCACCACCATCAATTTCAAATGGAAACCCTGGTGGTGTAGTGGTTAAGTGTTATGGCTGCTAACCAAAAGGTCAGCAGTTCAAATCTACCAGGAGCTCCTTGGAAACTCTATGGGACAGTTCTACACTTCACTATAGGGTCACTATGGGTCGGAATCGACTAGATGGTAATGGGTTTGGTTTTTTTTTTTTGTCTTTTTTAATTGGTTTCAATGATCAAAACTCTCTGCTGCCGCTCTATGCCTGTGGTAATTGGGCCCACCTTGATTTTGCTGTTTGCATGTTGCCAGCTGGCCTCTGTCCCTGCAGAGTCCCATTATTCCCATTGAGGTTAGGAACCCACATTCCATTGCAGCATCCCTCGCTGTCATTTCCAGCCTACAGAGAATTCTTTAAGGATGTTAGAGGCCCCCTCAGGTAAGCCTTTGTCAATGCCTTGGTAAAGGGAGTGAGGAGTCTGTGGGTGGTACAAACAGTTAACACACTTTGCTGCTAACCAAAAGGTTGGACGTTCAAGTCCACCCAGAGGCACTTTGGAAGAAAGGCTTATCAATCTACTTCCAAAAAAATCAGCCACTGAAAATCCTGTGGAGCACAGTTCTACTCTGACACATGGGGTGGCCATGAGTTGGGATTGACTTGATGGCAACTGGTTTTGTTTTTTCAAAAAGGAGAGTGGACTCCAGGCCATTCCAGGGCTTGTGGTTGGGGAGTGGCTGAGCAGATTGCCCTTATATTTAAATGGATTCCAAATGCTCATCTTCCTAAGTTTCCACACACCTTCCTCAATGTGCCAGGGAGATCTCAACATTTCAACCACTGTTCCGTCAAGGCTTCCACTAGCCAACCTATAACCTACAGACTGATAGCACCACTCCCTGGTCTCAAGCCAGTGCATTAAGTCTCTCAAGGCTGTAAAATGCTCCCATGTCAATGAATGTGGGTCGATAGAGTCTTATGCTTCATCCCCTTGGACTTACACATAGGAATCTCCCCATGCATACTCCTGAGGCTCCTGGCCATGCAGATTGGCAAGGCCATATAACTGTTTTGGGGTTCTGGCTCTCTCCTCTTAGGCCAGACCCTGTGCTTTCTGCTTGATAGTGTTAGGAGTTTACTCTTGTGTGTGCCTGGAGGTCCTGAATGGAAGAGAGCTCCCCAGGCACAGTCACTACAAGGCTTTTATGCAGGAGAAGGCCGGTTCCCTGGGCCAAGGGTGGCGTCTGTTCTCAAGGGAGGCTCAGGAGGAGTCTGGGGATTCAGAGGTCCCAGTCTCATTTGTGTCCACCCAATTATCCCTAACCCATGTTTCAGGGCCCCTCTCTTGCCTGTGCCCTTACCTTGTGGGACTGACTCGGCAGGTTTGACCCAGCAGGTGCCACTGCACCTCTGCAGCCTTATGCTGGGCCCTGGGCTTGGTCTCCAGCCTTCAAGGCTGCCATAGAGACTTTCTGATCTTCCACCTACCTTCTCCACTGGACATTCCTAGCTGTAGCTTTCTCCTTGGCTTTAAGTATGCTTTCTTGTATGGTGCTTCTCAAACTGTCTGTGGGGAAGGATCATTTTTTAAATTTTTCAGTCCATTGCAGACTTATACTTCTGTAAAAAAAAAAAAAAAAAGCTAAAATACATGACATATAGAATATAAGCCCAGGTTTTTTTATTATTAGAGTGAACAGACATAACATTGATTTCAATAAATATAATTAGAATAAACATAGCACAAGAAAAAAAAATTTTTTAAACTATGCTTTAAGTGAAAGTTTACAGTTCAAGTTAGTTTCTCATACAAAAATTTATACACGTATTGCTATGTGACCCTAGTTGCTCTCCCTATAATGTGACAGCACACTCCTCCTTTCCACCTCGGATTTCCTGTGTCCATTCAACCAGCTCCTGTCCCTTTCTGCCTTCTCATCTCGCCTCCAGACAGGAGCTGCCCATTGGCACTCTCTTCATGAGTATCATTTTATGTCTTATACTCCAGTCTTATCTATGTCTGAAGAGTTGGCTTCGGGAATGGTTTCAGTTCTGGGCTAACAGAGAGTCCGAGGGCCATGTCTTCTGAGGATCCTCCAGTCTCAGTCAGACAATTAAGGCTGGTCTTTTTACTAGAATTTGAGTTCTGCACCCCACTTTTCTCCTGCTCCATAAGAGACTCTCTATTGTGTTCCCTGTCAGGGTGGTCATTGGTGGTAGCTGGGCACCATCTAGGTCTTCTGGTCTCAGGCTGATGGAGTCTCTGGCTTATGTGGCTCTTTCTGTCTTTTGGGCTAATACTTTCCTTGTGTCTTTGGTGTTCTTCATTCTCCTTTGCTCCAGGTGGGTAGGGACCAGTTGATGCATCTTAGATGGCTGCTTGCTAGCTTTTAAGACCCCAGATGCCACTCACCAAAATGGGATGCAGAACATTTTCTTAATAAATTTTGTTACACCAGTTGACCTAGATGTCCCCTGAAACCATGGTTCCCAGACCCCTGCCCCGGCTACTCTGTCCCTCGAAGTGTTTGGTTGTATTCGGGAAACTTCTTACCTTTTGGTTTAGTCCAGCTGTTCTGACTTCCCCTGTATTGTGTGTTGTCCTTCCTTTTACCTAAGATAATTCTTATCCACCATCCAGTTAGTGAATATCCCTCTCCCTCCCTTCCCACCCTTGTAACCATCAAAGAATGTTTTCTTCTGTGTTGAAACCTTTTTTAGAGTTCTTATAATAGTGGTCTGATACAATATTTGTCCTTTTGTGACTTACTAATTTTGCTCAGCATAATGCCTTCCAGATTCGTCCATGTTATGAGATGTTTTGTGGATTCATCATTGTTCTTTATCATTGTGTAGTATTCCATTGTGTGAATGTACCATAATTTGTTTATCCGTTCGTTCATTGATGGGCACCTAGGTTGTTTCTGTTTGTTTGTTTTTTTTTTTTTTGCTATTGTGAACAGTGCTGCAATGAACATGAGTGTGCATAGATCTATTCGTGTGGCAGTTGTTTTTCTCTAGGATGTATTCCAAGAAGCGGGATTGCTGGATCACATGGTACTTCTATTTCTAGCTTTTTAAGAAAGCCCAAATCGATTTCCAAAGTGGTTGTACCATTTTACACTCCCACCAGCAGTGTACAAGTGTTCCAGTCTCTCCACATCCTCTCCAACATTTATTTTTTTGTGTTTTTTGGATTAACGCTAGCCTTGCTGGGGTGGAATGGTGTTTCATTGTAGTTTTGATTCACATTTCTCTAATGACTAATTATCGTGAGCATTTCCTCTTGTATCTGGTAGCCGCCTGAATGTCTTCTTTGGTGAGTGCCTGTTCATATCCTTTGCCCATTTTTTAATTGGGTTATTTGTCTTTTTGTTGTTGAGGTTCTGAAGTATCTTGTAGATTTTAGAGATTAGATGCTGATTGGATTTGTCGTAGCCAAAAATTTTTTCCCAATCTGTAGGTTGTCTTTTTACTCTCCTGGTGAAGTTTTTTGATGAGCATACGTGTTTGATTTTTAGGAGCTTCCAGTTATCTAGTTTCTCTTCTGGTGTTTGTGCATTGTTAGTAAGGTTTTGTATTCTGTTTATGCCGTGTATTAGGGGTCCTAGCATTGTCCCTATTTTTTCTTCCATGTTTTTTATCGTTTTCGATTTTATATTTAGGTCTTTGATCCATTTTGAGTTAGTTTTTGTGCACGGTGTGAAGTATGGGTCTTATTTCATTTTTTTGCAGATGGATATCCAGTTATGCCAGCACCATTTGTTAAAGAGACTGTCTTTTCCCCAGTGAATGTACTTTGGGCCTTTGTCAAATATCAGCAGCTCAAAGAAGAAGGATTGGTAGTTGGAAAATATGGCCTTCGTGATAGAAACGATGCTGGAGATGGCATGATAGAATTTCCCAAGACCAGCAACTTCTTCACTGCAAATACCTTCTTTCCCCAACATAAGCGGTGACTATAGACATGGACCTCGCCGTATAGAATACACTGGAATCAAATTGGCTACATCTGTGGAAAGAGACAATGGAAAAGCTCAATATCAGCAGTCAGAACAAGGCCAGGGGCCGACTGTGGAACAGACCATCAATTGCTCATATGCAAGTTCAAGTTGAAACTGATGAAAATTAAAACAAGTCCATGAGAGTCAAAGTATGACCTTGAGTATATCCCACCTGAATTTGGAGACCATTCCAAGAACAGATGTGACACGTTGAACAGTAATGACTGAAGACCAGAAGAGTTGTGGAATGACATGAAGGACGTCATACGTGAAGAAAGCAAGAGGTCATTAAAAAGACAGGAACGAAAGAAGAGACCAAAATGGATGTCAGAAGAGACTCTGAAACTTGCTCTTGAACGTCAAGTAGCTAAAGCAAAAGGAAGAAATGATGAAGTAAAAGAACTGAACAGAAGATTTCAAAGGGTGGCTCGAGAAGACAAAGTAAAGTATTATAATGACATGTGCAAAGAGCTGGAGATAGAAAACCA
>NW_004444117.1:3592322-3593802 GCF_000243295.1 Trichechus manatus latirostris
AACAAAAATCCTCACAACTGGACCAATAAGCAACATCATGATAAATGGAGAAGAGATTGAAGTTGTCAAGAATTTCATTTTACTTGGATCTACCATCAACGCTCATGGAAGCAGCAGTCAGGAAATCAAAAGACGCATTGCATTGGGCAAATCTGCTGCAAAAGACCCCTTTAAAGTGCTGAAAAGCAAAGATGTCACCTTGAAAACTAAGGTGGGCCTGACCCAAGCCACGGTATTTTCAATTGCATCATATGCATGTGAAAGCTGGACAATGAATAAGGAAGACCGAACAATTAACAACTTTGAATTGTGGTGTTGGTGAAGAATATTGAATACACCATGGCCTGCCAAAAGAACAAACAAATCTGTCTTGGAAGAAGTACAACCAGAATGCCCCTTAGAAACAAGGGTGGTGAGAGTACGTCTTAGATACTTAGGACATGTTCTCAGGAGGTATCAGTCCCTGAAGAAGGACATCATGCTTGGTAAAGTACAGGGTCAGTGAAAAAGAGGAAGACCCTCAATGAGATGGATTGACACAATGGCTGCAACAATGGGCTCAAGCATAACAACGATTGTGAGGATGGTGCGGGACCAGGCAGTGTTTCGTTCTATTGTACATAGGGTAGCTATGAGTTGGAACCAACTTGATGGCACCTAACAACAACAACATAGGTGGATGAATTTATGGCTGGATTCTCATTTCTGTTCCATTGGTCTATATATCTGTTGTTGTACAGTACCAGGCTGTTTTGACTACTGTGGCAGTATAACAGGTTCTAAAATCAGGTACAGTGAGGCCTCCCACTTTGTTCTTCTTCTTCAGTAATGCTTTACTTATCCAGGGCTTCTTCCCTTTCCATATGAAGTTGATGATTTTTTTCTCCATCTGCTTAAAAAATTCCATTGGAATTTGGATCGGGATTGCATTGTATCTGTAGATCGCTTTGGGTAGAACAGACATTTTCACCAGTTTGAGTCTTCCTATCCATGAGCAAGGTATGTTTTTCCACTTATGTAGGCCTCTTTTGGTTTCTTGCAGTAGTGTCTTGTAGTTTTCTTTCTATAGATCTTTTATGTCTCAGGTTAGATTTATTCCTAAGTATTTTATCTTCTTGAGGGCTACTGTAAATGGTACTGATTTGGTGATTTCCTCTTTGAAGTTCTCTTTGTTGGTGTAAAGGAATCCAACTGATCTTTGTATATTTATCTTGTATCCTGATACTTTGCTGAAATCCTCTATTAGTTTGAGTAGTTTTCTTGTGGATTCTTTGGGGTTTTGTGTGTGTAAGATCATATGATCTGCAAATAGGGATAATTTCACTTCTTCCTTACCAGTTTGGATGCCCTTTATTTCTTTTTCATTAGCCTAATTGCTCTGGATAGACCCTCCAGCATAATGTTGAATGAGAGTGGTGATAAAGGTCATCCTTGTCTGGTTCCCATTCTCAAGGGGAATGCTTTCAGACTCTCCATTTAG
>NW_004444117.1:3596211-3644185 GCF_000243295.1 Trichechus manatus latirostris
ATCTGATGTTTCTGATTTTCTAACTGGAGGACTCCCTTTAGTATTTCTTGTAATTTTGGTTTGGTTTTTGCAAATTCCCTAAACTTCTGTTTATCTGGAAATGCCCTACTTTCACCATCATATTTGATAAACAGTTTTGCTGGATATATAATTCTTGGCTGGCAATTTTTTTTTCCCTCAAGGCTTTATATATGTCATCCCATTGCCTTCTTGCCTGCATGGTTTCTGCTGAGTATTCTGAGCTTAGTCTTATTGACTTGCCTTTGTAGATGACTTTTCGTTTATCCCTAGCCACTCTTAAAATTCCCTCTTTATCTTTGGTTTTGGCAAGTTTGATCATAATATGTCTTGATGACTTTCTTTTAGGATCCACCTTGTGTGGGGTTTGATGAGCTTCTTGAATAGACATCTTGTCATCTTTCACGATATCAGGGAATTTTTCTGCCAAGAAATCTTCAACAATTTTCTCTATATTTTCTGTTATCCCCTCTGTTCTAATACTCCAATCACTCACAGGTTATTCCTCTTGATAGAGTCCCACATAATTCTTAGGGCTTCTTCATTTTTCAAAATTCTTTTATCTGATTTTTCCTGAAATAAATTGGTGTGAAGTGCTTTGTCTTCAATCTCACTAATTTTGACTTCCATTGCCTCAATTCTGCTCCTATGACTTTCTGTTGCGTTGTCTAATTCTGTAATTTTATTGTTAATCTTCTGAATTTCTGTTTGCTTTCTCTCCATGGATTCTTGCAGCCTGTTAAATTTGTCGTTATGCCCTTGTATAACCTTCTTTAGTTCTTCTGTTGCTTTTTCTGTGTGTTCCTTGGCCTCTGTATTTTCTATGATTTCCTTCCTGATATCTTGAAGAGCTCTGTATATTAATCTTTTGAACTCTACCTCTGGTAATTGCAAGAAGTTCTCTTCCTCCAAAAGGTTTCTTGACTCTTTGTTTTGGGCACTTGCCGAAGCCATCATGGTCTGCCTCTTTATGTGATTTGATATTGACTGTTGTCTCTGAGCCATCGGTAAGTTATTATATTTATTTATTTAATGTTTGCTTACTGTGTCCTAGCTTTTTGTTTTGTTTTGTTTTGATGTGCCCAAAGAGGGTGCTCGTGTGAGCTAATTTGATTATTGTCATCTTTGAAGCTCTAACGTCCTGTCACCATGTGGTTAGATCTTTTACTAGGTATGTGAGCTCAGGAGTCTGTTTAGTTTTCTTGTATGGATTCAGCTCAAGTGTCTAGGTAGTAAGTCACCAAGTGTGTGGTGCAGGCTCTCACCTACAGTTCTAGATGGGCAGGGGTAATTGGAATAGGCACAGGTATCTGGCTGCAGTAGAGGGTCACATGCTGAGAAAGACAGGGGACTGACAGCTGCCCCTGAGTGTCTGGGAGGAAAGTGTGTCCCTGTTCCCTACAGTGCATAGGTGGGTGGGTTTTGCAGCCAGGCTATGGATACCCAGTGCTGTTGGCTGTAAGGACTGGGAGGCACCACTTATTCTTGGACCCCTATTGCAGGTGGCTATGTGGCATGAGTGGAGGCACCAGTCCTCAGGTCCCTGATGTGGGTAGGTGAAGACCCTGCAGTTGCTGAAGCTGTCCGGGACCTGATGCAGAGCAGGAGGAGACAGGTAAATGGGAGAGAAGTTCTTCCCAAACTGAGTGTTTTTTGATCTGTGTGGTGGGTTAGATACATATCTTTTGCCGATTAAGCACTGCTTTTCACTGGTTCAGGAGGCTTGAGTAGACTCTTCGCTGCTTGTTCTCTCTCGATATGGAAAATGCGTCCCGAGTGCCATTGCTTGCCTCACCGCACATGCCAGCTGATCTGGCCTGCAGGGTTCCGGCTCCCTCTGGGTCAGGACTGGCAACTCCTTTCTGCTTGCATCTCTCCCTCCCCCTGCCACTCAGTCCGATTCCTCAACTTTGCCTTTGATGTTCAGGGCTCCTAGATTGTCATATATTATCAATTCACTTGTTTTTTAGAGTCTTCGTTGTAAGAGGGACCACAGGAAGTGTCTGACTACTCTGCCATCTTAGTCCCATCTCCCAAGAAAAATATTTTTAATTACAAAAACTGTACATGTTGTCCAATGAAAGTGTACATAAGGTGATTAATATAAAGATTCATGTTTACATTATAAGGTTTGTCATTCTGCAATTACAAATATACAAAAAATTAGAAGTCAAATAACAACTTCCATTTTTAAAGATTTTAATGTGCTGAGTGAACTTGCTTCTTGGTCATTAGCTTGTTTAATCTGGTTGAATTGGCACAATGCTACTCTCAGGGGATAATATATATCTAACCTTTTTCTATTCTTTGTGTTGTTAATTTTCATAGTAGAGAAGCCAGCCTCACAGAGGTATGTTTATAGAAAATTATGGAGAATTTAAAATGATTTCAGCAAGCTCAGGATACTCATTTTTTTAATTGTTATATACATAACAGAATTTACCATTTTAACCACATCAAAGTGTGCAATTCAGTGGCATTTGGTACGTTCACAATGTTGTGCAACCATCACCACTGTCTATTCCAGAAGTTTTTTATCACACCAAAGGGAAACCCATTAAGCAGTCACTCTGCATTCTTCCCTCCCCCAGTTCCTGGCATCCACTAATCTGCTTTTTGTCTCTGTGGATTTGCCTATTCCAGATATTTCATGTAAATGAAATCATACAATATGTGAACTTTTGTGTCTGGCTTGTTTCACTCAGCATAATGTTTTCAGAGTTCATCCATGTTGCAGCATGTATCAGAATTTCATTCCTTTTTATGGTTGAATAATACTCTATTGTATGGATATGTTGTTGTTGTTAGGTGTCGTGGAGTCAGTTCCTACTCATAGTGACGTTACGTGCAGCAGAACGAAACGCTGTCCGGTCTTGCACCATCCTCACAATTGTTGATATGTTTGAGCCCATTGTTGCAGCTACTGTGTCAGTCCATCTCATTGAGGGTCTTCCTCTTTTTTGCTGACCCTCTACTTTACCAAGCATAATGTCCTTCTCCAGGGACTGCTTCCTCTGATAACATGTCCCAACTTTTGTTGACCCATTCATCCATTGATAGGATATTTATCTTTAATTTTTATCCAAAATAGAGCAAGTGATGCTGTGTTTTAAAAGTTCATCTCCAATTCTTCGTTAATAGCCAGTTCCAACAATTCGTTCTGTAAATTATAGTTAAATTTAAATCATCTTTCAAAGAAAGAAATGGATTCCATATTTTAAATACTTTTGGGTTACAGTAAAAACTGTAAAATCTCACACACTATAGCTTGGTCCTGCCGCTCATGACAAGGACTTAACTTGTACCATGTGGGACTCCACAGGCGAGTTGACAATACCCAAACAGGTCTATTATCAGTTACCTTAGAGTCAACTCTGACTCATGGCAACCCCATGTGTGTCACAGTAGAACTGTGCTCCATAGGATTTTCCAGTGACTGATTTTTCAGAAATAGGTTGCCAGACCTTTCTTCTGAAGGGCCTCTGGGTGGCCTTGAACATCCAGCCTTTCAATTAGCAGCAAGTGCTTTAGTCAGGGACTTCAAACAGGTCTATATGATATTCAGTAAGATGAGAACATTGCTCATGCTTATTCTGGAAGCACTTGGATGTTGCAGCGTAACAAAATGCTGTAAAAGTTTCTAAAACTCACTTTTGAACTGATCTCATCCCCGACCAGCCACAGATAGCTAGTGGATGGCACCAGTGTGCGGACCACATTTTGGAAAATGCTGTTGTACAGTCATTTCTATTCCCTGGGCCATGATTGCTATAGCAACGAAGTGTCACAGACACTTGATGCCTGATGCCTTGCCCTCCAATTGCACTTATCTCACACCACCGCAGACCATTCTTTGAATGATCATAATGCCACTGCCTGCCAGATTTCCCATGAACCATTTCCCCTGTCAAGGATCTGTGTGTTCCTCATACGGGAGCAACCCAACCCCAGAGACCATTTTGAGGATCTGTCTCTGGGTGCATAAATAGGGTACATTGAAGAGAGTTTAATAAAGAGACTCTACTAAGCGTGGGGAGGAGCCCTGGTGGCAATGGTTAAGAGCTCAACTACTAACCAAAAGGTTGGCAGTTCAAATCTACCAGTCACTCCTTGGAAACCCTATGGGTCAGTTCTACTCTGTCCTATAGGGTCTCTATGAGTTGGAATTGACTTGACGGCAATGGGTTTTTTTTTTTTTTTTAATTTACTTAATGTGAGGAGTCCTTGGGTGGTGAAACAGTTAACGTGCTCAGCGGCTAACTGAAAGGTTGGAGGTTTGAGCCCACCTAGAGGCACTTCGAAAGAAAGACCTGGCGATCTAGTTCTGAAAAACCAGCCACTGAAAACTGTATGGAGCACAGTTGTACTCTGACCACGCATAGGGTCAGAGATGACTCAGCAGCTAGTATAGTAAAGTGTGGGGGAGGGTGCAGGGAACCCTCATGAGGGATAGTGCAGTGCCCCAGGGCCAGTAACAGCAAGATGCTGCTACCGCCCTCTGACTGAAGGGACAAGAGCAAGGAGCATGATTCGAAACCAGAGAAAGAGAGAACTGTGCATAGGGGTCGCCAGCTGGTAACCGGGACCTTTGGCAAGGCACACAGCCAGATCTCGGTGACCTTGCAGTGACAGAACCTGGGGAATAAATACTCTTGCTTCACTTTCCACTCTGTCACCATCTCCTGCCTAAGCTCTTTACTGGATGAAACCCGACCAGACATCAGAGGGCCTGTTGATTTACCCTTTAAGTCAGGGCGCAGAGAGGATTTGCGAGGGCAATCTGAAGTCATCAGCTCTCATTTCTTGCACTTCCGAGTTCATGGCTCAAGATCCTGGTCTCCCACAATTTCATGCTATGATAATCCAAGAAAACTTATTTCTTTCTTTTTCTTTTTTTTTTTTTTTAGCACTTTCTCTCCTCCCTCCCTGGGTTCCCCGTATCCATTTGTCCAACTTTCCTGCCCCTATCGTCCTTCTTAACTTTGCTTTGGGCAAATGCTGCCCTGTAGGTCTCCTATAGTTGATTGTTCTGAGATGTATGTTCTTCATTGGTGTTATTGTTCATTTTATAGATCTCTCTATTGTGTGGCTGTAATATGATCTCCGGGAGTGATTTCGGTTCCATGTTTGAAGGGTGTCTAAGGGCCATAGTCTCAGGGGTTCCACCAATCTCTGTTAGACCAGTAAAAAACCAACAAAAACCAAACCCGTTGCCGTTGAGTCAATTCTGACTCATAGTGACCCTATAGGACAGAGTAGAACTGCCCCATAGGGTAAGGAAACTTATTTCTGAACCCAGCCAGTATTTACATTGTGCCCATCCTCTTATTCCTTTACATGTGCCCACAGCCCAGTTACAGAAAACCCCTCCAACACACAGCAGCCTCAATGGCTCTGTGTCTTGAAACATTCAAGTCAAAGTCATACATGCACATGGTTTAAAACCATGCAGAGCAAAATCAATCTGTAACTAAGTATTCGTGCACTCTGTATCTCAAAATGTAAAAATACCACTAAAACACTTCATCACAGGAAAGTCCCCAATGTCCAAGGGAGAAGCACACAGAATTTAACCCATCTATTCACAGGGGGTTCTCTTGTGGGCAGGCCCATGTCCTAGCCTGCTCCTGTGCCCCACCCCCATTTTCTCCCCTAAGAGAAAGCCTTCTTCTTCTAACCTCCCTAGGGCAGGAAGTCCTACATGATATACTTCTCCAACAATTGGTCCCTCCTGATGGTACATCCAAGGTAAGAGAGTTGAAGTCTCGGACAGTAGTCTATGATCCATAGGGTTTTCATTGGTTGATTTTTGGAAGTAGATAGCCAGGCCTTTCTCCCTAGCCTTTCCTAGTCTGGAAGCTCCACTGAAACCTGTTCACCATGGATAACCATGCTGATACTTGAAATACCAGTGACGTAGCTTCCATGAATATCAAAATGTGATCTGAGCTCTCTGCTGGATTTAGAGCACCATTACTACCCTAAGCTGACATCCTGTGTGGTGACTCTAGCTGGCCTATCCAGGGCTTGGGATCTGAGCTTCAAGGGCAGTGTTTGCCAAGGTATGAGCTGGGCAAGGTGAGAGTGAAGCTGACTTTAGGGGCTATAGGGACAATGACGTGGAGTCACACAGCAGAGAATCTCTATCTCATGCTAATTTACCCTTGACACCTCTCTGACACCAGCACTATTTCATTTATTTTAAACAAAAAGAAGAGGCCACAGATAAAGAGGACTTAACTGGCAAAGGGCATGTAATTAGAAAGTAATCACAGTTGTTTTCATTGAATTTATTTTCATAGTTATCTTCCATTAACGGAAAAAGAGTTTAGTTTATATTTAAGTTAGTGAGGTAATACTTCATTTTAAAGTAAGTTCATTTAAATTAAAAAGAGGAGAGACAGGGAGGAGGGGAAGTTATTGCTTAATGGATACTGGGTTTCTGTTTGGGGTGATGAAAAAGTTTGGAAATGAATAGTGGTGATAGTTGCATAATATTGTGAGTGTACTAAATTCAACTGGATTTATTTTTCTTAGGAATTGTATACATAAAAATGGCAAATTTTAAGGTATATATATTTTACCATAATAAAAAAAATTTTTTTAAAGGAGGGAGACTTTTTTAAAAAATCCAAATGGAAAGTAAATATGACAAAAATGGAATATGGTGCAGGCCTGGTAGATGAGCTCACTGCGCTGGGTGGTTGTGCTTCTCTACGTGGCCCCTCAAGCTGGCCTTGCGCTTTCGTACTGGCCCTTTGCAGTGTGTTCCCCACGCACAGCTGGAGAGGTCATGTCCTGTTCCCTGTGCTCAGGGTCCTCCCACAGTCTCAGCCAAGTCCTTACTGTAGCCTATGATCTCCCCACCCCCTGCTTCCTGTCACTTCCTATCACCCCAACCCCGTCACTCTCCTGTTGGGTCACTTCACTCTGACCATGCAGAATGTCCAGTCCCTGGATGTTTTTGGAATATGCCAGGCTCGTTTCTGCCTGGAGCTCTCCTCCCCAGCGTCCTGTGGGCTTCCACCCTCACCTCTGCAAGTCTTCTCTCCAGGGTTACCTACTCAGTGAGACCATTTCCCTAAACACCGGTCTTAATGATGCAGCCCCATCCCAGCATCTCCCTCCCTTCTCCCTGCTCTAATCTCTGTCAGAGTCCATCAGCACTGTACACACTGCATTTGTTCACGGTCAGCTCCTTCACTAGACTGTCAGCTCCAAAAGGCCAGAATTTTTGTCTGTTTGTCCACTGCTGTAGCTTTAGATTCTAGAACAGTGTCTGACACATAGTAGCTGCTCAATAAACATATATTGACTGAACAGTGCATGGTGTTGGGGATGGAGGCTGGAGTAAGGGTGAGAATCCTAGGGCCCAACCAAGCCAGATGAAAAAGGGTGGCACTTGAACCCTGGACCTGCAGGCTCTGGTTGGCTGTCAAGTCTGATCACTCCTGTCCCCGTGTCCCCGTGTAATGTACTCTCTGCCCACTTTTCTCTCTGGAAGCAAGTCTTACTTCTTTTATTTTTCTTAGGATGAAAGAAAGGAAGGTATTTTTTTCTATTTGTACATTAAGATACTCCTGAATGGTTCTCCAGCACTCCATTTAAGGTAAGACTCCAAATAACCCAATCAGGGACTTATCTTTTTAAATAACTTTATTTTATTTATATATATATATATATTTATGAAAGTAAGATTCATTGCGACCAGTTAAAGCAATACAAAAAAAACAATGAGGAAGAAATTCACCAAGGACTTTAACTAGATTTTTTTCAGAGAGAATGCTACTGGGTGTTTCTGTTTCCTTGTATTGTCATCTTCAGGGCAATCTTTGTGAGCAGCGAGGCAACTCAGAGTACTCTGAACTTGTCCTAGTGACACGTGTGAGGTCTCCCGTCCTGGAAACCCCAAGTCAGCTCTTGCCAAAAATTCAAAGATGAACACAAGAGACTAGTTTGAAACTTGGAACTCGGAGTCCTTGAAATGGAGAAGGCCCCGTGTCTGAGGATTTTGTGCTCTTTTTTCTGGTTGAGGCATTAGCTGGACCAAACCCCTCCTCTCACGGATGAAGAGTCCAAGGTCTGACGAAAGGAAGAAAAGAAACTTTGTTCAGCCAAGCTCGCCCACCTGGTCCTTTCAACTGCCAGCCTGCATCTGTGCCTATGAACTTGAGCAGGAAGTCATAGGGGAGGGTCTGCCTCTGGGGGACAGAACAAGATGCTGCCAAGAATGTGCTGGAAAGATCAGCCAGCACCCTGAGGGAGGGGGAAGGCGGGACGGATGAGCAGCAATGGGACTTCCTGTCTAGGTCATAAAGGTGTCCATTCTGCAGTCCACCGGCTGGCCTCACCCTCCCAGGCTCTCAGAAGAGGCCCTGCAGGAATGTACCTGGACCACTGCCCACTCCCAACATTTCCAAAATTGCTGGAGCCTGAAGCCACGAGTCCCCAGCTCTGCCCTACTGGCTGTGCAACCCCCACAGGCAACCTCCTTTCTGAGCCATCTATAAAATGGGCTGATAGTATCCCAGGTGGTGGTGACAATTCTGAAAGTCACAGGTATGAAGGCACCTGCTTCAGGCTGGCCCTCCACCAGACCAGAATCTCCCTCCTGCCCCATCCCTGCTTATTCCTTTAAACATGAGCTCAGGTTGGCAACTGGAACCCTCAGATTTCTTGGGCACTGAGAGCTTCCAAGTGGTGCTGTTTCTCAGAGATGTGAGAGCATCCAAGCGGTGCCTCTGCCGCTATGTCCTTTGGGCCAAGCCTCAGCATTGCTCCCAGGTCCAGTGGGGCACCTCTTCCCAGCCTGGTCCTCTGGACACTACACCTGTGGTGGCCTAGTTACTCTGACCTCTTGGTGGGTCACCTCCCCAATGCCTCAGTGGATGTTCCCAGGAAGGCTAGCACGACCTGTTCCAACCCCACTGAGGGCCCCCTTGAGGTGCTCCTTAGCCCCTCTGAGCCCCCATGTCCTCCTCTGTGAGGTGCGGATGGCACACTCAGTGCATAGTCCAGCTGCTGTGACTGGCTCAGACTTTCTCCTTGGCAAAGAAACACACAGCCCCCAAGTCTGCACATCCTCCAGGTCCTCGCCCTCCCCTGCACACCGCCCCCCGCCCCCCGCCGCCGCCCCAGCCTGCTCCTTCCTGAGCCAGGACCAGGGACACTTTATGCTCCCCACCCCCAGCTGTGTTTGCTTTCCTGGCCCAGCACAAAACTGCGCTGTCCACTAAAGACTTCCAGAAGTAGCCTGGAGTGCAACTGAGCAGCTGGGCCAGGCCAGGCCAGTCCAGGCAGTGGGATTGGGCCTGGTAGGAGGGAGGGATGAGGATTGAGAGGGAAAGACAGAGCCACTTGGAGGGTCTCATGGTCAGGATGTGGCCTCCAAAGAGAAAGATCCAGATGTGTCCACCGAAGTTGCCCCTCCCCTGCTTACACTACCTGTTGTTTCAGGTAGCCCTTGAGATGGGCCCTGTGCTGTCCTGCTGAGCAGCTGTGTCTCTGTTGCTTATCTTTGTGTCCCACCTTTCATTGCCACCCCCCCTGCTTTTGCTCAGGCTGGGCCCTCTGTGCAAACACTCTCCCTCCCTCGTCCTTGGGTCTTGCTTTGAGAAGCCTTGTAAGCCAGCAGCACCTTCCACAGTTTTGGCCCCAGACTGTGGGCTCCTGGGACTAGGGAGCGTACTACCACCCTTCCCGTGTTGGTACTCCCCACCTGTGCTGTGAGGTTCCATGTCCCCAAAGACCTTCCCATTCTGCTGCCTTCAGACCCCTAGTCTTACTTGGAGGAATCAGGAGTGAGTGCCCTGGTGCCAGAAAGGGGAACAGTGGCCAAGCATCCCATGTTGCACCAGATCACTCACCTCCCTCTGCCTGGGAGGTTAGCAACTTGGAAGCTGAGGGATACAGGGATCTTCCAAGGACATGCCTGCAAAAGTCTCTCAGGCAACACCGGAACTCAGTGGCCCCTCTGCCTGGGAGCACAAGGCTTCTGGTGGCTTCTAGACTCTGGCCAGACGTCAGGTCTAGATTGGAGGAGCTGATGGAGAAGGGTGGCTAAAGTCTGGCACACAGAGGGCCTTAGCCCTGGGCTCAGGTGCAAGGGGATGCAGAGGGGCAGGGCCCGACTCCTCCCTTCACACACATGGGAAGGTGGGCGCCACCTCTGCTATTCACTCAGGTGACAAGCCCTCTCTGAAGACACGCTGTGCACCTGTCTCATGCAGGGTAATGTAACTGTCCCTCAGCCCATCCCAAAGTGTCTTCTGGCCTCTCCTAAATACCTGGAGCTGTGAGGCTCTCTCGCTGAATCCCCAAGACCTCCTAATGTGTGAGGAAAGCCCATGAGCCCCTCTTCCTGGTAGCAGTAGAGCCACAGGCCCTATGAACATGGTACTTATGGCCTCAGCCACAAGACAGAAGCAGCTGTGAGGGCACTAAGGAGTCTCAACAACCCCATGGACCCCTGCCTGGGCAGGGGAGGTGGTGTTCCCAGCAGTATCAGTCAATATTCTTCTGGTTGCAAGAGCCTACAATCCCTACTTCATGAAGTTTCAACCAAAGGGAAAATTTATGTGCTCATGTTATGAAAAAATCCGGAGGGAGATCAGGCATAGCTGGATCCAGGAGCCAAACAATGTAATTGGAATTTCTCTGTCTCCACCTCTCATCTCTGTTTTCCCAGTGTTGGTGTCATTCTCATGCAGGCCCTCCCTCAAGTGTGGCTTCCAGCAGTGCCTGCCTTCCAGCCTCTGACTTCAAGCCTGACAGCGGATCCTCATTTGCAAAAGTCCCCATGAAAGTCCCAGAATTGAGTTTAATTGGCCCAGCCAGGATCACATGCCCATCCATGAACCAATCATTAGCCCAGGGGATGGAATGTTCTGATTGGCCAGGCTTAGGTTCTTTGTAGTTGAGGGTGGGTTAGCACCTCTTGAATCACACGAGGGAAGAATGTTCCCTGAATGAAAACCAGTATGGTTTTCCTCTCAGGAGTCTGCTGTTCAGACTATTTCTTTGAGTCACCAGAGCCAATGAACCATGAGAAGATGCTTTCTTAGATTTTTTGGAGTGCAAATCTTCCTCTCTTTATTGTGGGAACCCTAATACAGACCTCTGTAGGGAAAGGATATGAGTCTAGAACTGTAGCAGCTCTTGTTAACACGAGAGAAGAACCTGGAGGAACTGAGGCCACTATGTTGGAGATGGGGAGGATGTCATCACAGTGGAAGAAAGAATGGGGAGAAAAGAGTTAGGTTTGTGGTGATATTGTCTGAGCAGCTGGAATAAGCCTTACCTGAAGTCCACTTCAGGACTTTTCAGGTATATAATCCAATACATTCCCTTTGCTATTTAAGTCAGTTTGATTCAATTTTATGTCACTTGCACTCCAAAGGGTCCTAACAGAGAATCTCACCCTCCCAAACCAGGAGAAAATCTTGGGCCATGGTGAGAAACAGGGCGTTCAGGAAGCTGAATGAAGCAGAAGCTCTCATTGAGAAGTGGAGGGCAGGGCCAGTGTGTTGGAAAACACAGAACAGGGGAGAAGACACCTTCCTGGCGACACTCAATGCCACTACCAGAAGAGGACAGTGTCTCTGTGAGGATGCAGACGGAAAAAAAAAATCCCAGCTGGCAGTGTCTGTAGGGCATCTGGGGTTGCAGAGGATATAGAAGCTCCTCAGCCTCTCAGGCTTTGGGGAAAATGTGCCTACCTGGTGGTTTTGAGTTCCGATATAAGAAATGGGAAACTTGAAGAGCTCAAATCAGGCAGCCCTGCTCTGACATGTGCCAAGCTTCCCGGGCCCAGCAGCTCTGGTGCAGATGGCCAAGCATGTGGTCCTGGGACCTCGGGACAGAGCCTCTGACCGTGGGTGTCCCGTTCCTCTGATGCTAGCCTCTTTGAAACAAGGCTGGGCATTGGGGAAGGGATGTGCCTGCTGCAGAGCTGGAGGCATAGTCTTGGCCGGAGGGCTGGCCAGCTGGATCCGAGCTCAGTGGAGTTGAGTCTTGATGGATTCTAATGTATCTGTGGCCTTCGGGTCCCAAGAAGTCTAGGTTTGGGGTGTCTGGGGCAACACTCTAAAGATGACCAGGTGTCTTCAATAGCCTGGGACTCCCAGAACAGACATACATCCTCATGTGGGCAGCGTGGCTGGACAGCACAGGCCCAGGGCTCCCCTGAAGCCCCCCTTCCTCTTTCCTGAGAACTGGCCTGCAGTGGGGACTTGGCCCAGTGGCTTGTGGTGTGCAAGGCTCCATTGAGCCACTTCTATCCTTGCAGGGAGGTGAGCTAGCGCCTTCGTTACTTCTCTCAGCTGGGAATTATATTTAGAAAATATAAAGTGGCTTAAACAAGATGAAAGTGCATTTCTGTCTCACATAAATGCAGTCTGGGCCTAGGCAGGTCACGATTGGGTGGTGGCTCTGTGGTGTCACCAGGACCCAGACTCCTTCCACCCTCCCACTCCACTATTTTCGGCATGTGGCATACATCCTCAAGGTCACAAGGTGGCTATTGGGGCTCCAGCCATGACGCCCAATGTCTAGATAGAAAGAATGGGGAGGAAATATAAGGAACAAAAACATAAAAGGACTTTCTCAAGGGTCTACACAGATTTGCACCTACAACTTGTTAGCTGCCCCATCTGCAAGGGAGACTAGCTGCTCAGGTGGGCGCATTAGGTGGTGAAGCTGGAATTTAAACCCAGGCAGTCTGGCTCCCAGTCTGTGCTCAAACCACTACACTGTACTGCCTTCCAAGGCCAATGGTATGTAATTAGAAATTAATAATTTCATTTTGGTTTTACTTTATGATTACGTTTAGTTTATGGCAAGTTGTTAGAACACTGAAGCCAGCAGTGTACCCAAAAATATACATCATACCAAACACGGCCTATTTCAAAGATGAAAAATCATTCAAGATCACAAAACATTTAAACAAAGGAGAAAAATCAGGTGGTTGTATCAAAACATGTGCAAAAGCACTTAATACAATTTAGCAGTCATTCCTAACAAAAGTTCCAAGTAAAATGACAGAAGGAAACCATGTAAAACTATGGTAAACATATAAAAATTAACAGTAAATATCATGTTAATTCTTAATATGCTTAAATCATTTTCATTAAAATTGGCAGCAAAATGTGGATGTCTGTTATCACCATTAAACTCAAGATTATTTTAGAGATGTTAGCTAAAGACATAGTGTGAGAAAAGAAAATAATTAGTTAAAATTGGGGGAAGAAAAACCAGAGAAAATTATTTGCAAATGAAATTATTGTATATCCAAAAAAGGTTAGACATTTTTGTAAACAAACTACTGAGATTGATCAGAGAATTTAAGGTGGTCAAAGATAAGATATACATATATATAAATGCTTTCCTCTGAAAGAGAAACGAAAGCAGAAAAACAAAACTCATTCACAATAATTGTAGAAGTACTTAGGAATAAATTTTAAAAGAAAGATTGAGACCCTCAATGAGAAAACCTATGAAATCTTATCAAGTCCCAAAATAAAAGTTGAACAAATAGAAAAAAATTAAGTTCTTGCATGGGAAAACTTAATACCATAAAAATGTCATTTTCCCCAAATTAGAATATAAATTTAATGTGCTTTAACTTTTGTGGGAGGAGGTGGGAAGGAGAATGATTTAAAAGTTTATAGCAAAGACCGTTAGTATACAAGGAAATTCTTAAATAGGAAGAATTGACCTCCCAGATGCTAATTCTTCTTTTAAAGTCACTTTAATCAAAACAGCATGTTGGGAATGCCCTGTGTGCAAAATTTGACACAGCAAGATGAGTGAGCTCCTTTGGGCCTCTGGATGTCTGGAAGATTGCTGGCCTTCAGTTATCCAAATCTAAGAGGGTGTCTGCAGGGTGAACTTCCAGAAGTCAGGGGCAGAGGGGCTTTTTTGCAGCCAGCCAAAGTCAAATTGCTGGTGTCAGGAAACTGCAGCCAGAGCTTCCCTGTAGCGGCCCCTGAGGGAACCCTGGAAGCTCTCAACTCAGGAAAGAAGCAGCATTTGGATGTCTGCTACACCCAGAGGACATAAACACCAAGTAAAAATGATACTTCTCCACTTACTCTCTCTTCCCCTCCAACCCTGGAGAAGCTGGAAGAACAAGGCACAGACCTGTGAAGGAACTGGCCAGGCCCTCATTTTCCACTACAGAAATCCCAGCATGAGGCTGGCCCCACCTCATAGCGGAGGAGAGAAGCTATGAGTTGGACAAGAGATTGAAGTTCAGGGATCCAGTCAGGGCTACAAAGTGACAGTCACCATGTTGTTGTAAGCTGCCATCAAGTTGACAGCCCCATGCGCATGGACAAGGACAGATTACCCAATAACCAAGGTACACCTGGGCTTAATTGTGCTATTAATCTGTAGTGCACCATTTTACCTGTTTTTCACCACATCTCACCCATGTGAAATAGTGCACTACAGATTAGTAAGTAAACACAATCAAGCCCATGTGTACATTGCTTACTGTAAACCCATGTGTACCTTGCTTACTATAAGACTTTGTGTACCTTGCTTACTGGTTAATCTACCCCTGCACACGGAACAAAACGCTGCCTGGTCCTGCATCATCCACACGATTGGTTGCAGATTGGATCGTTTATTCATAGGGTTTTCACTGGCTGATTTTTGGAAGTAGATCATTAGGTCCTTCTTCCTGGTCTGTCTTAGTCTGGAAGCTCCACTGAAACCTGTTTCGCATCACAGCAACATGCAAGTCTCCACTGACAATCCCTATAGCATGGAGGAAAAGGCGCAGTGTAAAAGAAGGAGATGCTTCTGCCTGCACCCCCTGGAGTCCAGCTCTTTTACTCAATTGGGTGCACTAGCTGCAGTCATCCAGAGTTCAGGGTGTTTGTTAAGTACTAGTTATGAGTCTGTGTATATTAGTTGCCTAGGGCTGCTGTAACAAATCATCACAAACTTGGTGGTTTAAAACAACACAAATTTATTCTCTCGCCGTTCTGGAGGCCAGAAATTTGAAATTAAGGTGTCCTCAGGGTTGGTTCCTTCTGAAGGCTCTGAGGGAGAATCCGTCCCATGCGTCTCTCCTAGCTTCTGGTAGCTGTGGGCGATCCTTGGCGTTCCTTGACTTGTAGACGCATCACTCCAGTCCCTGCCTCCATCTTCATGTGGCTTTCCATTCTCTGTGTCTGTGTGTCTTCTCCCTTTCTGTCTCTTACAGGGACACCCATCATTGGATTTAGGGTCCATCCGAATCCAGGGTGATTGCATTCTGAGATCCTTATCTTAATTAGAACTGCAAAGGCCCTATTCTAAATAAGGTCATATTCTGAGGTTCTAGGTGGACTTATCTTTTGGGGGGACCCTTAGTCAACCCACTATAGAACAGTAGCAGGCATGTCAGTCACAGTGGCTGCCACACACATTGTCACCTTCCTGTGGAAAAATATTGTACCTGGGGTCTCCTGCTCAGGAAAAGAGGAGAGATCAGGTTGGACGGTCTCAAGGGCAGTCCATCAGAAGCTGGGCCAGAGGCCTGTGGCTGACTGCTTTGGAAAACTGTCTGGTAGTTTCTCTTTTTTATTGTTTTATTGTGGTAAAAAAATGCATATATAACAAAACATTTGCCAAGTCAACGTTTTTTACATGTACAGTTCAGAGGCATTGATTATGTTCATCATGTTGTGCAACTATCACCACCATCTGTTTCCACGTTATTCCATTACCACTAGCAGAAACTCAGAGTCCCCTAAGCTATGACTCCCCTTTCCACCTATGCCTGGTAACCTCTAATAAATTTTAGTCTCTATGCGTTTGTCTGGTCATTTCTTATGAAGTTAAACCTATGGTTACTCTATGACCAAGAAATTCCATGCTAGGCGTTTACCTAAGAAACAAAACCACAGATTCACACAGACTTGTACAAGAATGTTTATACAGTATTATTCAACTTATGTGATGTACAAGAACAGTCAAAACTAATGTGTAATGATAGAAACTAGAACAGTGGCTGCCTCTGGTAGGATGTGGGTATGGACTGACCGGGTTAGGGCAAGAGGAAACTTCCTTCGGTGATGGACATGTTCTTTATATTGATCTGTGTGGTGGTTAGATGGGTGTAGGCATAGATAAAAATTCATCAGCTGTGCTCTTAAGATTTGTGCACTTTACTGTACGTAAACTATGCCTCAACCAAGAAAAAAAAAAAAAAGACTTGAAAGCAAGTGCCTAGAATACCTAGACCCCCTATGCTATCCATACCATAAACACCTTATTTTTTACCATGGCCTGACTTAGTCTCTGGTTCTTGCAGACGAAAGAACTTGCTCTCGAAGTGTGAGGACCTTTGGGGCATCTTTCTAGGGACCACAAAGTGGCTGTCTGTGTCAAATGGGGTAGTATGTGTGTGTGTGTATGACTGTATGAGTGTGAGTGTGTGTGTGTGAATGTGCGTGTGAGTGCATGTATGTGTGTGTATGTGAGTGTGAGCATGTGTGTGTGCACACACAAACACATTTCCTTTTTGACCAGCAAAGCGTTTTAACTTTTTGAACATGAACCCTTATGAATGCCTTTAGATAGGGCAGACTCTTTCTGGTCTGTGAAATCTGTATCTTTCGCCACTGTCTAGCCTCAAAGGGCATTTTGCCCCAGAGGCCAGTGCTTGAGGAAGAGAGTGAAACTGGGGCTTCCTTCTACTCTCAACAGAGAAACTCCAGGTGCTTCTTGCTGGTGCTGACCCCTGCCAGCTAGCCTTCCCCACAACTTGAGCCATGGGACTGCCTCCCCAGCACCCCTCCACACCCGCTGTACTGCATGTGGGCTTAAGGCTCTCCCTCCCTTCCTTCTCTCTCTGCAGGCCCTTCTCTGGGAGACCCATGAGCAGTGAAGGCAGGATAAAGGCACCAGGGCTGGCCAACCTCCTCTCTGTCCCTGTGGCCATTTCCCTAGAGGAGCTCCGGGTGGAACCTCCTGCCCAGTCTGCCCATTACCCACGGGCTCTCTGTACTTTGCCCCAGTCCACTGAGGTGCTGAGCTGTAGGTGGGATGCTTTACAACGCAATGTTTCAGGCCCAAGAGAGACAACTGTGGGAGGGTCTCGCAGGCCAAAGTGCTTCCCTGCCGCTCATTACCCAAATTGCAGACAAACTGCTCTGACTCCATCATGCCTGCTGACACAGGCTGCAAGAGTGACAATGTGTGATGCCAGACGATAAGTCAGAGCCTGGCAGAGATGGGATAGCTGTGTGGCCCAGCAGGGAGGAAATGAGCAGTGCAGAGTTAGAGCTTCATAAACAAGCATCACTTCACTCTGAGGTCATGCAGACCCCTCCCGTCCCCCTGGGCTCGCTGCACACAGGCACTGACGCCACGGGGCTGCGCACTCCTGGGGTGGGACGGCCGCTTGCATAAGGACCACAGACATGTGAGCTGCTCCAAGAGGACACCCCGGCTCTGTGCCATGAACCACAGGCAGGGACGGTGCCAAAAACCAGGCTCCTCTCTGTGCCAGGCCCTGTCCCCCAAGCTTACCCCCAGGGTCTCAAGGCCTGGTGGGGAGGGATCCGGTCACGTGAATGTTCTATCACAATACAGAGTGGCCAGTAGTATAGGGGGAGGGATGTCTGAGGCATTGAGGAGCCCAGCAGAAAGAGGGATTTCTCCTGCCCACGTGTCAGAGAAGGCTTCCCGGAGGAGGAAACTTTTCAGCTGCATCTTGAAGGAGCTTGCCAAAGGAAGATAAGGAAAGGGACTCCAGGCAGGGAGGCCAGGAAGGGCTGCCAGCAGGGAATACCAAGTGCAGGGGTCAGAGGCCTGGGGCTCAGGCCACATTGACCCATCTGCCTCTGGTTTCCTTCATTTCGCCTCGTAGGGAAGTCTGGGAGCCCTGCAGATTCAGTGCAGCTGAGTACTCCTGGTTGTCATGCCCCATGGAGCAAGAAGAACACTGCGGATCTGACAGGTGCACCCCCACCCCCACTCTCGTGCTTCCTGTGAGGGGACTCTCCCTCCCAGGCAGGACTGGGAACGGGATGATCTGACAGTTAGAAAGGCCTGCTTCCTGGGCTTTCTTGCTCATGAGAACTCTGGCCCAGGACCGCCTAGACCCCTACAGACCAGCAAGCTCTCCCTGCCATCCCTCCCCCACCCTGGCTACTTTCCCCTGGCCAGAGGGCAGGCTGCCAACATCCCTGGGGTTGCCTGGGCCAGGCTTGAATGTGGACTTCAGGGTGTCTGCCTGGGCAGGAATGAAAAGGGTGAGGACCAAGTTCTGCACACCGACTTCGGGCCAGGCCTCTGCCATCACCTCTGGGTTACAGGTAGTAACTTCCCCTGATGCCAGAACTGGGGATGACACTTGCTCAGGGTTACAGCTGGGACACGGTGGCGGTCTGAGCTAGCCTGCCTGGTACTGTTCTGTGCAGCATTACACTAGGGTCCTTTGCTAGGAAGTGGGCAGCGGCCCAGACAATAGCTGCCTGCTGAGGAGCAAGTAGCTGGGTGGGGGCTGTCTGAAGCGGTGGCTTCTGCCAAGCTCCAGCCCCCTGTAACTTTGTGGGACTGTAGGTCACGTGTGGCCAGACTGCAACCCCCATTCCATCTTTAAAGAAAAGCTGGAAATTCAGATATTTAGGTAAACTTTTCTGATGTTAAAATGCTGACAACCAGTTCAAAATTTTAAAATGCTCTGTGAGGACCAGATAACACAAATCTATGGCCTCTCTTGGCCCATCTGCACCCTCTGAATTGTGTTACCTTTCACTGACATGTTGTTCCCAATTTACAGATGAGGCTACTGAGACCCTGAGAACTGCAGTGATGGCCCACAGGGTGCAAAGCCAGGTTGGAGCCTGCATGAACAACCAGGTTTGTGCAGTCTCTGGCTGCCCATCCCCCATCCCTTTGTCCAGCTGATGGTCCAGGCTGCCTCACTGTCTTAGGCTCGGTTCTCTAGAGAAGCAAAACCAGTAAAACTTATAAATGCATATATAGAGAGTTATATATCAAGGAAATGGCCCACATGGTTGTAGAGGCTGGAATGTTCCAAGTCAGTGCGTCAGGATACAGGCTTCTCCTGATTCATATAGCCACAGGGGCTAGGAACCCAAGATTGGCAGATCAGAGAGTAGGGCTCTTGCTCACAGGCTGCAAATATCAATGAATCCCAAGATCAGCAGGCAAGACCACAGGTAAGCTGCTAGCTCAAGTCCCAAGAACTGGAGGTCAGATGAGCAGGAGACAGATGCAGGATCCAGCATGAGCAAAAAAGCCCATGAGCCTTGCCAGAACGTCCTCTTATATTTGATGCAGGCCACACACCCAAGGAAACTCCCTTTCAACTGATAGGCTACTCACAGCAGATCCTGTCATGGAGGTGATCAGGACATCATACAACTGTCAAACCTCTGAGAATCATGGCCCAGCCAAGTTGACATACAACCTTAACCATCACACTCACTGAAGGCTTGATGGTAGCTACACACCTGGGTGGTCAGTGCTGCTGTTACACCTGCTTAGTGGGTGCTTCAGAGGACTTTGCTAGAGTTCTGCCCCCAGTGGACACCTGGAGAAGAGCTTCCAAAGCCCAGGCTTCTGGGCCTCAGAAAAATCTGCAGGCCCCAGACTGACTCCCATCTTGGGCAGAGAACATATTGACTGGGGGTCATGGTTCCCTGGTCTAGACACCAACATGCATGGGCTGAGCCCCATCAGGTCACTCATCTACCCCCAACCCCTGCCAGCCCCTGGCCTACCCTAGAGACCCCATCAGAGGCTAGCCTGCCAATAAGCCAGGACTCACAGCCTGCACCTGAAACCTGGACCCGTCTCAAGAAGGCTGTGCTACCACCATCTTTCCCAGCCCCATCTGCTGTTTCTGGCATGGTGAGGAGGGATTCTAGGGGGCTGGGAGGTTGGGGTGCCCCAAGTTTTACAAGTAGCCCCCTTGGAGTGAGGTTCACCTCCTGTCACTTCCTTCTGGGGTGTTTTTTGGACATCTGACTAGAATCAGGAGAGCCATTCCACCTCCTTCATCTTCATCATATCATCATCATAATCCTGAAAACTTGTGTTTATGGTATGCTAGGTACTGTGCTAAGCCCCTCCAAACCACAATTTCATGTATTCCTAGCAACAGTCCTCTGAGAGAGGCACTCTTTTTATTTTTGTTATACAGATGGGGTGAAATTGCCCATGAAAATACTGGCATTTAGCAGCAGAACCAACACTGGGACCCAGGCCTATCTGGCCTCAGAGTCCTCCTCTACCCTACAGGCCTAGTTTCAAGTCTCTGTCCATCAATCAGTTAGTATCCCTGAGCCTCCATTTCTCCATCTGTAAATAGACTAATAATCCCCATGTGGAAGCTGCTTGTGAGGCTGTGAGGAAAGAACACAGCAGGTCAGGTTTCTCAATTCTTTCATATCTCCAGGGGAGGCTGGAACCATGATTGACTCTTGGCCAATTCCCGGAATGTGGCCCTCAGAGTGTTCTTTATGCTACTAACTGTGATGTTGTTGTGTATGCCTGGAGCAATGGGACATTACAGAGAAGTACCAGCTTCTCAGGACTGGTCAGGATTGTTCTGTGGAAGCATCAAGATTGCTGATGTATCTGGTTTCACAGTTAGGGTCCTGAGTTTTGGTTATCATGGCTAGTCACATAGCAGGATGTACCTATGTGACCAGCCCTCTATGAAAGACTAGGACTCGAGTGTGCTTGCTTGGGCAAAGACATTTTGCATGTATCACTATAGTTCAGTGCTAGGAATAAAAGCATGTCCTGAGTGACCCTGGTGGGGGATGGTCTTGGAAGTCTACACCTGACCTCCCAGGACTTGCCCGATGCTTGTCCTTTTCCTGTTGCTTTTACTCTGAATCTTTACTGTAATAAGTCTTAGCCATGAATATAACCTGCTGTTGAGTTCATGAGTTCTTCTAGTGAATCATCAAGCTTGAGGGTAGTCTTGAGACCCCAGAAACAGAGGCTTAAAAGGAAGTAATATAAAAAAATATTCCCATGGCTGGTACATGGAGTGGGCCTCAGGAACGGTGGCCAGGATTACTATCTTTGAGGTTTCAGTCTATTCCTAACTTACTTCTCCATTGACTTCACTCATTCCTCTGACAAGTGGTGGGGTTTGACCTTGACCCTCAGTTCTGCCCTCTGCTTCCCTAACTGAATTTAGCACTTATTCTCCCATGGCTTCTTCAGAAGTGATCTCACACCAGACCCTGAGTAGCTTGACCCTGATCCTGGCTGGGGACACAAAGTGAAGAGGTTGACCCGTGGCCTGAAGGGTGAGATCAGTCAATCCCACAGTCCAGTCCACTTCTGAGAGGTGATAAGTTGTGCTCCTCAGGCAGGAGAACAGACCTATGAGGAAAAGGAAGAACCCAGGAGGCTTCAAGTTCTGACTGGATGCTCTTCCCTTTGCACATGCCTGAGGTCATGTCTTCAGGAGCTACCCACTGTGTCCAATGCTAAGATGGTGCCTCCCCATGCCAGAAAGGATCAGCTGGATTAGTCCTATGGGGTCAGAGTGCCTGGATGGGGCAGGCCTGAAGCCTTGGGAGGAAAGAAAAAAGGGTGGAGTCAGATAGTGGTAGGCACATGGTGAGTCCATAATAAATATTGTTGAATGAGAGAATAAATGAATGTATAAATGTTGCAAAGACCAGCAGGAACATACCCGTACTCAAACAAAGTTGAGTTTATTTCACTTGCTGCAGCAAGGAAGAGCACGTAGACCAGAAGGACTAGTTGGGTGGGGCCTATCCTAGAATGTGTGTGCCAGGTGTTCTAGAGAGGCTTTAGGGAGTGGAGACAAGTTCTGAATTGGGTGCTGTCAGGAAGCCCAGGCAATCTGGTGATTTGATATCTTAATAATTTTTTCTAAGACGATGGAAGGAATAAAGAGGGTTAAAGTTGTCATTGGTAAAGAAACAATAGTCTCTCACAGGAGCGGGAGAGGGGGCTGTTTGTCTATTTATGTGGTTGTGTGCCTGTCCTCCTCTAGTTCAACCATGCTCATGAGGTAGCCTTGTTATTGTTTATACTCTGTGAAAGTTGCTTATGTCCAGTTGGGAATATTACAGCCTCTCTGGCAGCTTCCAGATGTCAGGGCCATTTTTCACTTTCTCAATGTATAACCTAAGTAGCTCCACGCTTTCCAGTTCTCTGGTGTCACCTTTTCCCTCTTTTAATTTCCAAATAAAGAGGGCATTGTGGAAGGGAGAAAGGGAGGAAAAAGAGCAAGAATCCTCTGGTTCCCAGCACAGTTACTCCTGGGAAGCCACCCCTGTGTCAGCTGTCAGGTGTCCTTGGGAGATCACCACCAGGTGGCCCTTCTCATGCAGATTCTGTGCTGAATCTAGAGCGTGAGGCCTGGGCCAGGTTACACTGCATGGATTTGACTGTCCCCAGCATCATTATCCATGTGAAAATTGACATCAAGGGCACTGTCATGGATTGAATTATGTTCCCCCAAAAAATGTGTGTATCAATTTGGCTGGGCCATGATTCCTGGTATTGTGTCATTTTCTTGTATGTTGTAAATCCTGCCTCTGTGATGTTAATGAGGGAGGATGGGTGGCAGTTGTGTTAGTAAGGCAGGACTCAATCTACAAGACTGGATTGTGTCCTGAGGCAATGTCTTGAGATATAAAAGACAGAAGTGGAGGTGGGGGAGTGAGGGGGGCCTCATACCACCAAGAAAGCAGTGCCAGGAGCAGAGCATGTCATTTGAACATGGGGTCCTAACCCCTATACTTGTGGTTATAATCCTATTTGGGAATGAGTTTTCTTTGTTACGTTAATGAGGCCGTATCAGTGTAGGGTGTATTTTAAGCCAATCACTTCTGAGATATAAAAGAGCAGTTTAAGCAAGCAAGCAGATGGAGGAAGACAGATGCCATGACACATGAATATCTTCAAGGAACAGATGCTGTAAAGAGACAAGGACCTTCCCCCAGAGCAGACAGAGAGAGCCTACCCCTCAGAAAGCTGAATTCAGACTTCTAGCCTCCTAAACAGTGAGAAAATAAGTTTCTGTTTGTTAAAACCACTCACTTGTGGTATTTCTGTTATAGCAGCACTAAGAAACTAAGACGACGTATACTTGTGAATGTGATTCTCTTTGGAGACAAGGTTTTCTTTGTTATGTTAATTAGGTCATAACTGAGTAGCGTGGGCCCTAAACCTAATCACTTCTGAGTTATAAAAAACAGCACATTAGACACAGAGACACACAGGTGGAAGACAGACACCAAGGAACACCAAGGAATGCCAAGGATCACTGGCAGATAACAAAAACTAGGAGAGAAGCCCACAGAAGGAATCAGCTGAGACCCTGATTTGGACTTTTAACCTCCAGAACTATGAGAAAATAACTTTCTGTTCTTTAAAGTCACCCACTTGTGATATTTGTGTCATGGTAGTCTTATGTAACTAAGACATGTCTGAATGAAGACAGCTGCTACTCAGCCTCAGCTGTCAGTTGCCATGTGGGAGTGAGGGCCATGAATAAGAACCAGTTTTGTGAAAGAACCCCATACTCTCAGTGTGTATGTGAAACGTCCCAGTTTTAAATGCTGACTCAAAATATTTTTAAACACCCCAAAGGGAAGGTGGGGAGAGGAAGAAGAAGAAGTAAACCCATCTACAAGCTGATTTTGGCCTGTTGTTTATTATTTTGTAAACTCTCATCCAGCACAAATCATTTGTATCACCCAGGGACCTATATTTAAATATGTTGTTGTTGTGGCTGTCAAGTTCACTCCAACTCCTAGCGACCCTATAGGACAGAGTAGATCCTCTCCATAGGGTTTCCTAGGCTGTTAATCTTTATGGAGACAGATCACCAAGTCCTTTCTCTTGAGGATCCACTGGCGGGTTTGAACCACCAACTTTTCAGTTGGCAGTCAAGCGCTTAACCATTGAGCCACTAGCCATATGCTTATCTCAGAGAGGATGAATTATGGGCAAATGTAATTTTTTTTGTCTTTCCTTACTTGTATTTTCTATGACAAAATTAGATACTCTTATAATAAGAAAGAAATTATTTCACAAACACATGTAGACTGAAGCACTTATTATTTATAAAAACAACAAATTAAAAGCATTTTAAATGTTCGAGATTTAGGTTAAGTTATTGTGATACAGCCGTAGAATAAATCCTATGTGGCCATTAAAATTATGCTTATAAACTTTTTAGTAACACAGAAAATTCCTTCTTATAAGTTTAAAATAAAAATTAGATATCGTTTAAGAAAAAAACCTACACTTATATGTGAAGTTAGATGTTTTATTCAATTTACATGATCAAATCGGCACAATTAAGTCAACAAACATCAATGTCTGGCATATAGTTGGCGCTCAATAAGTGTTGAGCCAATTAACTGTTTCTCCAGCCAAATCAATTAACTGGTCTGAGCAATTGGTTTGGAGAGGCTGGGTTTGGCTAGGGTAACTGATTTGATCATCTGATAGAGGTTTGATTGCACCATATTGATTATATTACCTAAATTTGATTGCCTAGTGTCATGGATTGAATTGTGTCCCCCAAAAATATGTCAACTGGGCTAGGCCATGATTCCCAGCATTGTGTGGCTGTCCTCGGTTTTGTGATATGATGTAATTTTCCTATGTGTTGTAAACCCTAATCTCTGCCTGTGGTAAATGACGCGAGATTAGGTTAAGTTAAAGAAGATTAGGGTGGGATGAAATACTCTTACCCAGGTCACAGCCCTGATCCGATATAAGGTGTGGCCTGCATCACTTTTATCTTACAAGGGATAAAAGGAGAGAGACGACAGCAGAGAGATAGGGACCTCATTACTACCAAGTAAGAAGAGCCAGGAGAGTGCACGTCCTTTGGACGTGGGGTCCCTTTGGACCCTTCACCAGGGGAAAATTGATGACAAGGACCTTCCCCCAGAGCTGACAGAGAGAGAAAATCTTCCTCTGGAGCTGGCATCTTGAAATTGGCATCTTGAAATGGGACTTCTAACCTCCTAAACTGTGAGAGAATAAATTTCTGTTTGTTGAAGCCATCCACTTGTGGTATTTCTGTTACAGCGGTATTAAATAACTAAGACATCTAGATTTTAGTATTTTGACTGATTAATGCAAATTGTGATTAGACAGGTACTTTTGTTTACACATGCCTAGAAAAATGTCTACCACTCACCTGTCAGTTTGTCATACTGTGGTGGCTTGCATGTTGCTACAATGCTGGAAGCTACACCACCAGTATCTCAAATACCACTAGGGTCTCCCATGGTGGACAGATTTCAGTGGAGCTTCTGGATTAAGACAGACTAGGAAAAAGGCCTGCCAATCTGCTTGCTAAAATTAGCCAATAATAACCTTACGCACAACAACAGGATATTGACCAATGGCTGCAACAATGGGCTCAAACATAGCAAGGATTGTGAGGATCACACAGAACTGGGTAATGTTTTGTTCTGTTATACATAGAGTCGCTAAGTTGGAGCTGATTGGAGCAACTCTGTTATACATACACCTAAAACTTTGTGTAATTTTCTTTGCAGTTATTATGTTCAGCAATGTTTGGATTTCTTTGGCCCTAAGTTTAATCTCGATTCACTGAACATGGGTGTTACGTCCACCAACTTGTACTACCGTGGCTTCAGTGTGAGGGGAAGCAAAATCATCTTTTCCAGTGGTTCCTTTGATCCTTGGCACATTCTGGGAATCACAAAGGATATCAGTAAAGATTTGCCTGCTATCTTCTTTAAAGGTAACCATTGCGAACAGTTCAGCCCTACCAATAGTATGCAATGTGTCAGCATGTAATAATAAATTAAGAAGGCTACCTTGATTCAGTAGTTGAATTATTGCCTTCAATATACAGATAGATATACATAGAGTTGCTAAGTTGGAGCTGATTTGATGGCACCTAACAATGACTTAGTAAAGGAAATCTATCAAAAAAGTAGCAGTGGTTATCCCTGGGCGATGGGATTGGGATAATTACATTTTATTTTTCATACTTGTGGTAGATACTATTTTTGTCCCCAACAGTTTGCTCTCCCTTCCCTGTGAGAGGTTCTACGTACTCTGCCCCCCCTCCACCCCCATTGCTGGTGACTCTGCAGTGCCTTCCTGTGGGAGGACTATACAGGCAGTCCCCGGATTATGAATGAGTTCCATTCCTAAATCTGTTTTTAAGTCAAATTTGTATGTAAGTCACTAAGTCATAACAGTTAGATATGGTTCATATCTAACGTTAGTTAGTCAAATGTTTGTCTTAGTATATAGTATATATAGTGTAACTTTCTATGCATAAAAAACATTAAAGAAACACTTCCAGATACATTAAAACATCTTAACATAATAATACAGTAATAATAATAATAATGTTTTGATGCACATGGAAAAGTTACATCAATTTGCAGTCGCGAACCATTGTATGTACCTTGAATAATTTGCTATTACAAACCATTGTATGTACCTTAAATTTTTAATATAATAGGCTTTACAGTGGTTGGTTTGTAACTATGTATGATAGTTAAGTTTGTGTGTGTCCACTTTGCTGGGCCATGATTCTCAGTGGTTTGGTAGTTATGATGTAGTTTGGCAGTTATGTAATGATGTAATCATCTTCATGCTGAGATCTGATATATTGTGATCACCTGCATCATGAGATATGCTAAGAGTGGCCAATCAGTTGAAAGAGATTTTTCCTTGAGGGGTATAGCCTGCATCCAATACACATGGACTTCCTGACAAATTTCGCTGTTTTGTTTGCTCTGGATCGTGCATCTGGCCTGTCATCATCTGACTTCCGGTTCTTGGGATTTGAGCCAGCATCCTGGCATCTTACCTGCTGATCCTGGGTTCGTCAGCTCCTGCAGCTACGTGAGTCAGGAGAAGCCTCCAGCCTGAACCATGGACTTGGGACTTCCCAGCCTCTACAACCATGTGAGCCATTTCCTTGATATAAATCTCTCTCTCTGTGTAAATATTTATATACGCAATTCACTGGTTTTGCTTCTCTGGAGAAGCCAGACTAAGACACTGCAGATTGTATGTAAGTCAGAGGTTCGTAACCCAGGGACTGCCTGTACTACCCCTCCCCGCTGACTTTGAACTTGGCCATGTGATTCACTTTAGCCAATGGAATGTGAGCAGAAGTGACATGTATGATGTCAGAGCGGAAGTTTTAAGAGCCATTGTGTGGGCCAGCCAGTTCTGTTTCCTTGCTATGACAACTATGTGTCCCAGGTGGGGCTGATGCTTCAGCCTGTGTCCTAGAGTGAAGACACATAGATTAGAGCCTGGCTGACCCTCTACCAACATAAAACATGAGTGAGAAATCTACTTTTTTTGAGATTGGGGTTGGGGGTAGTCATTTGTTATTGTAGCATACCTTAGTGAAAGCTAATTAATAAAATACTATTTTCCAAGCTTTCTACAAGTAATATGCATGAGTTTTACAGTTTTTAAAAATTATTTAAATATATATTACTTTAAAAGTATTTACCATCACTCTAAATCTGTTTATCTTTCCAGAATCTGTGTTATGAAAACAAGCCTTGAATGTTCTCACTAAAGTGGACATTGATAGACCACAGGGATCTGGAAGTTATTTGGTAGTAATTTAAACAAAACCAAAGTCATTCTGGGTCCTTTAGCCAGCCTGACTCTGCTGAGGTTGCTCAGAAAGAATATGTTGCCCCTGGGTGGGGTTTAGGAGGAACTAAGAAACAATACCTGAGGATTAGTAGTCAGGATTGCCCAGCATCCATTCCTCCTTCTGGTAATAAAACTACTAACTAGTTGCCATCCAGTCATTTCCAACTCATGGCAACTCCATGTGTGTCAGAGTAGAACTGTGCTCTATAGTGTTTTCAGTGGCTGATTTTTTTGGAAGTAGACCACCAGGCCTTTCTTCTCAGGGATCTCTTGGTGAACTTGAACCTCCAAACTTTCGGTTAGCAGCTGAGTGTGTGTAATGATATTAGCCAGCCCTCATCTTAGATGATGCCTCGGCATCCCTGTTGAGCCCATTTCTCGCCCTGTTAGCTGGTGCACCACATCATGCCGCAGGTAACCATGCTACCAAAAACACCCAGGTTTTCTGCTTCTCAGCTCCCCACAGCTGCCCCACTTAGTTTCCATAGCCGTTCTCCCTTACTTCTCACTCTTTAGTTTCAAAAGGACCAGTGGCACTTAGCTCGCAAAAATCCCCTCATCCTACCCTCAGACTTTAAAGGTTGTGCCCTGGGCCTGCGCTGTCTCCCTCTGTCCACCGGTGACCTCTCCTCGTGGGCCAGCATACAGGTGTGTCGTGTACGCCTGGGACCCGTGAGTAATAAAGTTCTTTATTTTGATTTTTGTGTCTGGTGGTTGAAGCGTGACTTACCATCTGGGACAATATACATAACCTGGACTATGGGAGATCACTGCCTATTTTCCCTCCCCTCTGGGGGGAGGAGAGGGTCAGCTGAGTGAAAATCAAGCACACTCAAGACAGTGCATTAACCATTTGCACCTCCCAGGGACTCACTTCTAATAAGCCAAAAACTAAATCCCTTGCCATCGAGTCGATTCCGACTGATAGTCGATTCCGCAGGATTCTACTGACAGAGTAGAACGGCCTCATGGAGTTTTCAAGGAGCAGCTGGTGGATTCCAACTGCTGACCTTTTGGTTGTCAGTCGAGCTCATAACCACTGTGCCACCAGGGCTTCCCCTTCTAACAGCATCCAATTCTCCCACAGGGAAAGCAGCCCTCCTCCACAGCCAGCCTATGAAACCTATTAGTCTCAGTGATTGGCTCAGGGAGGGCCATATAGCTTGCAGCAAGATGCAAAATGTGTTTACCAAACCATTTTATTTCTTCCTAGGCTCCCAGCTGGGAGCCACTGGCCAGCTCTGGTCAATGGAATGTGGGCAGAGGTGATGGATGCCACTTCCAGGTGTGCACCATAAAACATCTCCCATATGTGATATTCTCTCTTTTCCCTTTCCATGATAACTCAGAGGTCTTATATTGAAGATGGTAGGGTCACAAAATGGGAGGAGCCCCCAAAAACATTGGATTATGATGTGACTAAGCAGTAAAATTTTATGATGTTAAGCCACTGAGATTTCAGGATTTATGTGTTACTATGGCAAAGTCTAGTCTACATTGACAAATACATGACCCAAACCCAAGCCAGACTAATTCGAGTAAGCCCTAAGGAGTTTGGTCTGGAAAGAGGTACTCTTTTTTTCCTGGAGTTGCCAAGCTGATGGCTGCAAACCTGGAGTGCTAAGGGCCATCTTTTATTCTTTCTTTCATCAATTCATTCAGTATACAAGCATTTACTGAAAGCTTGGCACTGGTCTAAACATGGGGATATAGCAGTGAGAAGAAAAAATAAAGTTTCTTCTCACATAAGGTTCATATTCCAAGGCTGTAAAGTGGGTAAGAGCCAGTCTGAGAATGAAGCTAACATAGAGGAATTTGGGGCTGAGAAGTGGACCATTGGTTAGACCCCTGGATCCAACCATGCCTGAAACCACTTCCATTCTTTTTAATAAACCATTTTCATTCAGGATCCTGACACTTGCATGCAACAAGTCATAATGAATTCAAGGATAAGTCTGAAACAGAAGCAAGGTCACAGGTCCACTGATTGAGGTCTCATCCAGGAGGGATGTTTAGGGGAAGGGTGCAGATACCAGCCCAGACAGAGCCTGGCAGAGCAAAGCAGGTGGCACAAATGAGAATGATACTCAGGATTGGGCATGCCCTGGTCGCTGGAACACAGCACCATGGGTGTCTGGGCATTAACCAAGGTTGGGATTGGGGAAGAAAGAGCAGCCCTGGCACTGAACCTAGCACCAAGTCTGCTCTGGCAACCAGACTTGTCTGTGACCACATGTGCCAACCCTGTGTTTCTGAGTGCTCAGGTAAGCTTCACAAGCACCTGTCTTGCTCAAAACGCCAGGCCTTGCAGACTGCCCTATTCTGGGCTATGCCTGGCTGTGGGGCTTGGATTTGACAGAAAGCTGCAAGTCAAAACTAGGGGCTAATATCTGCACACTTCCTTTAATCAGCCTCCCTGGATGGCTCCTCAATCAGTGGACCTGTGACCTTGCTTCTGTTTCAGTCTTATCCTTGAATTCATTATGACTTGTTGCATGCAAGTGTCAGAATCCCCAATGAAAATTGTTTACTAAAGTGAAAGAAATTAAAGTCAATTCAATTGCACCAGCACATGTTTGTAGAGCTCCTACTGTGTTCTATTTTCAGTGCTAGTTTGGAAAAACTGTCTTGTGAACTTTCTACATGCCAGGAATTTTAATTCATTCATTCATTCAATAGTAACTGAACATAATCTCGGCCATGCCGTGTGCTGAGAAGTGATATAGAAAAATAAATGGGACATAGGGGCTTGGGATTCACAGAAAGTGTGGTAGTCATGAATGCTGTTCACCAAATAGTTTTAGCTCTCCATCTTCTGGGCACATGATAGGATCACATTTCCTGGACCCCTTGTTTGGGCGGAGCTGCATGACTAATGAAATGGACCAATGAGTTGGTGCATTTAATTGCTAATGTGGAATCTGGCAAAGCTCCCTTTTCCTCTGCCATGTTGACTATTAGTGTCTGAAGCGGTGGCTGCTTCTCCAGCCTGAGTAGTGGAGAAAGGAAACATGAAGTAGAACCCATAGGTAACCTCTTATAAACATGAACATGACCAATAAATAAACCTTTTTTTTTTTATGTTATAATCCACTATGATTTTAGGGTTCTTTGTTATTGTAGTGTGGCCTCACATACCCTGACTGGGGCAGAAAGTTTGCCAAAGGATGTAACATTGAATAGCATTCACAACAGAAATACTTCCATAAGGTAGCTTCAAGGTCTCCCAGGAATCCTTGCTCAGAGGACACTGTGTTCCTCCCTACGAGGGCTCCTGCCTGTACACTCCTCACATCAGATTGGAACTGACGTTTCATCAGTCTGCCTAGAATCTGACTTCTGGACTGAGCTGGTCTGGGCAGCATGGCCTGCCAACTTTCTATAGCTATTAGTTTCCTAGAGCGGCTGTAACAAATTACCACAAACTTGGTGGCTTAAAACATCAGAAATTTATTCTTTCAGAGTTATGGAGACCAGAAGTCCAAACTCAAGATGTCTCCCTCCTAAGGCTCTAGGGGAGTATCTGCTTTTTGCCTCTCCCAGCTTCTAGCGGTTGCCAACTTTCTTGGCTTGCAGCCACATCACTCCAATCTGTTGCCTCCATTGTCACATCACCTTCTCCTTTGTGTCTCCCTCCTCCCCTGTATGTCTCTTCTAAGGACTCTTGTCATTGGATTTAGGGTCCACCCCGAAAATCCTGGATGATCTCCTCGTCTCAAGCTCTTTACCTTAATCACAACTGCAAAGACCTTGTCTCCAAATAAGGTCACATTCACAGGTTCCAGGGATCAGGACGTGGACATGTCTTTTCAACCACTATGTATATACTCAGGACCAAGTACTGGGGTGGCAATAAGAGCCGATAACTCCTTTGTTTGTTTTTTATAGAACCACCCCATACGGTTTCCAAGGAGAGCCTGGTGGACTCGAACTGCTGACCTTTTGGTTAGCAGCTGTGGCTCTTAACCACTACACCACCAGGGTTTCCACTGAATGTTTAGGTAATATAAAATATAAAAAGAAAAGTGAAATAAACAAAGCCCCAGTGCCCATTGCTTTAAAGAACATGGATTAGCATCTGTGCTGGGTTTTTTTTTTCTTCCACCTGAGCAGACCTAGTGTACAAGGCTGGAAGGAGAAAGTTCACAACATTTGGGTGCTACCTTTTCCCCTCAACAGTACTTCATGTAAACTCTCCACCTGTTCATATACTCCATGACTTATGGCTTAGAAAATGTCCTGAGCACCGAATGTGAGTTCAGCATGCCTGGGTTATTTTATGAGGGTTTAATGATTTTTTTTCTAATTATACAAATAATAATGCTCATTAGAGAGAAGTTACCAGAAAGTGAATAAGAAACCTCCCCAAATCCTGCCACCCAAAGATAACTAGTAGTATTTTCTTAAGAATCTTCTCAGTGTTTTCTCTAAGCATATATTGCATGTTGTTCAAAAAAAAAAAAAAAATTTAAGGATGTAGGTGCTGGTGAAGATGAAATAAGCACCCTCTGTCCTATCTCTACTACCAAATGTACCTAAAATCCCTGGATGCTAGAGCAGCTATCTGAGAACTTTGAAAAATAAATGATAGCAAGGAGATTGGGAAGGAGAACAGATCTCTAAATACCACTGAACTAGCAGTGAATTTCCCTTTTTTTTTCCCCTGGTATTTTCTGGTCTAGACTCAAAGGCAGCCTGAAATCCAAACATACACACTAGGTGTGAAAAGAAAGAGTTTTAAGACAAACTCTCGATTTCTGGTTCAAGGAGTGGGAAAAGGCCTGGTGACCTACTTCACTTCCAAAAGTTAGCCAATGAAAACCGTATGGATCACAATAGAATATTGTCCAATATAGTAATGGAAGATGAGCCCTGTAGGTTGGAAAGCACCAAAATACACAGTGGTTGAAACAATGGACTTGAATATATCAACAATAATGAAGATGGCACAGGACCAGTCAACGTTTCATTCTGTTGTATGCGGAGGAGCCATGACTCAGAGCTGATGGGAAGACAAATAACAATAAATGTGTAACAGAGTGGAGGAAATCTTTTTTTTTTTTTCTTCTCTCCTACCCCAGCCTCAGGCAATCAAATGGAGGTGCAACAGCAGTGGCATGTAGGAAGGTACCTAAAACCCTGAGGGAAGAAAAACTTCATTTCTGACTAGAGGAACTGTCTCAAGAGTGCAGGGGAAATCCTCACTCCTTTTTTTTTGTTGTTGTTCTTTCTGTCCGCTTGCCACTTGGCCCAAAGGCAGACACAGTTACAGGAAGTACACGATAAAGCAGGAAAACTAAAGTCTCAGTGTTCTAGTTAGAAGTCCAGGAAATGGGGGGCATGGGCTGAAGCAGTAAGATATTGGGGAGATTGCATAGTGGAGGGAGCTCAAGAAATGGCCAGATGTGCGATTATATACCAATTCATGGGCTGTGGCCAATGGTTTGGCTGGATGGTCAGGGACTTGGAAGGAACATGACTGGAAAATTAGTGACAAGAAGGTATTAGGAAGAGGTATGCGGATAGATCTTTCTGAATGGGCCAAAGAAGTTATGGGTATCTCATGTGAATGTTCACCAAAGCATGACCTTGGCAGAGAAGGATTTTAGCAGTCAAGGGGATCGGATGACATGTTCTATGAATACCGGTCAACCTCTTTCTCTAGCCACTCCTGTCAATGCCCAATGGACTCATGAACAAAGTGGCCACGGTGGCAGGGATGGAGGTTATGCATGGGCTCAGCGACATGGACTTCCACTTGGCTACAGCAACTGCAGAGTGCCCAACCTGCCAGCAGCAGAGACCAACACTGAGTTCCCAACATGGCACCATTCCTCGGGGTGATCAGTCAGCAACCTGGTAGCAGGTTGATTACATAGGACCACTTCCATCATGGAAAGAATAGTGGGATAGACACTTACTCTGGACAAGGATTTGCCTTTCCTGCATGAAATGCTTCTGCCAAAACTACCATCCATGGACTTACAGAATGCCTTATCCACTGTCATGGTATCCCACACAGCATTGCTTTGGATCAAGAAACACTTCACACACAGCAGATGAAGTGTAGCAATGGGCCTGTGCTCACAGAATTCACTGGTCTTACCATGCTGCCCAGCGTCCTGAAACAGCTGGTGGATAGGACAATGGGAAGATCTTTTAAAGACTCAATTATGGCTCCAGCTAGCTGGAAATACCTTGCAGGGCCAGGATAATGTTCTCCAGGAGGCTGTATATGCTTTAAATCAACAGCCAATATATGGTGCCCTTTCTCCCGTAGCCAGGATACATGATTCCAGGAATTAAGGGATAGAAATGGAAGTGGCACTACTCACTATTACCCCTAGTGACCAACTTGCAAAATTTTTGTTTCCTGTGTTCCCAGGACCCTATGCTCTGAGGGTCTAAAGGTCTTAGTTCCAAAGGGAAGAATTCTCCCACCAGGAGACACAACACTGATTCTATCGAACTGGAAATTAAGAATGCGACCAGCCACTTTGGGCTCCTCATGCCTCTGAATCAACAGACAAAAAAGAGAGTTACCATATTGGCTGGTGTGATTGATCCTGATTACCAAGGGGAAATTAGACTATTATTACATAATGGAGGTAAAGAAGAGTATGTCTGGAATACAGGAGATCATTTAGGGCGTCTTTAGTACTACCATGCCCTGTGGTTAAAGTCATTGGAAAACTACAACAACCCAATTCAAACAGGACTACTAATGGCCCAGATCCTTCAGAAATGAAGGTTTGGGTTACCCTACTAGGAAAAGAACTACAACCAGCTGAGGTGCTTGCTGAGAGTGAAGAGACTATGGAATGGGTAGTGGAAGAAGGTAGTTCTAAATACCAGCTACGACCATGTGACCAGTTGCAGAAACGATGGCTGTAATTGTTATGAGTATTTCTTGTTTTGTTATAAGTGTGTGTACACACACGTATATGGAGCCCTGGTGGCGCAGTGGTTAAAGTGCTTGGCTGCTAACCGAAAGGTCGGCGGTTCGAACCCACCAACTGCTCTCTGAGAGAAAGATGTAGCAGTCTGCTTCCATAAAGATTTCCAGTGCTGTTGGATACCTTATAAATCAGTTCTTCTCTGTCCTATAGGGTTGCTAGGAGCTGGAATCAACTCTACAGCCATAGGTTTGGTTTTGGTTTTCGGAGAGAGATATATATATATGTATATATATATATATAAATCTTTGTTTTATTCCTTCCCTTATCTCATTACTTATTATAAAATATAAGGTGTAAAAGTATGCTGTACACATGTTAGTTGTACCATCTTAGGTGCAAGTATGACTTTATAATTGTCTTTATTTGGAGATTGTGTATGGTTTAAGGAGACGTGTATAGCGCCAAGTTGACAAGGGGTAGACAGTGATGGTTAATGGTATGCATCAACTTGGCTAGGCTATGATTCTCAGTGATTTGGCAAACACTATGTAATCACCTTCCATTTTGTGATCTGATGTGAGCAGCCAGTCTGCTGAAAGGGGAGTTTCTTTGGGTGTGTGGCCTGCCTCTAGTATGTAAATGGATGTTCTGGCAAAGCTTGCTCTCTTTCCACTCTGCATTCTTATCATCGCCTGACCTCCAGTTCTTGGGATATAAGCCTGCAGAAGCCTTCAGCCTGCCACTTGACCTGCGGCTTTGGATTTGCCAGCCCCTACAACCTCATCAGCCAGCAGAGGCCCTCATCTGCCGCCTGACCCATGGATTTGGGACTTGCCAGCCCTCACAATTGCGGAGAGCCATTTCATCTCAATTGTGTGAGCCATTTCCTTGAAATAAATCTATATATATTTATATATATGCTTTACTGGCTTTGCTCCTCTAGCGAGACCAGACTAAGACACTAGGGTAATTGTAGGACTCATCTTGTTTGCTTCCCATCTGGCAGGGATTGCTGTCCTTCCTTGACTAATTTCAGCACGTTGAAAATTTTTATTTCATATATTTTACCTGGGGTTCTTTTGGTTGTTATTTCAGGCAGGAGGGTAAATCTAGTCCCTGTTCATCCATCTTGGCCAGAAATAGAAATCCACATTACCTGATTTTAAGATTTATTATAAAATTATAGTAACCAAGACAGTATGTCAAATGTTGTGTTATTTATTGATTTTCCAACCAGAGGACGCCCTTTAGTATTTCTTGTAATTTTGGTTTGTTTTTTACAAATTCCCTTAACTATTTAATTCTTAGGGTTTCTTTACTTTTTTAAGATTCTTTTATCTGATTTTTCCTCAGATAAGTTGGTGTCAAGTGCTTTATCTTGAATCTCACTAATTCTGACTTCCATTGCCTCAATTCTACTCCTATGACTTTCTACTGAGTTGTCTAATTCTGAAATTTTATTGTTAATCTTCTGGATTTCTGATTGCTGTCTTTCTATGGAGTCTTGCAGCCTGTTAAATTTGTCATTATGCTCTTCTCTAATCTTCTTAAGTTCCTCTATTGCTTGGTCTGTGTTTTGCATAATTTCCTTCCAGATCTCTTGAAGAGTTCTGTATATTAATCTTTTGTATTCTGTCTCCAGTAATTCCAAGAAATTCTCTTCCTCTGAAAATTTCTCGATTCTTTATTTTGGGAGCTTGCTGAAGCCATCATGGTCTGCCTCTTTATGTGATTTGATATTGACTGTTGTCTCTGAGCCATCAATAAGTTATTATATTTTTTTATTTTTATGTTTGCTTACTGTGTTCTAACTTCTTGTTTTGTTTTGATATGCCCAGATAGGCTCCTCATGTGAACTAGTTTGATTATTGTCATCTTTGGAGCTTTAACGTCCTGTCACCAGGTGGTTAGATCTGTTACTAGGTATGTGAGCCCAGGAGTCCATTTACTTTTCTTGTATGGATTCAGCTCAGGTGTCCAGGTAGTCAATCACCAAGTGTATGGTGCAGACTCTCACCTACAGGCCTAGATGGGCAGGGGTAATTGGAATAGGCACAGGTATCTGGCTGCAGTAGGGAGTCATGAGCTGAGCAAGGCAAGGGGCTGATGGACGCCCCTGAGTGTCTGGCAGGAAAGCATGTCCCTGTTCCCTAGAGTGTGTAGGTGGGTGGGTTTTGCAGTCAGACTATGGACACTCAGTGCTGTTGGCTGTAAGGACTGGGAGGCACCACTTATTCTTGGACCCCTGTCGCAGGTGGCTAGGTTGTGTGGGTAGAGCCACCAGTCCTCAGGCCCCTGATGTGGGTAAGTGAGGACCCTGCTTAATGGGCAGAGCGGTGTCAAATGTCACGAACCTACCACTCCATCTTATAGCTGATACAGTTGAAATTAGGCTTTAGGTATATACCCTGTTGTAAGGTGCTAATGAGGGCCAACACTGTTGAAATGGGCCCATACAGGTCTATGCAGTGGTGAAAGGCATTCAGAGTCCGTGGACCCCTTATGCCTGTGCCTAGGCCAAAGAACTGTGCCTGCCCTGAGTTCTTGGCTTAGGGGAGCTGGCAGATTATTTTTTCCTGTTTATTAATTTGTTCCCTCTCCAAAGCCAGGAGAATGGCTCAGGGCATGCAACTGGTCCTGCTTCTGGCCCAAGGGACACCGCAATTGCTGAAGCCAGCCCGGACCTGGTGCAGAGTGGGGAGGGGGAAGGTAATGGCAGAGAACTTCTTCCCAAAGGGGGTGTTTTTTGATCTGCGCAGTAGGTTAGATGCATGTACTTTTGCCGATTGAGTGCTGCTCACTGGTTCTGGAGGGTTGAGCAGACTCTCTGCTGTTCAGTCTTTCCCAATGTGGAAAACCCATAACAAGAGCTACTGCTTGCCTCACTGTGCATACCAGCTGATCCAGCCTTCAGGGTGCTGGTTCCCACCGGTTCAGGTCTGGCAACTCCTCATTGCTTCTGAATTGTCTCTCCCTCCCCCTGGCACTCAGTCCGACTCCTCAACTTTGCCTATGATGTTCAGGGCTCCTAGATTGTCATATATAATCAATTCACTTTTTTTTTGGGTCTTTGTTGTAAGAAGGACCACAGGAAGCGTCCAACTACTCCGCCATTTTGGCCCCACCTCCAAATGTTGTGTTATTTGTATTTTTTACAACAATATGAAAATCACAAAAAATACAGTGTGATATTGGTGAAGGGATAGATACATAGATAGACAGAAAGGAACAGAAAGTCCAGAAATAGAGCCACACAAATATGGCCAATTGATTTTTGACAAAGGTGCAAAGGCAAATGGAGAATGGGTAGTATTTTCAATAAATTTGTTAGATAAATTGGACATACACATGCAAAAAAAAAAAAGAACCTCAACCTGAGACTTACATATTATACAAAAACAGAATCAAAATGGATCATAACCACGGCCATCATACTCAATGGAGAAAGACAGAACTTTCCCCTTATCGGGAACAAGACAAAGATTCCTGCTCTCACCACTGCTACTCAATATTGTACTAGAAGTCTTTGCTAGGGTAATTAGGCAAGAAAAAGAAATAGAAAGTATCCAAATTGGGAAGGAAGAAGTAAAATTATCCCTTTTTACAGATGACATGATCCTATATGTAGAAATACCCAAAGAGTACACAAGAAAGATACTAGAGCTAATAAATGCATTCAGCAAAGTGTCAAGGTACAAGATCAACACACAAAAACCAGTCACATTTCTATACATCAGCAATGAGCAATCTGAAAAGGAAATTAAAAAAACAATTCTATTTACAATAGTATCTAGAAGAATAAAATACCTAGGCGTAAATTTAACCAAGAAGGCAAAAGACTTGTTCCCCCAAAGATATAAAACATTACTGAAAGAAATTAAAGAAGTTCTAAATAAATGGAAGGACATTCCATGTTATGGACATTCTGTGTTAAGATGTTAATACTACCCAAAAAGATCTATAGATTCAATGCAATCCCTATCAAAATCCCAACAGCCTTCTTTGTAGAAAAGGAAAAGCCAGTCCTCAAATTTATATGAGACTACAAGGGGTCCTAAAAACTAAAGCAATCTTGAAAAAGAAGAACAAAGTAGGAGAGCTCATGCTTCCCAATTTCAAAATATACTACAAAGTTGTAGTAATCAAAGCAGTCTGGTACTGGTTTAATGATAGACATGTAGATCAATGGAATAGAATTGAGAGTCCAGAAATAAATGTTTATATCTATGGTCAACTGATTTTTGACAAGAGTGCTAAATCCATTCAATGGGGGAAAGAATAGTCTCTTCAGTAAATGATGCTGAGACAACTGGATCTCCACATGTAGGAGGACCCATACCTCTTACCATATACAAACTTTAACTTAAAATGGATTAACAGCCTAAATAGAATGGAATCCTAAATGGAATCCTAAATGGATTCTTAGCTATAATTCCAAAAGCACAAGTAAGCAACAAAAGACAAATTAGATAAATTGGACTTCCTCAAAATTAAAAGCTTTTGTTCATCAAAGGACTTTATCAACAATGTTAAGAGACCTACAGAATGGGAAAAAATATTCAGTAACCATACATCTGATCAGGGTTTAATATCCAGAATATATATATGTATAAAAAAAACTCCTACAAAAACTCAATCAAAAATGGTCAAAGGACTTGAAGACATTTCACAAAAGAAAATATACAAATGGCCAACAAGCACATAAAAAGATGCTCAATATCATTAATCATTAAGGAAGTGCAAATCAAAACCACAATGAGATACCACTTCACCTCTACTAGGATGGCTATGATCAGAAAACTACAAATTTTGGTGAGGTTATGGAGAAATGGGAATCTGTCTTAGTTATCTAGTGCTGCTGTAACAGAAATATCACAAGTGGATGGCTTTAACAAACAGAAATTTATTTTCTCACAGTCTAGTAGGCTAGAAGTCCAAATTCAGGGCATTAGCTCTAGGGGAAGCCTTTCTCCCTCTGTCAGCTCTGGAGGAAGGTCCTTGTCATCAATCTTCCCCTGGACCAGAAGCTTCTCAGCACAGGGACCCCAGGGTCCAAAGGACACACTATTCTCCTGGCTCTTGTTTGTTGGTGGTATGAGGTCCCCCTGTCTCTCTGCTTGCTTCTCTCTTTTATATCTCAAAAGAGATGGGCTTAAGACACAACCTAATCTTGTAAATTGAGTCCTGCCTCATTAACATAACTACCACTAATCCCACTTTATTAACATCATAGAGGTAGGATTTATAATATGTAGGAAAATCATATCAGATGACAAAATGGTGGTCAATCACACAATACTCGGAATCATGGACTAGCCAAGTTGACACACATTTTTTTGGGGACACATTTCAATCCATAACAGAACCCTCATTCACTGTTGGTGGGATTGTAAAATGGTGCAGGCACTGTAGAAAACAGTTTAATAATTCCTCAAAAATTTAAATATCAGATTACCATATGACCCAGAAATTCCACTGCTAGGTATGCACCCAAAAGACTTGAAAGCAGGGACACAAACAGATAGGTATCACTGTTCACAATAGCCAAGGCAGAAACAACCCAAGTGTCCTTTGACAGACAAATGTACGAACAAAATGTGTATATCCATACAATGGAATATTATTCAGCCATAAGGAGAAATAAAGTTCTGATATGTGCTATGACATGGATGAACTTCAAAAACATTATGCTAAGTGAAATAAGTCAGACACAAAGGAACAAGTATTATATGATCTCACTTGTATGAAATATCTAAAATAGGCAAATGCACAGAGATCAAAGTTCATTAGTGGTTCCCAGGGGCAGGTGGGAGGGGAAAAAAGGGGAAGTATTGCTTAAGGGGCACCGAGTCTCTGTTAAGGGTGATGAAAAAATTTGGAAATGGAAAGTGGTTGTGGTTGCACAACATGGTGAATGCAATTAATGTCACTAAGCTGTACATGTAGAAAAGATGGAAATGGCAAATGTTTTGTTATATATATTTTTACAATAATAAAAATGGATCATAGATCTAAATTCAAAAAAAAAAAACTATAAAACTTTTAGAATAAATATAGGAGAAAAACTTGTGACCTTGGGTTAGGTAGAGTTCTTAGCTATGATACCAAAAGTGTGACCCATTAAAGCAAAAATTGATAAATTTGACTTTGTCAAAATTTAAAAGGTCTGCTCTGCAAATTAAAACCACAGTGAAACACCACTATTCACCTTTTAGAGTGGCTAGAATTACAACAAACAGACAAAATAAACAAAAAATTTGTCAATACCAACTGCTGGATATGGAGTAGCTACAGCTCTCATGCATTGCTGGTGGACATGCAAAGTGATAAAGCCACTCTGGATAACAGTCTGGCAATTTCTTTTAAAGTTCAGCATACACTTACCATATGACCCAGTAACCTCACTCCTACATGTTTACTCTAGAAAAATGAAAGCTTATATTCACACAAAAATCTTGCACAGATGTTTATAGTAGCTCACCTCATAATTACCAAAAGTGGCATATATCCTAAATGTCCATTAACGGGTGAATGGATAAACAAACTGCAGTTCATTCATATAATGGAATACTATTCAGCAATGAGCCCTGGTGGTGAAGTGGCTAAGTGCTCGGCTGCTAATCAAAAGGTCAGCGGTTTGAACCCACCAGCTGCTCTGTGGGAGAAAGATGTGCAGTTTGCTTCTATAAAGATTTATAGCCTTGGAAACACTATGGAGTTGCTCTGAGTTGGATTCAACTCGATGGCAATGGGATTTTTTGTTTTGGGTTATTCAGCAATAAAAAGCAATCATCTATTGATACACACTACAACATGCTTGAATCTCAAAGGCACTGTGCTGAATGAAGAAGTCAGATTCAAAAGATTGACATACTTTAATGATTCCATTTACTTGCCATTGCGGAAAAGCCAAAGCTATGTTGTTGTTGTTAGGTACTGTCCAGTTGGTTCCAACTCATAGCGACCCTATGTACAACAGAACGAAATGCTACCTGGTCTTGCACTATCCACATAGTCCTTGCTATGTTTGAACTCATTGTTGTAGCCACTGTGTCAGTCCATCTCATTGAGGATCTTCCTCTTTTTTGCTGACCCTCTGCTTTACTTGGCATGTTGTCCTTCTTCAGGGACTGGTCCCTCCTGATAATATGTCCAAGCTCTGTGAGACGAAGTCTTGCCATCCTTGCTTCTAAGGAGCATTTTGGCTGTACTTCCCCCAAAACAGATTTGTTTGTTCTTCTGGCAGTGCATGGTATTTTCAACATTCTTTGCCAACTCCATAATTCAGATGCATCAATTCTTCTTTGGGCTTCCTTATTCATTGTCCAGCTTTCACATGTATATGAGGCTACTGAAAATACCATAGCTTGGGTCAGGTGTACCTTAGTCCTCAAAGTAATATCTTTGCTTTCTAACACTTTAAAGAAGTCTTTTGCAGCAGATTTGCCCAATGCAATACATCATTTGATTTCTTGACTGCTGCTTCCATGGGCATTGATTGCGGATCCAAGTAAAATGAAATCCTTGACAACTTCAATCTTTTCTCTGTTTATCATGATGTTGCTTATTGGTCCAGTTGTGAGGATTTTTGTTTTCTTTATGTTGAGGTGCAATCCATACTGAAGGCTGTAATCTTTGATCTTCATCGGTAAGTGCTTCAAGTCCTCTTGGACTTTCAGCAAGCAAGGTTGTGTCATCTGCATATCGCAGGTTGTTATTGAGTCTTCCTCCACGTCCAATGCCGTATTCTTCATATAGTCCAGCTTCTCGGACAGATTGAATAAGTATGGTGAAAGGATATAACCCTGATGCACACCTTTCCTGACTTTAAACCACTCAGTATCCCCTTGTTCTGTTCTAACGACTGCCTCTTGGTCTATGTACAGGTTACGCATGAGCACAATTAAGTGTTCTGGAATTTCCATTATTTGCAACGTTATCCATAATTTGTTATGATCCACACAGTCGAATGCCTTTTCATAGTCAATGAAACACAGGTAAACATCTTTCTGGTATTCCCTGCTTTCAGCCAATATCCATCTGACACCAGCAATGATATCCCTTGTTCAGCACCCTCTTCTGAATCTGCTTTGAATTTCTGGAAAAGCCAAAACTATAGGGACAGAGAATATATCAGTTGTTGCCAGGAATTAAGTGTAGGGTGTAGATTTTATGAAAATGGGGCAGCATGAAGGAATTTTTGGGGGGTGATGAAACTGTTCTGTATTAGGTGAGCTGTCCATCTTAGCCTGGAATGAATCCTGGCAGCCTCCAGGTTAAGATAACAATGACCACATGGTGTCTGGTAGCTTTCTGTTTATATTGTTAATGTTATATACTCAAGTAATATGTGAATATATTTTTGTTATACAGATTAAATTATTTCAGTAAATCCAAGGACCCCTTGACCTCTTTCCCCCTCCCCTAATCCTAGGCCCCAGGTAACAACAGTTTGGGTTTGCTGTCTCTCCTTGCCCACCTTGCCTGTGTATGTACATACATGTGTGTCCACCTGTAGCATTTTTGAACAGTTTTCATGTGTGTGTTATAAATAGTATCATCTGTGCATATTGTTCTGCTGCTTATTTTTTTTTTCATCATCAATGTGTCTTGTTGAGTGAAACATAGGCCAGCTATGACCCAGCACCATTTTCCTAACACCTGCTGTGTTCCACAGTATAAATAGACTGCTAGCATGGTCTTCCCCCTGTTCATGGACATTTAGAGCCTGGGTGAGATTCTACAGTGCCCTTCCTTGTGGTTGGGTGATTTCCCCTCTGTAATTGTGGGCTGTCTCCAAACCCCAATGATGGGCCCTCACTTTCTGCATGCTCCCTGGCCATCTCTTCCACTCCCTCACCTCAGCTCTCATCTCCTTGCAGCAAGCCCAAATCTCCATCTTTAGTGTGAACACTCTTTGAAGATCCATGCCAGAATACTTCACCCATGGACACTGCCACCAACACAGTGGCCTCTGCATTTCACAAGAGCAGAGGTTGTGGTCAATAAACATTATTAAACCATGTACACTATGGGTCATGCTTGTGCCCTTCTAGGAGAAGCTTCCTAGGGCGGCCTTACATGGGCATGCTTATACACTGACATGTTCCTTGATCACCACTGTCTGAGTGCAGTCAGTCCTTGGTTGACTGTGATGCACACCACATCCTAAATTGAAAGGAAGAGCACTGCAGAAGGCAGGAGACCTGGGTACACAGCCTGCCCTGCCTCTTCCTGGCTTTGTGCCTGCAGGCTGCTCAATTAGCCTTGGTTTACTCATCAATAAGTTAGGGATAATAACAGAGACTACCTCAAGTGTAGGATTAAATAAAACGAGGCAACCCAAATGTTGTCGCTGTTGTTAGCTGCTGTCCAGTCAGCCTCCAACTCATGATGACCCCATGCACAATAAGATTAGACTTTTGTGATCCACAGGGTTTTCATTGGCTAATCTTTCAGAAGTCTATCTCCAGGCCTTTCCTTCTAGTCCATCTTAGTCTGGAAATGCCACTGAAACCTGTTCAGTAGAGCATCATGCAAGCCTCTACTGACAGATGGGTGGTGGCTGTGCGTGAAGTGCATTGGCTGGGAATAGAACCCAGATCTTCTGCATGGAAGGTGTGAATTCTACCATGAACCACTACTGCCCTCAGCCCAAATGTTAGTGACTGTTATTTCTGTTATGATCGTATCTATTTTCGTCCTCATCATTTTGTTGTGAAGTTTAAGTATAACAGAGAGCGGTTAAGACACCAACCATTGTGCCAGCATATTAGTAGGTACTCGATGAATGGCATCTGCCTTCTTTCTTTCCAAATTTGTCTTCATGTAGACAGAATTAATGAATGAGGGAATGATTGAATCTCTGTTGATTGGATCCTTGTTGACTCCTGGGCAACGGGCATAAACGAAGGCCAAAAGGTTGATGGGGAAGGTTACCTTGGTGTGCTCCATGTTGTTGTCACTGAGAGAGGAGGAATCAGATGTTGAGTGTCTCCACATGGGATGTGACAGGAAGCTCCCAACCCTGCCTCTGAGGTTTTCTGCCAAAAAAGTTGAGCCTGAATCCAATGACGGCTTTAGAACTGACCTCCAGTTTACAAGAGGAAGGAGAGATGGTGGGACCAATTAAAGGACAGCACAAGGCAGACCACTGGGAAGGAGGGATATTCTACAGGAGGACACCTGACCTGTGGTCTATTGTCAGAAAGTCAATGGGAAGAAGGAAAGGTGGGGCACTCTAGATTAAAAGAGAACTAAGAAACATAACACCCCAATATCATGTGTGGCCTTTATGTGTTATCTGAACAACATAAATGAAATGAGATGTTTTTGAAGCAATGGGAAATGTGACTATGAAATGGGCATTAGATGACACCAAAGACTTCTTGATAATTTAGTGTCATAATGTCATTGTGATTATGTAGGAAAATGTTCTTACAAGGTAGGTAGAGTAAAATAGGATTTGCTTTTTAAAAAAATGTCATCATGGCAGGCCCAAAATTTACATTTTGTGTAAAACGTGTGTTTACCAATGGCCTATTTTTCTGTAGTGTAAGAATATTTTGCTGAGCATTTTTTTTTATTTCTACAAGTGGAAGAATAAAGGTATTTACAAAAAATTTGAAAAGTTACTGATAAGAATCCACTGCTAATATTGTAGTGAAACTAGTATATTCATTTATTGATGTTGTTGTTGTTGTTAAGTGCCATCAAGTCAGTTCCTACTCATAGAGACCCTACGTACAACAGAATGAAACACTGCCTCGTCCTGCACCACCCTCACTGTCATTGATATGTTTGGACCCCATTGTTGCAGCCACTGTGTCAATCTATCTCCTTGAGGGTCTTCCTCTTCTACTTTACTAAACATGATGTCCTTCTTCAGGGACTGGTCCCTCCTGATAACATGTCCAAAGTACAAGAGACAAAGTCTCGCCATCCTTACTTCTATGGAGCATTCTAGCTGTACTTCATCCAAGACGGAGTTTTTTATATTCAATATTCTTTGCCAACACCATAATTCAAAGGCATCAATTCTTCTTCGGTCTTCCTTATTCATTGTCCAGCTTTCACATGCATATGAAGCGATTGAAAATACCATGGTTTGGCACACCTTAGCCTTCAAGGTGATATCTTTGCTTTTTAACACTTTAAAGAGGTCTTTCGCAGCTGAATTGCCAATGCAGTACGTCTTTTGATTTCCTGACTGCTGCTTCCATGGTCATTGATTGTGAATCCAAGTAAAATGAAATCCTTGATCATTTCCATCTTTTCTCCATTTATCATAATGTTGTTTATTGATCAAGTTGTGAGGACTTTTGTTTTGTTTATGTTGAAATGTAATCCATACGGAAGGCTATGGTCTTTGATCTTCATCAGTAAATGCTTCAAGTCTTCTTCACTTTCAGCATGCAAGGTTGTGTCATTTGCATATCACAGATTGTTAATGAGTCTTCCTTTAATGCTGATGCCCCATTTTCTTCGTATATCCCAGTGCAGCATGCAGATTGCAGATCTTTCCTAATTTTAAACCATGTAGTATCCCCTTGTTCTGTTCAAACGACTGCCTCTTGGTCTGTGTACAGGTTCTGCATGAGCATAATTCATTGATAATGAAAGTGTGCAAAAATCATGTGAGAAAATCATTTGGCAAAAAGCAACAAGAACCATAGCAATGTTCATTTTCTCTAGCCCAAGAATCTCACTGCTGGGAATTTACTCAGTTGAAAGAGTCCAAAAGAAGGGGAAAACCTCTCCAACAAGGGAGTGGCTCTGAGAGTTAGAGTTTCGTGCTTTGGCTTGAGGGCATTAGAAAACAAAGTTCTCAGGACGATGTTGCAACTTGGAAGCATGAATAACAAGCTGGGAAGTGCAGATGATTACAGCCATACAAAAGCATGTCTGCTGGGGTCAAGGCCAGCAGAGAGCCTGGAGAAGCGAGAATGACAGGCTGTTGCATCAGGGGAAAGAGTAAGTTCCTGGGAAGCGGGCTGTGTGTGTTTCCAAGCTGGTACCACTCTGGTTCAACCACAAGTACAGTTTTATTGGGAATGGATTGTGAACCTGGAATGGTTTGTGAACACTCACCTGGTGAGAACACAGCCAGCTTTATGCAGGGGCAAACTGGGCTTTCAGGGGCCTCAGGAAGGCCCTGTCCTTGCCCCATTCCTCCCAAAAGCCCCTTTCTGCAAGTCTTGGGGCTCTGTGCTCACACACAGACAGGCTGCTCCCACTAGGGTGGGATTGTCAGACCCTTTCCCAAAATCTCGGGAGGAGAAGGGGTGAGGTCCTGAAGGCAGAGTGTCTGGGAGGGAGGGCTGTGGAGAGACCAGGAAACAGAGAGAAGGGGACATTTGAGCTAGAGCCTTTGCACACGTTATCTGGCTGATTCAAAACCTTCTGGAATGAGTCAGAGTATAAAATATCTCTTCATCGTTTCTTCACAATAGTTCACAATAGATATTATTATCCCCATTTTACAGTTGGAGAAAGTGAAGCTCCAAGGGATTTGTAATTTCATGAAGATTACTAAGCTTTAAGGTGAAGAGCTGAGATTCTAACCTGGATCTGTGCCTCTGGGTCCAGGCTCTTGGAGCAGGCAGTGATGATAAACAGAGACACAAAGAACCAGTACTTCACCAGGTGTCTCTCTCCCTGTGGTATCCCTTGTGGCTTTTTGGACAGGAAGCAGAGGCCGAACTCCTACAGGTTTGTACAAGCGACCTCACTGCCAGCCTCCTCACCTCATACACTCAGCACCAAATTTCAAACCTCACCCTTAAGATGCTGAGCCATCAGGTCCATTTAAGGATGTTCCTCAAGGCTGGCAGCTCGCAAGGCTTTCTGGTGGTATCTACAAAAAAGCTACTAGAATTAATAAATAAACTTAGCAAGGTTGCAGGATACAAGATTGATATATTAAAAAAAAATCAGTTTTATATCTATATACTGCAATGAACTACCAGAAATTAACATATCAATTCTCCCAAAGTGACTTACAGATTCAAAGAAATCCCAATTAAAATTCAGCAAGATTTTTTTGTTGTTGTTGGAATTGACACTCTGATTCTAAAATTCCTATGAAAATTCAAAGTACCTAGAATAGCCAAAATAACTTGGAAAAAAAGAACAACATTGGAGGATTACTTGCTTTCAAGGCTCACTATAAAGATAGATAATCAAGATTATATGGTATTGGCATAAAAGAGAAATAGATCAATGAAACAGAATAGAGAGTTAAGAAATAGACCCACACATATATTTGCCATAATGATTTTTTAAAAAATTTTTTTAAATTGTGCTTTAGGTGAAAGTTTACAAAACAGTTTCTCATTAAACAGTCAGTTCACATATTGTTTTGACATTGGTTAACAACCCCATGACATGTCAACCCTCTCTCTTCT
>NW_004444117.1:3645153-3647640 GCF_000243295.1 Trichechus manatus latirostris
GAGGTCTCATACAATATTTGTCCTTTTGTGATTGACTTATTTCACTCAGCATAATGTCCTCCAGTTTCATCCATGTTATGAGATGCTTCACAGACTCATCACTGTTCTTTATCATTGCATAATACTCCATTGTGTGTATGTACCATAGTTTTTTATCCATTCATCTGTTGATGGGCATCTAGGTTGCTTCCATCTTTTTGCTGTTGTGAACAGTGCTGCAATGAATATGGGTGTGTATACGTCTATTCATGTGATGGCTCTTATTTCTCTAGGATATATTTCTAGGAGTGGGATTGCTGGATCGTATGGTATTTGCAGTAATGATTTTTGACTAAGACATGAAGAGAATTCTGTGGAGAAAGGGTAGCCTTTTCAACAAATGGTGCTACAATAAGTGGAAGTCTGTATTTGTTGTTGTTAGGTGCTGTTGAGTCAGTCCCAACTCATAGTGACCTTATGTACAACAGAACGAAACACTGTTTCTATGTTTGAACCCATTGTTGGAGCCACTGTGTCAATTCATCTCATTGAGGGTCTTCCTCTTCTTCACTGACCTTCTACTTTACCAAGCATGATGTCCTTCTCCAGGGACTCGTCCCTCCTGATAACATGTCCAAAGTATGTGTGATGAAGTCTCACCATCTTTGCTTCTAAGGAGCATTCTGTCTGTATGCAAAAAAACAAAACCAAAATAAAACCTCAACACATATCTCACATCTTACACAAAAGTTAACTAAAAACGGATCGGAGACCTAAATGCAAAATACAAACTATAAAACTTTAGGAGAAAATATTTATGACCTTGAGTTAGACAAAGACTTCTTAGCTATGACTTTAAAAACATGATCCATAAATGAAAATACATATATATATAGAAATTCATTAAAACTTCTGCTCTTCAGAAGACACTGTTAAGGAAATGAAAAATAAGCCACAGAGAGAAAATATTTGCAGATCAGTATCTGATAAAGGACTTATATCCAGCATATATATAGAACTCTCAGAAATCAACAATAAAACAAAAAAACAACTAAAAAATGAGTAAAATAATATTTTTAGTGGCTATATAACCTTTCATTAGATGAGTATAACATACTTTACTAAACCAGTACCTAAACCAAACCAAACACATTGCCACCAAGTTGATTCCAATTCACACCAATCCTATAGGACAGAGTAGAACTGCCCCATAGGGTTTCCAAGGCTGTAAATCTTTAAGGAACCAGGGTGTCCCATCTTTCTCCCACGGATTAGCTGGTGGGTTCGAACTGCCAACCTTTTGGTTAGCAGCTGAGTGCTTAACCTCTGTGCCACTAGGGCTCCTAGCCAATACCTACAACTGTGTAATTAGGTATTTTCCAGTTTTTTATATTACAAATAATTGGATTTTTAGTTAAACATGGTAGATTGAACACACATTAGACTGCTGCTCCATACAGAAATTCCACTTAAATGAACATAAATATGCCTTTTAAAATGCAAAGAATAACAAATTAAACTCAAAGAAAATAGACGGGAGGAAGTAATAAAGATAGAAGTGAAAATGAATGAATGTAAATGGATATATGCATAGTGAGAATTGAAAAACACAAAACATAGTTACTTGAAAAGACTGTGATGTTGATAAACTCCTGGAAAGGTTAATTTTTTAAAGAGGAGAGAAACCACAAATAACCAGTAATGAGAAGAGGAACGTCACTACAGATTTCTTTAGACATTAAAAATACCTAGTAGGGTTGCACAGCCGATTATTGTAATTGCTGGCAATAAGTTGTACACCTGTAAAAAGTTGAATTGGCAAAAATTGTGCAATAGATAAATTTACAGCAACAACACAAAAAGAGTAGCTGCCGAGGCTACTTATGTACAATCAAAAACCTCATGGGATCTGGTTTCTTAGTTTGGAGGTTTAGGACATGGGACATCCCAGTTAATTGGCCTAATAACATATTTAGTGCTACACGACATCAACGGGTTTGGTTTGTTGTTTTACGTCTTAGCCCCTTGCTTAGTGCCTGGGGTATTACAATTTTGAAAGCAGCTATTCGAGGCACAACAATTGGTGTCTATTCGCCTGGAGCAACACAGGAAAAAGGAGAGTCAGAAATGGGAAGAGGATATGGGATGTGTGGCTACTTGCCTCCACGAACAACTGCCTCCTTTGCTATGAGACCAGGACTGGATAGTGCATGGCCGCCATTACTGAGCATTTTGATCAAAGATTCTATAGAAGAATCCTGATCAAAAGGGGGGAAATGCAGAACAGAATTCCAAATGCTCATAGACTCCAGACTTTCAGGAGTCATTGAGGCTGGATGAACCCCTGGAACCCCTGAAACTAGCGCCCGAGGTAATCGTTAAACCTTAAAACAAAAATATCCCCAGAAGGACCATGGTCTCGGGGAACATCTAGCTCAATTGGCATGACACTACTTATAAAGATAATGCTCTACATTCTACCTTGGTGAGTAGTGTCTGGGGTCTTAA
>NW_004444117.1:3648496-3661979 GCF_000243295.1 Trichechus manatus latirostris
AAAAAAAAAAAAAAAAAAAAATCCCCAGAAGTCTTTTTATAAATTGTAGTCTAGCTTAACTAGTAAAAAATGCTGCCTTGAGACGTTCTTCGCATGGTCGCCGCAGTCTCCTGCTTCAACAGTGCTTGAAAGGAACCCGGCGCTCACCAACCTTCCCCCTACCGGCCGCTCCCAGGAAGCCTTCTGCCGCCCCCTCACAGCAGCGCCCTCCAGATTCCCCCAGGCCTCCTCCGCTGTTTCCAGCACAGTGCAGCCGCTGCCGCTGGCTGCCGCTGGCTGCCGCTGCCTCTCCTCAACTGCTGCCATAAGGACGGCGTGCCCGTCGAAGGTGCGCGAGAACTACAATCAGGACTCAGAGGCCGCCATCAACGGCCGGATCATCCTGGAGCTCTAAGGCTCCTACGTCTGCCTGTCCATGTGTTACTACTTTAACTGTGATGATGTGGCTTTGAAGAATTTTGCCAGATATTTTCTTTACCAATCTCACGAGAAGAGGGAACATACTGAGAAACTGATGAAGCTGCAGAACCAACGAGGTGGCCAAATCTTCCTTCAGAATATCAAGAAACCAGACCGTGATGATTGGGTAAGCAGGCTGAATGCAGTGGAGTGTGTGTTACCCTTGGAAAAAGCGTGAATCAGTCACTACTGGAATTGCACAAAATGGCCACTGACAAGAATGACCCCCTTTTGTGTGACTTTGTTGAGACTCATTACCTAGATGAGCAGCTGTAATCTATCAAAGAATTGGATGACTACCCGTAACCAACTTGCGCAAGATGGGAGCTCCAGAATCTGGCCTGGCAGAGTATCTCTTTGACAAGCACACCCTGGGAGACAGTGATGGAGAGAGCTAAGCTTTAGCCTGCTGCCCCATAGCCACAGGGGTGACTTCCGTGGTCACCAAGACAGCACATGCATGTTGGGTTTACCTTTACCTTTTCTATGAATTGTACCAAAACATCCACTTAAGTTCTTTCATTTGTACCATTCCTTCAAATAAAATAATTTGGTACCCTCCCCCACCAAAAAAAAAATCTGCCTTGAGCATTATGTTCTTTTAAGAACTATCTGTATGGGATCAAATTGACAACAGCAACTTGAAAGATTAGATAGGAACCTTAGTGGGCAGGGAATCTATGTTAATGGCGGAGGAGCAACTCAGAAAAGGAGGGTGAGATTGGTTGTACAACTCAAAGAATGTAATCAGTGACACTAAATGGTACATGTAGAAATGGTTGAGTTGGTGTATGTTTTGCTGTGTATATTTTCAACAACAAATTAAAAAAAAAAAAAAGCCCAAGATACTATGTAATACTTTATGCCAATAAATTTGAAAATGTGATGAAAGATAAATTCCTGGAAAAACACAATTTAGCAAAATAAAAAATCTGAAGAATGTAACTGTTAAAGCAATTTAGTCCATAATTTAAAAAACTTCCTACAAAACACTCCAGGCCTAGATGACTTCACTGATGAATTGAACCAAACATTTAAGGAAGAAATTGCCATCATTTTACTAACTCTTCCACAGAATACAAAAAGAGGGAGAACTTTTGTTTATTACAAAAAGTTAAAGCAGGCCTGGACCCTTTCTTCACAGAAGTAGGCCTAGGAAAATAACCTGCGGTTTGCCTTCCCGATAGCACTATTTCCTTGGAAATATATCCAGTCAAAATAGCAAGTCAAGTTGCACCAACACTGTGAATGTAATTCATGCCACTGAATTGTATACGTAAGAATGGCTACAATGGCAAATTTTATGCTATAAATATTTTATCACACACACACACAAATGTACCCTAAAAAACGAACAAACAAAACCCACCAAAGATTAAACCTTAAACCAAAAATATCTCCTGAAATCTTCTTAAAACCAAACAATAGTTTAGCTTAAGGAGGTCTGTGTTGAACGTTATGCTCTTCTAAGATCTATCTATATGAGATCAAATGGACAACAACCCCAAAGATTAGATAGAAACCTTAGGGGTCAATGAGTCTATGTTAATGGGGGAGGAACAACTCAGAAAAGGAGGGTGAAAATGGTTGCACAACTCAAAGAATGTAATCAGTATCACTGAATTGTACGTGTAGAAATTGTTGGTGTATGTTTTGCTGTGTATATTCACAACAACAACAAAATAGACTATATAAAAGAAGATATAAGTAGAATGCCTTATAGCTGATGATCAGTCCTACTACTGTAAATCACCTAGTCTTTGTAATTGTGCATGGGCTAGAAGAGCTGTGAATTGGCACAAAGGCCAGGGGTCCAGGTAACTGGAGGGAAACCAAAGCAGTGGCTTCTCTGTGTTGAGTTGTGGTGGTCTTGTGTCGAGTTAGAGCTGTTTCCCAGAATCCCTGTCCTCGCACAGTTCCAGGTTAGCATGGACCACAGAGACATCTTGCATGCAGTTGTGAAGGCGGAAGTGAAGCAGCAGCCATTATCTTTTGACACTTGGGAGGTCAGTATAGGGCAAAGGCACTGTTGCAGCTCACACAAATCATGTCTCTGCTAGTTCACCTGGCTGATTCGAGGTAGCTGCCCCCAAGCATGCAGCTCTCTAGCTCCTGCCGGATCTTCCTTTGCTTCTCTGGCTCCTGGGAAGGTACATGTTTAGTTCCATGATGAAGGGCACCAGCTTCTCTAGCAGGCCACTTCCAACATCAAAGTTGGAGGCTGGAGGACAGTGAGAGATCAACACAGTGTCTAGTCCATTCTTATAGGCCCCAGTCCATCCCTGCCGGTTCTAGTTTGTCCTTATTTCCACCCACTTCAACTCCATCTCCTCTTCTGACTGCCTGACCTGCTGACTCCAGGCTCCAGCACCAGACACAGGGCAACAGCTTCACCATAGATTGTTTAACTAGCTCCCACAATTGCATAAGGTCCAATCCCTGTAATATCAAATTCAAACCAGTCACCATTAAGTCAATTCCAACTCATGGCTACCCAACGTGTGTCACAGTAGAGCAGTGCTCCATAGGATTTTCAATGACCATAACCTTTTGGAAGTAGATCACCAGGACTTTCTTCCAGGCAGCCAACATTTTGGTTAGCAGCTGAGCACATTTACCATCTGTACCACCCGAGGATTCCAATCTCTCTAGCAAATCCCTATAATCTCCTAGTAGTTCTGCTTCTCTGGTCAAATCCTGGCTAATACACAAGATCGTCGTGACTCATTTCCGGCAACCACGTATATGCCCGTGTGGTTAGAGAGGGAGAAGAAGCTGCATGTCTGAATGGTTGCTGTGCTGGGCCCTGTGACAAGATAAATGTGCTGTGTCCTTCCTAGTGCCTCCTGTCAGGAGGCACATGATGTTGATATGTCTCATTACTGCTAATGTTAACCTTGATCACTTGGTTAAAGTGGTGTCTGCCAGGTTTCTCCAGCATAAAGTTACCATTTTCTCCTTCATGATTAATAAGCATCTTGTGAGGGGATACTTTGAGACTACTGATATTTAGCAAAAAACAAACAAACAAACAAAGAAAAAACCCTAAGATGGAAGAATTGATGCCTTTGAATTGTGTTGGTGAAGAATACTGGATATACCACGGATTGCCAGAAGAACGAACAAGTCTGTCTTGGAAGAAGTACAGCCAGAATGTTCCTTGGAAGCAAAGATGGCCAGACTTCGTCTCGTATATTTTGGACATGTTATCAGGAGGGACTAGTCCCTGGCGAAGGACATCATGCTTAGTAAGATAAGAGGGTCAGCAGAAAAAAAAAAGGAAGATCCTTAATGAGATGGATCCTTAATGACTGGCTGCAACAATGGGCTCAAACACAGCGACAATTGTCCAGATGGTGCTGGACCAGGCAGTTTTGTTCTGTTGTACATGGGGTCACTATGAGTTGGCACCCAACAACAACAACAATAGTTTTTAGCATTCACTGACGAATCTTGCCGGCAACGGTGGTGCATGCCAAATAGTGACTTTCTATTTCCATTATTCCTTCTACATTTATGAATTAGAATTCTACTGTAAGGAAGAGATTTCCCTTTCCCCCCATTTAATTATACACTTAAATACTTATTTATATCAGTATAAAAAAATCAGTTGAGTCAATTCTGACTCATGGTTTTCAGTGGCTGATGTTTTGGTATATGTGCTGCTAAAGTGAGCACAATGAATGATATTTTGGAAGTAGTCAGACCTTTCTTTTGAGGAGCTTCTGGGAGGACTCGAATTGCCAATCGTTTGGTTAGCAGCTGAGTGCTAACCTGGGAGCTATCGTTTGTGCCACCTGGGAGCTATTTCAGTGTGGACTTAAGGATATTTATCTTATTATATGGATTATAATCCACTACTGTTGTTATTTATTTTGTTGCTCAAATTTTGGCCATTGGGAGACCCTTGAAGTTGGCCCCTGTGTCAAAAGATTGTCTTTTGATTTGTTGTTTTTCACTATTCTGTATATATTTGCTATTTTATTGGTTTCTGTTTTTAATAGTATTATTTCCTTCTCCTTCTAGTTTAATTTGCTCTTTTTTCCTAGCTTTTGAAAGTAGGAACTTATAAAATTGATTTCAAACCTTTATTCTTTTATAATGTAAGTATTTAAAGCTATAATTTTCCTCTAGGCTCTGCTTCAGCTGCATCCCACAAATATTGGTATGATTGGCTTTCATTGTCAACAGTTCAAAATATCTTCTAATTTCCATGTGATTTTTCTTTGATCTGTTTATTATTTAGAAATGTACTGATTAATTTAAAATATTTAGGAAATTTTAGTTCCACTGTGGTCAGAGAGCATACTCTGTATGATTTCAATTATTTTGTATTTATTAAGATTTGTTTAATGGTCAGCATATGGTATACTTGGAAAATGTTCCATGCATACTTGAAAAAAGTACGTTTTCTAAAGTATGTTTTGTATGTTATTGTTTCTGTTAAGTGCCATCGAGTTGATTGTGACTCATGGCAACCCCATGTGACAGTGTAGAACTGCCCCATAGGGTTTTCTTGGCTGTAATCCTTACGGGAGCAGATCACCAGGTCTTTCTTCCCTGGGGTCACTTGGTATGTTTGAACCCATGTGAGCGGATCCTTTGTCTTTGCCAATCTTTCAATTAGCAGCTGAGCACTTAACAGTATGTGCCACCAGGGCTCCTTATGCTTTGTATAAAAAAAAATCCTGACCCATAGTGACCCTACAGGACAGAGTAGAACTGTCCCGTAGGGTTTCCAAGGAGCAGCTGGTGGATTCAAACTTCCAACCTTTTGGTTAGCAGCCTGAGCTCTTAACCACTACACCACCAGGGCTCCTATATACTGTTCTATAAATATCAGATAAAGTTGCTTGATAGTATTTTCCAAAGCATTCATCTCTTACTGATTTTTGTCCATTTTTTTTTATCAAATACTGATGGAGAGTGTAGAATCCCAAACTATGACTGCAAATTTGTCTAATCCTCCATTGTTGTTGTGTGTCGTCGAGTTGATTCCAACTCACAGCAACACTATAGGACAGAACAGAACTAGCCATAGTGTTTCCTAGGCTGTAATCTTTATGGATGCAGATCACCAGATCTTTTCTCCTGCAGAGCCACTGGTGGATTTGAACCACTGACCTTTTGGTTAGCAGCTGAGTGCTTAACCATTGTACCACCAGGGCTCTGGGGACCTCAAAATCCCCTGCCAGAGCTCCTGGCCTCCGCTTGCCTCCAGGCCCATGTGGTCTTCCCAGGCTCCACCCACAGAGGGGGGGACACCCTGAAACCACTCGGCCACTGTGAGGAAGTAGGGTGGAGCTCAGACATGTGGACTGGGGAGTCTTTTTCTGTCTCACCCCACACACACGCACACCCATGGGGACAGAGCCTTTGTCTGTGTCCCTAGTGACCGGAACAGTTCCTGGAGCATAGTGGGTGGTCAGGAAACATTCAGCTCATGTGGCTGAAGCAGTGGGTGGAGAAGAATTTCCTCCAAAGGAGGAGGAGTAGCACAGATGTGGTGTGGAGGCGCTGTAGAGGCAAGCTGTCACTCAGAGTGGTGTCTGCTATGGCTGGGGTCTAGGAAAGCCACAGCCCTGGGCTAAGAGAGCCCCCTTTGGGCTTTAAGCCCTACCTCCTACTGGGAAGGCTCCTTCTACTTTCTCTCCCTCTCCCCAGGTGGAGGTGTTGGGGAAGGGAGAGGAGCAATAAAGGGGAAAATGGTGGCTGTGTTTGTGGAGGGCAAACGGGCCCCTGAGTGGGAGCTGGTGGTGGAACCACATGGACTTCTGGATACCTGCCCTATTTGAGATGTTCCCTTCTCATGGGCAGGAAGCTGCTGCTTATGATTAACTGGTCATAAGTCATGGGGGAAGGAAGACATCTTGTTAGGATTAAGGGTGGCCAAAACAAAGACTCCTGGCATGAGGCAGACAAGCCCCTGAGAGCCTGGGGAACAGAACTGGGAACCTGCAAAGGCAGGTGGAACCAAAAGTAGATGAATGCCGCTAGGATGGTTATGATTTTAAAAACAGAAAATAGCAGGTGTTGGCAAGGATGTGGAGAAATTGGAACCCTCATCCATTGCTGGCAGGATTGTAAAATGGTATAGCCACTGTGGAAAACAGTTTGGCAGTTCCCCAAAAAGTTAAACATAGAACTATAGTATGACCCAGCAATTCCACTCCAAGGTATATACCCAAGAGACCTGAAATTAGCAATCCAAACAGACACCTGTACACCAATGTTCATCGCAGCACTATTCAGCAATAGCCAAACAGTGGAAAACACCCAAGTGTCCATCAACAGATGAATGGAGAAACAAATGAGGTATATCCACTCAGCCATGAAGAGAAATGAAGTCCTGATGCATGCTACAACGTGGATGAAACTTGAAAACATTATGCTGAGTGAAATGTCAGACACAAAAGGACATGTATTGTATGATCCCACTTATATGAAATAAGCAAAGGTACAGAGACCAAAATTCATTACTAGTTACCAGGGGCAGGAAGGAGGGCGAAAGGGGAAGTTATTGCTTAGAGGGCACTGAGTCTGTTAATGGCGGTGGAATAATTCAGAAAGGATAGTGGTGCTAGTTGCACAATATGATGAATGTAATCAATGTCACTGAATTGGACATGTAAAAAAATGTTGACTTGGTGAGTGTTTTGTTGTATATATTTTTACCACACACACCAAAAAAAAAAAAAAAACACCTATTTAAAACACACACACACACACACACACACACACACACCCCAAAGTTGATTAATGACAATCATAGCTCTCCATCCTTGAAAGCCACTCTCTGACCTGCTTCATCCTGGTGGTGAGGTGGGTTTTTATCCCCGGAAACGGAGGGCTCAGTCCTGAACAGACCCATGCTGTAGAAGGTTAGCTCCACCAGGGCACAGATTTTGCTTCTGTCATTCACAGAGGTGTCCCAAGTGCCACTCCCCTCCAGTACCTGGCACATGGTAGGCCCTTCATCAGTACTTGCAGGGCTATGGAGGAGTGTCTGCTACCCTGTGAACAACCAATCTAAAGGCACAGTTGAGTCTCATGCAGTGGGCCCAGGGCCATAAGGGCCAGCGTGGATGGTAGTGATCCCCCATCTCTGGGGTGTTGTAGAGCCTTCCCACCTGGGTGGCTTGTCCTGAATGATCTCCGAGGGCTCTGAGCTTGGAGACCCTTCTGTTTTCAGGGTTGCTTGTTTGCATGGGGTTTGGGCAGTTCACCCAGCACTGGCGAGTACCCCTTAGATTCACCTATCTCTCCACCAGGGCTCACAGGGTCTCCCCTGCCCTGGAACCTCAAAGGTGAGTAAAAAATCTTTCTGAACACAAGCAACTCCCAGCACAGATGCTCAGAGGGACCTTAAGCTTGTCAGTAGAGGTGAACTGTACCCCAGTGGTCCCCAGACCTAAAAAGCATCTGAGCCCCCTGGGGAGCTTGTTAAAGACCTAGATTCCTGGACCTGAGACTTTGCATCCCAAACTACCCTAGGCCATGGGGAGAGTGAGGGTCATGTTCTAAGAGGCTTGGTGTAATATAGCTGTGTCAGAAGCAGTCTAAATTTGGGAGGAGGGAGGAGAATCAGGATCAGCAAACGCTGATTCCTATGAGGTGGAGATCAGACACACTTCCACTCCCCAACTTTTCTTTTTTTTTTTTTACCAATTCAACACCAGCCATCCTCCCCATAGCATTCTCCACTTCTCTGCTGGGTTCAAGAATTTTGTTGAAATGGCCACACAGAACTTGCAGACCATACTCACGATTATGTGGTTTATTAGGGAAGTAACAGGTTACAACTCAGGATCAGGATCAGCTTGGAGGTAACAGGATGCAACTCAGGAGTCAGGATACAGTTTGTCAATCAAGATAACTTCCAACCAAAACAGCTCTCAACTCTTTCTTGGCTGTGCCTGCATGCAGGCCGCGCCTCACGGCCAGGCTAGCCTCCTCTCAGCTGGGTTAGCCTCCTCTCAGCCTCCGCCCTGCTCAGGCAAGTTTTACAACTCTTTAGCTCTGTCAACAAGTGCCCGGAGGGATCCCACTCCGACAGCTAGCCTGCTGCCCAAAGGCGCTCAGCTCTCTCACTTTGTGGGTCAGCAAACCCACTGCAGCCACCTTGCTCTGTAGGCTGGGAAGCCCACTGTAGCCATCTCTTGCTGGTCTGGTTCTTGCTGCTCATATCACTACGACTGTCTCGTGGTACCACTATCTTGTACCCATCTTGTGACATGTCCAGTGTTACAGCTCTCTCTGTCTCCTGGGTCTAGGAGGTTCTCAGCGCGTGGACCTGATCCAAAGGATGTGCTCTGCTCCTGGTTTTTCTTCTTGATGGTAGTGAGGTCTCTCTCAGCCTCTGTGGGATTGGCCCTTTTATAAGCCTACTCCTCCCACCAAGACCACGAACAGATTAATCTCTTCAGTAGGTCACATCCACCTAATTTGCATAGCAATCAACCAATCCCCGAAAGGTTTTTACCCACCTTATATACATAGTAAACTATCCAATCTCTGAAAGGTATGTAAAATAGACCAATCACAGGGCAGGCTGTGGCCCAACCAATTATGTTTTTAAAAATTACAATCCCAAGGCCAGAAAGGCCATATACGGGAGAAATCCACTGCCTTGCACTTGGCATCAAGTGGAGCCACGCTCACTCAACCCATGGACTGATACAGCCATTGTTCATCACGCTCCTGGGCTCCTCAGGCAGTACATGGTATGGAGGCCCTGATGTCCCCCACAGGAGGGTGGGCAGGTCCTGGGAGCCGACATCTCCCCAAAAACCTAATCATTGATGCCTACTGTCCTGTGGGATACTCCAGCTGGAGGTCCAGAGGTCTCCCAGGGGAGAGTGGGTGTGGTCGGCTGAATAACGGCCCCTAAAGGTATCCAGGTCGTAATCCCTGGAACTGTAAATGTTACATTATATGGCAAAAAGAAATTTACAGGTGTGTTTACGACTTTTTTTTTTTTTTTAGCTAGCAGTCGGTCACTTTAATTGTGATTTTTTTCCTTTTAATAAGGATTATTTTTGCCATTTCAATTATTTTTATGTGTACAATTTAGTGACATTAATTACATTCACCGTTTGTGCAACAATTACCACTGTCCATTTCTAAATTTTTTTTATCACTCTTAACAAAACCTCTGTACCCCTTAAGCAAGGATTTCCCCCATTCTGCCTCCCACCTGCCCCTGGTAACAACTAATAAACTTTGGTCTCTATGCATTTGTCTGTTCTGGATAATTCATATATGTGCAATTCTACAATATTTGTCCTTTTGTGTCTGGCTTATTTCACTCAGCATTAAGTTAAGGACCTTAAAATGGGGAGATCATCCTGGATTATTGATTTGGTCCTTAAATCCAATGATACCACCACGACAAGTTGCCATCAAGTCAATTCTGACTCATGACAATCCCATGTGCGTCAGAGTAGAACTGGGCTCTGTAGCATTTTCAATGGCAGATTTTTCAGAAGTAGATCACCAGGCCTTTCTTCCATGGTGCCTCTAGGGGTACTAGAATTGCCAGACTTTCAGTTAGCGGTCGAATGGGTTAACTGTACCATCCAAGCACTCCAAATCCAATGATAAGTGTCCTTATAAAATATACACAGAGAGAAGAGAAGGCAGAGATTGGAGTGATGCAGCCACAAGCCAAGGATTGCTGGCAGCCACCAGAAGCTGGAAGAGGCAAGGAAGGGATTGTTCCCTGTTGACACCTTGACTTTAGCCCAGGAAAAGTGATTTTGGACTTTAAATCTCCAGAACCGTAACAGAATAAATATATGTTGTTTTAAGTTAGAGACTTGTAGTCACTCGTTACCACAGTGGCAGTGGGGTTAGGAGGTCTCCTCCTTAGGGGGCAGGAAGCTGTGGCCTACTCTCCTGGTTGCTGTGCTGGCTGGTGGAGAGTCCAGCAGGGACCTGGAGAGGAGTCATCTGGGGGTCGAACCCAAAGCCCCACAAGCCTCCTCTCCTCCTTCCCCAGGGGTGGGAGCCATTTCTGTTCAGTATGTTGTTTTCAGTTACTGACAATCTGGGGCCCCCCAGATCTGCCCTAGAGCAGATCGCTGTTGGCATGGCTGGTTCCCAGGGGAGTCTGCTGCCCAATTCCCTTGGTCCCAGGCCCAGATGGTCCAGGCCCCATTCACAGCCTAGCCTGGGTTGAGAACCCCAGGCCAGCTGGAGCCCTGAGGGAGGGGAGAAGGGGTGATAAGCCTGTGCTCAGCATCCTCTGCAGAGCCTGGGTGGGCTATACCCCCTAGCCCCAGAGTCCACATCCCTCTGCAGGCCCATCAGCTGCTTCACATTTCAGGGTCTCCACACTGTCCCTAGACTGGGTTTCCTTGAGGTTGAGACTGTCCTTTTTTGTAGTTGAGGTCTTTGACATTGACCCTCACTGAGGAATTTCCAACCCACACACAGGCCTGGGCAGAGAGGCCTTGGAGCCAGTGGGCTCTGGAACACTGGACGTCTAGGGTGAGGGCCAGGCTGCCTCCACCTCCCTGAAGGGTCGAGGCCATGCCTGATTTGGCTTTACTCCCCTCACCTGGATGGGGTGAGCCTGAGTGTTTGTTGAATGAACATCTCCTGCAGATACTTGGGAAAGCATCAGGGCCATGTTCCTAACCTCACTCCCTACCACATACCCCACTCTCCTCCAAACCTCTCCTCCCCTGCTCACCCTCAGCTGCAGACCTGGCATGAGAAGGAAGTGGAAGACCTCAGATCCTGACTCTGTGGAGAAGCCCTGGATCTCCCAGCACCCTCTCCTTAGGGCTGCTGGTGCCATCAAAACCTTCCCTCATTCCCTTGGCTCAGGCCCCCTTACTGCCACCGCCCAACATGCACATCTGCCCATTTGATATCCATGCCTAACTTTCCCTGTGGATTCCTACAACTCTGCTCTGTGAACCCGTTGGGACAGCCAAGCTCTGGCCTCAGACCAGAGGGCTCTCCAACTCCCTGAATTCTTCTTTAAAGCTGAAGAATCAACACAGAAGTAAATGCACTGGTTCCGTGAGTTGAAAGCTCCATGGGCAGACCACAGGTGTTGCTGGGCCAGGCGCCATCCCCCCCCCCGAAGCCTCGCAGCTCCTCACCAACAGCCCCTCTCGGGCAAGCCCCATCACTTCAGACAACCATTTTCCAGCTTAATATAACCACAGGAAACAGTCCTTTAAGCGTCCCTGAATGCAGACAAAAATGAGGAAAAGGCAGACAATTTCATGGAAAATACAGAAAAAAATGGAAGAATTCAGGAAAATAATACAAGAATAAAATGCTAAAATAAATTCACAACTGTAAATGATACAAAAACAACAACTAGAAATCCAAAAGATAAACAACAAGATTTCAGAAATGGACAGTGTCATAGAAGGGCTGAGGAACAGGTTTAAAACCATGGAAGACAGGCTCAGCGAAATTGAAGACAAACGCTTGGATATGACTCCGTCTGAGGAAAACTCAGAAAAACAGAATGAAGAAAAATTAAGAAATCCTGAGAATTATGTGGGACACAATCAAAAGCAAAAATTTGGAAGCAATCGGAGTTCCAGAACGGGGGGATAAAACAGAAAACACAGAGAGGATCACTGAAGAACTGCTGACAGAAAACTTCCCCAATATCATGAAAGATGAAAAGCTGACCATCCAAGAAGCTCAATGAACCCCATATAGGATAGACCTCAAAAGCAAATCACCAAGGCATATCATAATAATGCTCACTAAAACCAAAGACAAAGAAAGAATTCTGAGAGCAGCTTGAGAAAAACAAAAAGTCATGTACAGAGGAGAAACAATAAGACTAAGCTTGCATTATACGGCAGAAACCATGCAGGCAAGAAGTCAGTGGGATGACATATATAAAACCTTGAAAGAAAAAAGTTGCCAGCCAAGAATGATATATCCTGCAAAACTCATTCAAATATATGGTGAAATTAGGACGTTTCCACATAAACAGAAATTAAGGGACTATGTAAAAACCAAACAAAATTTACCAGAATTATTAAAGGAAGTCCTTCAGTCTGATAACAAACAACATCAGACAACAGCCTGAATCTAGGCTGTAAGATCATACCAGCCAGATACCAACCTAGGAAATGAACTCTCAAGGACTATCCAAAACCAAAAGAATTACAACAGGGAACCAGAGAGGTTAATCTGTAAATGACAACAACATTAGAACAATAACAGAGAGAATAAATGGTGTAGGTATAGAACCTTCTAATGGAGAGGAAGGCAAAGTGATACCAAGTGATAATAGACTAGTTCAAACCTAGGAAGATAAGTGTAAATTTCAAGGTAACCACAAAGAAGTTAACAAACCTACCCATCAAAATAAAGAAGAAGAAAATAATGTTTCAGTAACAACAAAATCTACAAAAACAAAAGAAATGAAAAAAATCCACAAACAAAAGGAATTCAGTACAGGAGAGTAGAGGAAGAAGGAAAACATCTACACCACACACAAAAAAACACTACAAAATGACAACAATAAACTCACACCTATCAATAATTATACTGAATGTAAATGACCTAAATGCACCCATAAAGAGACAGAGAGTGACAGAATGAACAAAAAAACAGGATCCATCAACATGATGTCTACAAGAGACACACCTTAGAAACAAAGACATAAATTTATTAAAAATCAAAGGATGGAAAAAAATGTATCAAGCAAACATCTACCAAAAAAAGATGAGGAATGGCAATACTAATCTCAGATACTATAAACTTTAAAACAAAATCCACCATAAAAGACAAAAAAGGGCACTATATAGTGATTAAAGGGATGGTCCATCATGAAGACATAAGCATAATAAACACCTCTGCACCCAATGACAGGCCGCCAAAATACACAAAACAAACTCTAACAGCACTGAAAAGAGAAATTGACAGTTCCACAATAATAGTAGGAGACTTCAACACATCATTCTTGGTAAAGGACAGAACATCTAGAAAGAAACTCAACAAAGATACAGAAGACCTAAAGAGCACAGTCAGCCAACTT
>NW_004444117.1:3667835-3683578 GCF_000243295.1 Trichechus manatus latirostris
GAAGTTCACCGTTCAGCTGGGGATTGGACAGCCCCATAAAACAAAAAGGGACTAATGAGGCACAGCAGTCCAGAGACAAGGACTAGAAGGCAGGAGGGGACAGGAAAGGTGGTGATAGGGAAGCCAAGATTGAGAAGAGACAGTGCTGACACATCATTGAATTGTTAACCACTGTTATAGGGCAATAAGTGTACTATTCAATGAGAAATTATTTGTTCTGCAAACCTTCATCTAAGGTACAAAAAAAAAAAAAAGAGTTATCTATGTGAGATCAAATTGACAGCAGCAACTGAAAAGGTTTGATAGGAAGCCTACGGGGCAGTGAGTTGAAGATAATGGTGATGGAATAATTTGGAAAAGGTTAGTGAAAGTAGCAGCACAACTGGAAGAAAGTAATCGATGTCACTGAATTGTACATGTAAAAACTTTTGAAATGGTGTAACTTTGGCTATGTATATTTTCATGAAAAAAAGGTCCTTTAAGGTCGAGAAGGGAGAGTGTTGACATGTTGTGGGGTTGTTAACCAATGTCATGAAACAATATGTGTACTGACTGTACAATGAGATATTTGTTCTGTATACCTTCATCTAAAGTACAATTAAAAAAATTAAATTTTTAAAAAAGAAATAAACTAATAAATACTTAAAAAAAAACTAATCGTTAACTTTATATGGAAAGGGAAGAGGCCCTGGATAAGTAAAGCACTATTGAAGAAGAAGAATAAAGTAGGAGGACTTGCACTACCTGACCTCAGAACGTACTATACAGCTATGGTAGTCAAAACAGCCTGGCACTGGTACAATGACAGATACATTGCCCAGTGGAACAGAATTGAGAAGCCAGTTGTAAATCCATCCACCTACGGTCAGCTGATCTTCAACAAGGGCCCAAAGCCCATCAGATGAGGAAAAGACAGTCTTTTTAACAAATGCTGTTGGCAAAACTGGATGTCCATCTGCAAAAAAAGAAACAGGACCCATACCTCACATCATACACAAAAACTAATTCAAAATGGATCAAAGGCCTAAATATAAAGCCAAAAACTACAAAGTTCATAGAAGAAAAAATAGGATCAACACTGGAAGCCTTAATACACGGCATTAACATTATACAAACCATAACCAACAACACACAAACTCCAGAAGATAAGCTAGATAACTGGGATCTTCTAAAAATTAAACACTTATGGTCATCAAACGACTTCACCAAAACAGTAAAGAGAGAACCTACAGACTGGGAAAAAAATTTTGGCCGTTACAAGTCAGACAAAGGTCTAATCTCTAAAATCTAAAAGAAAATCCAACATCTCAACAACAGAAAGACAAATAATCCATTAAAAAATGGGCAAAGGAAATGAACAGATACTTCACCAAAGAAGACATTCAAGCAGCCAACAAACACATGAGGAAATGCTCCAGATCACTAGCCATTAGGGAAATGCAAATCGAAACCACAATGAGATACTATCTCACCCTGGCATTACTGGCACAAATCAAAACAACTGGAAATAACAAACATTGGAGAGGCTGTGGGGAGATCGGAACTCTTATGCAGTGCTGGTGGGAATGCAAAATGATACAACCATTTTTTAAAACAATATAGCGCTTCCTTAAAAAGCTAGAAATAGAAATACCATACGATCCAGCAATCCCAAGCCTAGGAATATATCCTGGAGAAGCAAGAGCTGTCACACAAATAGACATATGCACACCCATGTTCATTGCAGCATTGTTCACAACAGCAAAAAGAAACAACCTAGATGCCCATCAACAGATGAGTGGTTAAACAAACTATGGTGCATACACACAATGGAGTATTATGCAACAGTAAAGAACAATGATGAATCTGTGAAGCATCTCATAACATGGATGAATCTGGAGGGCATTATGCTGAGTGACATAAGGCAATCACAAAAGGACAAATATTGTATGAGATCACTACTGTAAAAATTCATGAAAAAGTTTACACACAAAAAGAAACAATCTTTGTTGGTTACAAGGGAGGGGACGGGTGGGGGGAACACAAACAGACAGTATATAAATGTTAATTTTGGTGAAGGGTGAGACAGTACACAATACTGGGGAAGCCAGCACAACTTGTACAAAGCAAGGTCATGGAGGCTCCATAGACACATCGAAACTCCCTGAGGGACCGAATTGCTGGGCTGAGGGCTGTGGAGACCATGGTCTCAGGGAACATCTAGCTCAATTGGCATAACATAGTTTATAAAGAAAATGTTCTACATTTTATCTTGGTGAGTAGCGTCTGGTTCTTAAAAGTCTGGGAGCAGCCATTTAAGACACTCCATTGGTCTCACCCCTTCAGGAGCAAGGGAGAAGGAAGAAAACAAGATACAAGGGAAAGATTAGTCCAGAGGACTAATGGAACACAACTAACATGGCTTCCAGCAGACTGAGTCCAGCACAATTAGATGGTAGCTGGCTACTACCACTGACTGCTCTGACAGCATCACAATAGAGGAGACAGAGATGGAGAAAAATGCAGAACAAAATTCTAAGTCACAAGAAAAGAGCAGACTTACTGGCCTGACAGAGACTGGAGAAACCCTGAGAGTATGGCCCTCAGACACCCTTTTAGCTCAGTAGTGAAGTCACTTCCGAGGTTCACCCTTCAGCCAAAGATTAGACAGGCCGATAAAATGAAACGAGACTAATGAGGCCCAACAGCCCAGGGACAAGGACTAAAAGGCCGGAGGGGACAGGAAGGCTGGTAATAGGGAACCCAAGGGCAAGAACGGGGAGTGTTGTCATGTCGTGGGGTTGTTAACCAATGCCATAAAACAATATATGTACTAACTATTTAATGTGAAACTATTTATTCTGTAAACCTTCATCCAAAGTGCAATTAAAAAAATTAAAAATAGGTAAAAACTAAACAGGAACCTACTCTTACAGACAAAAAAAAAAAAAAAACTTCCCTGAATAGTGTCCTCCAATTCTGGGCTGAACTCCTGCCCACCTCTGAAGCAATAACTTTGGCAGGAAGGAAAGTCTCTGAATCAGCCTTTGGGTCCACGCCTGGAGTAGGGGTGGTGGGAGAGGTGATCTTGCTGTGTGCCCATCTACCAAGCAGGGCAGAGGGGACAGACGCTGAGCATGCCATTTGGCTGCACTGCACATTCTGCTCTGTTTATCCCTCTCGCCAGCACCTGAGCCAGCCCCAGCCCAACGGTCCTTTATAGGGACCAGACAGAGCCAGCAGAGTCCTGCCATGGAAACTTCTCACCTTCCTCAGCCGGAAGAGGCAGTAAGGGGCAGCAGGTGGGTAGACATGTCTGCCACTTAACATCTGGAGAATTAAGCATCAACATCTCTGACCTCAGTTTCCTCATCTGCAAAACAGAGTAATATTCCCCGGAACGTACTTGGGTGGTGTAAACGGTTAGCAAGGTTGGCTGCTAACAGAAAGGTTAGGGGTTTGAGTCCACCCACTGGTGCCTCAGAAGAAAGGCCTGGTGATCTACTTCCGAAAAATCAGCCTTTGAAAATCCTATGGACCACAGTTCTACTCTGACACACATGGGGTCACCATGAGTGGGAATCAATCTGATGGCAACTTTTTTTTTTTTTAGTACCTGAATGCCTGCTGGGACTAGGCTAATGGTAGCTGAAGGGGAATGCTTTGCAAGCTAAAAGGCACTGAGCAAATGCGAGCTGGCCAATGGATGTCCAGGCAGTTCCTCCAAAGTGACACTGACCTTGGAGAACGTGCCTTGGATCGGGATGTGATCCCCAGACTAGCAGCTTCGGGCTTCGTTTGTCGGTGCAAACCAGATACCAGCCTGTGTATTGTCAGCGAGATCCGCTGGTTCATGAAAAGCAGCAGAGGGAGCTCTGGAGACCGGAACTAGGGCAGGGAGAGACTGGTCCTAGAAGTGGCTCAGCCCAGGGGCCAGGAGGCCCTGCCCGGACAGCGGACAGCTCCTCCCTCTGTGGGCTATTCGCCCTCCAAGATTCTGGGTGTAGCTGAAGACCATCTCCCCAGAAACCTGCACGTGGTTCTGTACACAACTGACTGCTAAGAACTCTGGTCAAGGCCTGGGCTGGGCAAAGAACTCATCTTGGGGAGCCCTCTCTGCCAAGACTCTGTCTCCCTGTCAGGGCTGGGGTGAGCAGTGTTTGCCTTGGCTTCCATGGTTGACCAACATCCTGCCCGAGCTTCCGTGTGCTGAGTTTCAGGTGTGATCCACTCCCAGGGAGCAACACTGGAGGGTCAAGAGTTCCTACCAGTTATGACAGTTCCCATGTGTGCCTGATCACATCCTGAGAGCGGGGATGACCCTGGGGGGCATTCATAGCACAACCTAGTCTTCCACTCTGTGGAGAGGATGGAGGGGGGGATCCCCTTACAACAGTTCTTGGGTATCGACAGCCCTGAAGCTCTGAGCACTTGTCCAGCCACAAAAGGGAGACTCTACACTCCTCAGAGCACCAATTCAATGAATGAAGTTCTATAAATGGCCCAGTGAACCCATTCTGAGACTGCCTGTGCTTCTTGAGTACCACAGGTGACAGCATCCAGTGTCCTCAGAGAAGGAGAGAGTCCTGGGAAGCTGGGTCATCAGGGAGGCCCACAGAGGAGGAGAGCTTGGCCTGGGGCTGAGAGAATGAGTAGTGACAGAGGGTGTTTGTGGGCGAGACTGTGGTGGTGTTGGGGAGGCAGAGTGCAGCTCGGTCTGGGGCCAGGGATGACCTTGGAATTTCCCAGGGCTTTCCAGAAGCCAGAGAGCCAGGGTGGAGTGGGTTGTATCTTCTGTCTTATCCCTCCTGCCCCGGGCACAGCTGGGAAACCCTGGGTGGTTTCTATAGGCCTCTGATGTGGGAGAACTGAGGTGGGCTTGGAGGACTAGGGAGAGGGAGGAGAGGTGTCCCGGGACCCAGAGCCAGGTCCTGCCCTGAAAGAAAGATAAGAATCGAATCAAGAGAGGTAAGGGGAGAGGGTGACGAAAGAAACTGCCCCCATTCCAGCAGTTGTGCAAGGAGAAAGGCATGTTTCTCATTGCAGTTCAGGCCAGACCAGGGGTCAGCCCAGCAAGTCCCCTCCCCGCTGGCTCAAAAGATCTGAAAAGGCAAAGGTGGAGAAAACATTTCACACTTGTTGTCAGAGAGGAAATGTCCTCACCCCATTTACAGACTGGGGCTCTGGGGGTGGATGAAGCCAGACTGAGGGCCTGGCTGGAGTGAGCAGGCTGGGAGCTGCCCAGGGTTGCTGACCCCGACTCCTGACTGGACCCGGAGAAGGAGGGACCAGAGAGACCATGCTGGGAAAGGGCATACCAATGGGGCAGTTGTAATGACTGACCCAGATTATAGGAGGTCTAGAGTCAGGAAGTAGCAGCCTGGAAAGGCCAGCAGGAGTCAGGGTGGAGAAGCCGAGGGGTGAGGGTAGACCCAGCATGTAGACTGGGAGCAAGATAGCCCAGGGATACTGCCTGGACTCCCACTCAAAAGCCTCAGGGGCTTCCTCGGCCCCCAGGAATGAAGTCCAGCCCCATCTTCCTGGTATCTGAGGCCCTCTGTGTTCACATCCCAGATTCCCCTCCAGCCACCCCTATGGGCTCCCCCCACTTTAGACAGGCTGCCTCTTTCCTGTCCCATAAGCACACCTCAGTCACATCTCTCTGCTCAAAATAGTCTGTGCTGATACAAATCCTGCCCTATCCTTCAAGCTTTATCTCAGAAAGGCCCTTTCCCAACCACTCCAGCCACAGGGACATGAATATCTCTGGATCCTGAAACACGTCATCCAGTCACTCAATGCCTGGCAGGAACACAAGTGAGTGTTGGGCACTTATGGTGACAATGTCACTCACTGTCCTCCCTGTACAGAAATGACTGGCAATGACCAGGTAAATGAGCAAATCCACGATCACACTTTGATTTTAGTTATGAAGGAAACAAATCCACCACCCATCTGTCAGTTTGTCATACTGTGGGGGCTTGTACATTGCTGTGATGCTGGAAGCTATGCCACCAATATTTCAAATACTTATGGGGTCACCCATGGTGGACAGGTTTCAGCAGAGCTTCAACACTAAGAAAGACTAGGAAGAAAGGCCCAGTAATCTACTTCTGAAGATCAGTCAATAAAAACCCTATGGATCACAACAGAACATTGTCCAATATAGTGCTGGAAGTTGAGCCCTCTAGGTTGGAAGACACTGAAAATACACAGTGGCCACAACCATGAACTCGAACATACATACCAACAATTGTGAAGATGGCGTAGAGGTGGGCAATGTTTTCTTCTGTTGCGCACTGGGTCACCATGAGTTGGAGCCAACTTTACGGCAACTAATAACAAGAATGAAGGAAATAGTCTGTTGAGAATTGAGATAATGGACAAGGCATCTCAGGAATGGGAAGGTAGGAGCCTGCCATGGAAGTCTGAGGGGCACATGTGAAGTCCTGAGACTGGAATGGCACAGAAGGGGTGGGGGGACGCTGGTGCTGGGTAAGCAGTGGATAGCAGCCCAGGCAGGACTGGAGAGGTAGCTGTGTCCCGTATCTCATGTGGTTAGTGCCTAGAGAGAGTTTGGGCTTTGTTCTAAGAGCAATGGAAAAAGCAATGGTAGAAGCCTACGCTGGAGTGTGTGGAGACAGATTTACATTTGGAAAGATCTCTCTAGGTGCTGTGGGTTGAGTGGGTTGGAGTAGTCAAGACTGGATCCAGGACATCACTTACAGGCCATGACAGTCATCCAGGTTCAAGATGATGTTCTCGGACCAGGTGGCGGCAGTGGGAATGAGGAGAGGTGGATGAATTTGGGGAGCACACTCTATAAGACTTGAGGGTGAGAAAGGGAAAGGCATCCAAATTGATGCCAGGGTCCTGATAGAAGCAACTAGGTGTAGGGTGGTACCATTCACAGAGGGGTGCCTGGGGCAGCAGCAGACATGGGATAGGGGGAAAACAGCCATGAGTTTGATGGGGACCGTAGGTGTGAGATACCAGTGAAGGAGAAGGTAGAGAAGTCTGAAGACAAGCTGGACACAGACGCTGGCACCTCTGAGGAGGGGCCCAGGCAGAAGACACAAACTTGAGAATTCCCATGGCACCAAGGACACTTGTCTGAAGCACAGGCAAGTTCTGGCTCTTGCCTCAGAGTCGTAAGAGCAGAGTTCAAGTGATACTCTGGCACGTATCAGCTGGGTAGTCTTGGCATTTTCAACGCTACCTGTTCTCCCTGAGGGATTTTGTCTGCACAAGGGACTTCAGTCATCCAGGTGCTTACAGGTGTGTTCACAGCTCCCATGCCAGCATGTCCTGCCAGATTCCACCCTCCCCTCTGAGCTTCAGGCACATGCCCAGCTCCTCTCAGATGCTGCACCTGGATGTCCTAAGGCACCCCCAAATTCAGTAGACCCAGGTGGCATTCACCATATTCCCCTGGCCCGCTGCTCATCCCTCTCCCCAGACCCCAGCCTCTGTCATCATGGCTGATGTCATTGCTATCCACATACAACAACCAGAAACCTAGGAGTCACTTTTCAAAAACTTTTTCAGAGCTTTTTAAACTTTAAGGTATGCATAAATCACCTGGAGGCCAAAGATTCTACATTTATGACAAGACCTCAAGTGATGCTGATGCTGCTGGTCCTTGGACCACACTTGGAAGAGTGAGGCTTTTCTAGACTCTTCTTCAGTTTCTCCCTACCCCAATACTTTATCAATCTCCAACTCCTGAATACTCCCTGAATACTGCTCACACCTCCTCTCCTACCACACCTGAGCTCAGATCTCATCATCTCTACCTGGATTATTGCAGTGACTTACTGACACTTCTTTGATTAATGAAGCTGAGGGCTATTCCCAGGAGAAACCAAAAGATTTGTTCCGTGTTGGGTGTCACTAAACCAGTTGCCTTTCCAACAAGGGAAGTGAGGGTCCAGGTTTCCACCCTAAGGCCAAGGGTAGGCTGCAAGCTCCAAGATTCTGCTGATTCACAGACACTGTAAATGGGGCTGGAGGACACCTTGGAAGCAGTGCCCTGGAGGGGCTGCCAAGATCAAATCTGGGAAAGGGAGTCTAAGTCCAACCATGAGCCTGAAGTTTCTGGCCAAGTGAGGGGGAGCCAAGGGTGGACCCACACTCTAGAGAGAAGGAAGGAGCGAGGTCTGCAACCCCTTTTCTTGGTGCTCTAAATCAACGGCTGTCAGATTTAGATAAATCAAAAACAAAACAAAACAAAAAAACCTGTTGCCATCGAGTCAATTCTTACTCATAGCAACCCTAGAGGTCAGGGTGGAACTGCTCCATAAGGTTTCCAAGGAGTGGCTGGTGGATTCAAACTGCTGACCTTTTGGTTAGCAGCCGAGCTCTTAACCACTGTGCCATCAGCACTCCCAGATTTAGATAGTGTGGATGAAAATCACTTGCTAAAATACAGTTGCCCTAACTCCAGCCTTACAGATTCTGATTCTACCTGACTAGGGGGAGCCATAAATGTACACGAAAAAAAAAAGGAAAAAAAAAAAAACCTAGGAGATACAGATGCCCATTCAAGTTTGAGCTCTGCTGTGACTCCATGTCAGTGGGTTTGGTTTTTGGTTTTGACTCTTCAGCCCTGATGTCAATGGTCCCCCCTGGTGGCCTTCCAGTGAGTTATACCACCTTCCTGAAAGGAAGTTACTAGTTGGTCCTCTTCTTGTACAAGGGATCCCCATACCTCATTGACATCAAGCTGATCCCGATTCATACCGATCCTATAGGACAGAGTAGAACTGCCCCATAAGGTTTCCACAGAGTGGCTGGTGGATTTGAACTGCCGACGTTTTGGTTAGCAGCTGAGCTCTTAACCACTGCACCACCAGGGCTCCTGTACTAAGGGATAGTAGGGTCTATCACATAGTATCTCTCTAATTTCTCCAACAACCCTTTGTAACAGAGACCCTCATCCCCATTTCACTGAGGAAGTTCAAATTCACCAGCCGCTCCTTGGAAACTCTATGGGGTAGTTCTACTCTGTCCCATAGGGTCACTATGAGCTATGAGTCAGAATCAACTGGATGGCAATGGTGCTTTTTTTTGGTTTTGTAAGTGTCAGGATTAAACTCCAGACTCCTGTCTGAACCCCAGCCCTGTCATCTGTACCAGTGGTTTGTAAATCTGACTGGTGACCAAAATCACCCGGTGATCCTTTGCACACTAGAGATGAGGACTTCAGAATCACCCACATGCATGTGGCTCCTCACTCTCCCAAGGAAAGGTGACACTCATAATAGGCAATCGTGGGAAGACTGGCCACTCAGAACCAAGGCTATCCTGGAGCTAGGGTGGGCTCTGAAGGCTCCCTGCCTGCTAAACCAGGCCTTATCCCATTGAGTACTAGATTGTGGGGGGGATCCTGGAGGCCCCAAGAAAAGGGCTGAGGCTGCAGGGGACACTTGGGGGGCTGTAGGCAACACCTATTTACAACCCAGAGGTTGTAAATATTTCATTATTTTAACAACTGGTACGATTTTTTTTCTTTTTAAAAGACCAACCTAGAAGCATGCAGAGAACAGAAGAGGAAACAACAGCAATAAAACTTTGGAAGCTGGAAAGCACATACCTGAGTGGCAACTGAATGTGCATTGACTAAATGGCGGCTGTTTTCCCAAGACCCTGTTAAAATGAGAGCAAAGGAATAAAGGCCCTTGAGTCCCTGTCTGTTTCCTAGTGCTGCTGTAGCAAAACTACCACAAGTAGATGGCTTTAAAAAACAGTAATTTATTGTCTCAAAGTTTGGGAGGCTAGAAGTCCAAATCAGCTAGAAGTCAGGGCATCTGCTTTAGGGGAGGGTCCTTCCTTGTCTGTAGCCCCGGGCGTTCCTTGGTGTTTCTTGGCTTGTAAACGGTTCCTCATGTGGTCTCTTTCCCCTGTGTGTGTCTGTGTCGTTTTATAAAACATCACTCAGAAGGGATTAGGTTTAGGACCCACCCTACTCCAGTATGATCTCATTAACCTAACAAAAACATTTCCATTTGGGGTCATATGTACAGATACAGGGGTTAGGACTTCAATTCAATCCACAACAGCCCCTAACCAAATGAACGGGGACATTGACAGTTAAAGGTTTCCACAGAGGCATGGGGAGTGGGAGTGGGTGAGCTGGGCTGAGGCAGTGACTCCTGGAATCCTCAAGGCCACCCAGCCGTGGAGGAGTCTGGGTGCTCTTCCCAGCTGCCCAGCCAGAGAGACAGTGCCAGGCTGGCGGAGGCTAGCAGGAAGGTGTCTGCATTCTGCTCTCTGAGCCTCTGGGCAGAGAGTCAGCCCTGTGGTGGCAGTTGCCAGTCAGCAAGCTCCACCCCAACCTCCGGTTGACATATTAGTTTCTTCCGCATACATGGGGATGTAAGAGCAAGGGCCACCTGATACTTGAGGAGCGCCAGCTTCCTGAAAGACCAACATAAAGAGACACAAAACATGACCCCCAGGGACAGAGGGACAAATCTGGGAATGGAAAAGAAATTCGAAGAGAAAATTCTAGTATGAATCCTCAGAGAGATTACAGATGGTATTGCATATTTTATCCTCATATAAAATATCTGCAACTTGCTTCTTTTACTCAGTGTTATTTTCGAGTTTGATCATAAGTAAATAAAGTAATTAATTTGCTCTAAATTATTTTGCATGTATGCTCCACAATTTATTGAATGACATTTAGGCTGATTTCTTTTCTTTCTTCCCTCCCTTCGCCTTGATTATAAGTAATACTAAGCAGCCCCGTGACACTGGAAAGTTACTTGTAAGTTTGCTGGACTTCTGTTTACAGATACTTATTCTGTTTATAGATATTCATTTGTAAAATGGAGACATCCGTAGAATTTTCCACATAGGTTTGTGATGAAATTAAATGAATTGATAAATGTAAACCCTTAGAATAGTGTAGTGGTTCTCAACCAGGGTGATTTTACATGCAGGGGACTTTTGGCAATGTCCGGAGACATTTTTAGTTGTCACAAATCGAGTAGAGGGTGGTGTGCTACTGGCATCTAGTGGGTAGCTGGAGGGCAGGGATACTGCTAAACATCCTGCAATGTACACAGGACAGCTTCTCACAGCAAAGAATTCCAGTCCAGTTGCCGTCCAGTGGATTCCGACCAATAGCAACCCCACGTGTATCTGAGTAGAACTGTTCTTCGTAGGGTTTTCAGTGGCTGACTTTTCGGAAGTAGAGTGTCAGCCTTTCTTCTGAGGCACCTCTGGTGGACTTGAATCTTCAACCTTTGGGTTAGCAGCCAAACACATTAACTGTTTGCACCACCCAGAGACCCAGCCCAAAATGCCAACAGTGCCAAGGTTGAGAAATCCTGTATGACACATAATAAGTTCTCAATACTTATTAGTTATTTTTTAAGAGCTGCAATGAAAATTTTTATCTTATCTCCTGTATATGAGTGTGAGAATGTCTCACAAAAACTATCACTCCCTTCACATACTCATGGAACATTTACCAAAATTTAGCCATAAAAAACATTTCAGTAAATTTTAAAATGTAGAAATTGTACATGGTATTTTCTTGCCATGACGCAATAAACAAAAAATTAAGTACAAAAGGAGATCATCTTCTTCCTTCACCCTGTCTCCCTCAATCTCTCCAGAATTCCAAAACCATCCAGAATTTTTAAAAATTTTATAAATATTTGTTAAAAAAAGCATAAAGTGAAATATTATTTATAAAGTAATATTCATGAGAATAAACCAAACCCGTTGAGTCGATTCCGACTTGTAGCAACCCCATAGGACAGAGTAGAACTTCCTGATAGAGTTTCCAAGGAGCAGCTGGTGGATTCAAACGGCTGACCTCTTGGTTAGCAGCTGAGCTCTTAACCACTGTGTCATCAGGGCTCCATTCACGAGAATATTATTTATTAAAAACTATTAAATACAACCAAAGGAAAACTCAGAAGTAGTTTTATGAATTTTTTTTGTGTGTGTGCTTTAGGTGAAAGTTTACAGAGCAAATTAGTTTCTCATTCAAAAGTTTATACACAAATTGTTTTGTGACATTGCTTGCAATCCCTGCAATGTGTCAGTACTCTCTGCCTTTCCACTCTGGGTTCCCCATTTCCATTTGTCCAATTTTCCTGTACCTTTCTGCCTTCTCGTCTTTGTTTTTGGGAAGGTGTTGCCCATTTGGTCTCATATACTTAATTGATCTAAGAAGCACATTCTTCACGTGCATTATTGTTTGTTTTCTAGGCCTGTCTAATCTTTGGCTGAAGGGTGAACTTCTGGAGTGGCTTCAGTTCTGAATCAGAAGGGTGTCCAGGGTCCATAGTCTTGGAGGTTCCTCCAGTCTCTGTCAGACACTAACTTGTGAAATTTTATAAAATTAAAAAATTGAATATAAATGCACTGAGCTCTTACTTCTAGAAAGAAAATGAGTAATAAAATAGATGCCAGGAGAGTAGAAAGAGGGAATTAATAAAAATAAAAAAGAAATTAATGAAATACAAAACAAAAGTAGCCTCCATAGATAACTAATTTTTTTTAAATGCCAGTAAAGTGGACAAAAGGGCCCTGGTTGCACAGTGGTTAAGTGTTTGGCTGCTAACCAAAAGGTTGGCAGTTTGAATCCACAAGCTGCTCCTTGGAAACCCTATTGGGCAGTTTTACTCTGTCCTATAGGGTCTCTACACGTTGGAATTGACTCGACGGCAATGTTATTTTTTTTTTTAAGTAGACAAAACTATGAAAAGTCTGACTTTAAGAAGAAAAAAAGCAAGAGACAGAAATAAGCAATGTTAGGGATGAGGATAGGGATATAACCACAGATACATAGGAAATTAAAAACTATAAGAATTCTGTTTAAGAATGAGTATTGACTACACCCATCTGATTTCACTCATCTGATTTCACGAAAACTATAGTAAAAGGATGGGGAGAGGTAAATAAACCCACAAATCGAAAATGGAGAGACCAAAGAGGGGACAATAGGAATAAAATTTTGGAAGCTGGAAAGCAGACACATAAGTCGTAACTGAGTTAGACTCCAGACAGTATAAATGAAGCCAGGAGTGGGGAAAGCTGAGAAACTACTGGGTTAAACCCTCAAAATCCAGCTCCTGCATCACAACCTAGGCCAGAGGTGAAGGGATGGATTACCAATAAGTAAGGTATGCACGGATTTACTTGTGCTTACTTACTAATCTGTAGTGCACTGTGAAAAACAGGTGAAATTGTGCACTACAGATTAGTAAATAAGCACAAGTAAGCCTGCATGTAGCTTGCTTACTGGTTAATCTGCCCCTGCCAGAGGGCCATAAGATCCACCAGCAGCAGCAGACCAGGGATGTTCTGGACCATCTCCCTCAACCCTGCTCCACAGCCCGGGGTACTGGCAGGCCTTGCATTGGCAGCATCAACAGAGCCTGGTGTCTCTCTGCCCTCCATGTAGTAGCATAAGGAGACCCGGGCCCAGTGACTTCTGCCTCCTCCCACAAAGGTCACCCAGCAACAGGAGGCAAATCAGGGAAGTGCCTTCTGGCCCCACAGAAGGTACCAGCAAGAACTGAATGGGAGCCCTGGGGCACCAGATGAACAAAACATTGGAAGAGCTCAGAAAACTAAAGTGTCATTGGAACAAAATCCCCCCAAAATAGAACCTACACATTAAGTAGGGTGATTGCCTGCTAAAACAGAAGATTTAAATAGGATCAAGAATCTCCTAACACACTAAAAATATATATAAATGGCCAACAAGCACATTAAAAGATGCTCAACGTCATTAGCCATGGGGAGAGGTAAGTAAAAGATCAAGAAAACAGAAAGCAACAAATGTTGGCAAGGATGTGGTGACATTGGAACCCTTACCCATTGTTAACAGTCCCAGTGGCACAGTGGTTAAGCACTTGCCTGCTAACTGGAAGGTTGGTTGTTCAAACCCACCAGCTATTCTGTGGGAGAAAAATGTGGCAGTTCTGCTTCTGTAAAAATTATAGGCTTGGAAATCCTATGGGACAGTTCTGTTCTGTCCTATAGGGTCACTGTGAGTTAGAATCAACTTCATGGCAATGTTTGGTTTTTGTTTTTTTTTTTTTTTGGTACTGAGTTTTAAATCAAACAACCCAAAAGGCTGCCCTACATCTGGACTTCCAGTCAGGTGCATCAGTAAGTATGCTTATCTAGAAAACATGTCTGAGGTTGTTTTGTTTTGTTCTGTTATTTAAGGCCAAAGCATTCAAATCAATTCAACTGTTTGTCTTTGGGAAGTGGGGCTGAGGTGCCGACAGGACATGAGACATCCACTTTCTTCTCCATGCTCTTCTGCTTTCTTTTAGTTTTACTTTTTTTTTTTTTTTTTAACTGTGACCACAAATCATTTTATAACAACAAAAAGGTGGTTTAATCTTAGAAAAAAAATAGCATACTTAAAAATATTCCCTAACGTGAGTCTACAGGGAGAAAGTCTGAACCCTGAAATGGGAATGCCACCTTTGTCTTCCTCATTCTTAGGCATCTGGCATCTTCTCCTGACTCCATGGGCTAGGGGTGAAACCAGGCTGAGACAAGCGTCTGGAGAAGTAGCCACCAGGCTTCTGCATATTGCTTGAGAGTGAACCTCTGCTTCTTTTTGCCATTCAACATCCATTCCTCTGTCTTCCCCAGTTTTTCTCTAGGAGCCTCCAACTCCTTCCATGTGTGCATTGGGTGAGGTTGGAGATAATCCAGCTTCAAGAGTAGGCATTTGATTTATTCCTGGCCAGGGTATGACATTCCTGTGAATATGGTGTTTGGCGTGGGATGGAAATGAGTTAGGCCCAGGATGTTTGTTCAACTGTTGAAGGAAGCTCTCTTTTCTGCTAGGCTTGAACCCTGTAGGAGCTGGCAGCCATTTTGTTTCTATTTGGCACCTGATGATAAAATCACCATGGAAGTGAGCAGAGCTGAGAGGTGGCGTTAGCCCCTAGGTCAAGCCACATCTGAAACTGTAGACTCTTCCTGGCTTTTTAAAGCTATTTGAGCCAACTCATTCCTTTTTTCTTGAAGCTATTTGAGTTTTCAATCAACTGTAGGCTAATACTGTGGACCCAGAAGCAAAAGACAATATTGGGATTTGGAATTTTATCTGTTGTACTGAGCCCTGTCTGAAGAAAACTGTGTCCTAGAGGCCTCAAACCCAGAGAAGGGGAGACAGAAGGCCAGAATGTGCCCATGTCCTTGGCACTGGGGATGCATGAGGAATTTTGGCCATAAGTGCTGGTTCCTGGCCAGCAAGTCTCCTCTCCCAGGGAAGAGGTGTCAGACTATCAGAGCTGAATGACTCCTTAGGGCTCATATTCCAGGATCACCAAGGAACACTGAGCATGGCTTGGCTTCCCACGTATCTTTCCTACTGGGACCTTCTACCTCAAGCATTCTGGTCATGCAGCAGTTCAGTTTGCCTTGCAAATAAACCGTAGGATCTGCTCAATTCAGCTCTCTCCTGTGAATTTCAGCTATTGTAGTCAGTATGATAAACACTCCCTATCTCTGAGAACCCTGGCAACTCCAGTTTCTGGACTCTGAAAGTTAATGGTCTGCATCCTACATCAGCCCTGGGTTTTAATTCTAATCCTCCAGCCATGTCCCGACAATAGATTGCACAGGGAAATCGATGATCAGCACTACCACCTGGTTGTTAATCTTCATTATTCATCCATCCATCCATCTATCCAATACATTTACTGAGCATCAAATTAGAATTATTATTTTTTTTTAATATTTTATTGTACTTCAGGTGAAGGCTTACAGAA
>NW_004444117.1:3691469-3707593 GCF_000243295.1 Trichechus manatus latirostris
GTTTGGCTTAGTTTTTCGGATCTTTGTTGTGGAGGGACGGCGTGGTGTTTCTGCCTACAGCGCCATCTTGCCGGAAGTCAAATTAGAATTATTTTGATTGCAAGTGACAGAGTCCAACTCAAACTAACTTAAGCAAAAAACGAATTTATTGACTCACGTACCTGGGATGTGTCACAGACTCAAAAGAAAATTAACCAGCATCAGGATCTCAGGACCAGGTGCTGTGTAAAAAATGGCAGCATGTGGGCATCTGACCTCCTCTAACTTCACAAGGGGGAAGGAGAATCAAGATCAACAGCCCAGGGCTGATTCCTACGAGGCAGAGATCAGAGAGGTCTCCTCTCTCCAACCTTTTTACCAATTCTGATACCAGCAGTCCCTCCTGCAGCAGTTTCTACTTCTCTGCTGGGTTCGATAATTCATTGCAATGGCCACACAGAACTCACAGACCATACTCACAGTTATAAGATTTGTTAGGGAAGTAACAGATTACATTTCAGGATCAGGAATGACTCCGGATACAGTATTTCGATCAGGGTGGCCTCCTCTTAGCTGTGCCTGCAGGCAGGTCTCTCTGGCCCTCAGCCTCTTGGCTCTTTGGCCTAGCCTCTGCCCTGCTCAGCTGCCGATAAGTGCCCAGAGGCACCCCACTCAACCAGTAAGCCTTGGCCCGAAGGCACTCAGCTCTCTCTCACTCCATGGGTCGGCAAGCCTAGCTCCACTGATAAGTGCCCAGAGGTACCCCACTCCACCAGGAAGCCTCCTGCCTGAAGGTTCTCAGCTCTCTCGCTCTGTGGATCAGCACACCCACTGTAACCACCTTACTCTGTGGGCCAGGAAGCCACTGAGCTGTCTTGTACCAGTCTTTGGGTTCTGCTGCCACCGCTTCTCACTATCTTGTGCCATCTCCGGTGTTACAGCTCTCTGTGTCTCTGTCTCCTGGGTCTAGGAGGTTCTCAGTGCAGGGACCCTGGGTCCAAAGGATGTGCTCTGCTCCCATCTCTTCTTCTTAGTAGTAGTGAGGTCCCCCTTTCTGCCTTTGGGATGGCTCATTTTAAGCCTAGCGGAATGGTAAAACAGACCAATCCACTTGTTAGGGTTCCACACACCTTATTTGCATGGTTACATTCCCATAAGGGTGCCATGCATCTCATCTGCATTATTAGCAAGCTGTCCAATCCCCTTGGTAGGCCACAAGCACCTTATTTGCATAGTCTCACCCAATTATTTGGTGGGAGTTACAAGACCATGGGAGAGAAAGGCCATGTAAAAGAAATCCATCACACTGCACACAGAGACTCAGTGTCACCAAGACAGCCTCTCTGCATCATTCTCTCATATCTCCATGTGGTGGGAAGAAGGTGGCTGGCTGCCATGGATTCATACTGCCCAGTTTAGCACCCTAGTGGAGCAAGAAGTCTCTTCTAACAACCACATATCAATTCCAGAGTGGTCCTGCTTGGGTCACATGCTCATCCCTGGGGCTGAGGGGCAAGACTCTTAACAGAAGGAATTGGGAAAGCCTGCGGGAGAAAAAGATGCAAAAGCAACTCGGCTGCATGGAGACACAAACGAGTTAGACAATGGCCCCTTCCGTCAAGTAGCTCGTAGCCTAGCAGGGGAGGTGGAGGAGCAAATGATAACCACAGTCTGGCAAGTGCTGTGACAAAGGGACAAGGGGCTGGGTATCCTGAAGGAGACAGTGACTGCCAGGGAAGCTTTCACAGAGGAGAGGTGGGGTGAATCTGACTCCCTTCTTCTGGTGACCACTCTCAACTTTCCTTAAGGAAATATCCCTCCTCGACACTCAATACTTCTGATTCAAGTGGGGCTGACCTCACTCCTAGCTTCAGGATAGAAACAGGGCTCAAGCCAGACCAATGAGAACCTGCCCTAGGTCTTTTGCTAGAACTATTAGGAAAAGTACTCTCTGTATCCAAGTGGAGAAGCTGATGGAATCTATGCCTGTATGGCCACATTTCCTGCCTGACCTTGAAGCCTGTGATGGTTAAGGTTGTGTGTCAACTTGGCTGGGCCATGATTCTCAGTGGTTTGGCAGTTATAATGTAGTTTGGCAGCTATGTAATGATGTAATTGCCTCCATAATAAGATCTGATACAATGTAATCACTTCCATGATGAGATGTTATGAGCAGCAAATCAATCAAAAGGGAGTTTCCTTGGGGGTGTGGACTGCATCCAATATAGGTGGACTTTCTGGCAAAGCTTGCTGGCTTTTGCTCACTCTGCATCCTGCAACTGGCTGTTGTTCATCTGATCTCCGGTTCTTGGGACTTGAGCTAGCAACTTACCAGCTGATCTTGGGATCCATCAGCCTCTGCCGCCTCTGAGCCTGAGGCCTGCTGTCTGACTTGCCAATCTTGGATTCGCCAGCCCCTGCAGCTACGTGAGTCAGAAGCCTGCAGCCTGACCCACAGACTTGGGACTTCCCAGCCTCTACAACCACGTGAGCCATTTCCTTGATATAAATCTCTCTATATATTTATATGCTTCACTGGTTTTGCTTCTCTAGAGAACGCAGCCTAAGACAAAGTTTGTGTGTGGAGGCAAGAAGAAAGGTGAGCAGACTGGAGGGTGGGGGAGTGAGATTGATCCTGATGACACCTTATGTTGCCTAAACTTTTCAGTTACATGACACTCTGAATATATCAATTACCTTTTTGCATAAGCCTATTTGAGTTGGGGTTCTATAACTTGCAACGGGAGGTCTTGCCTAACACGACAGGAAATTTGATCTGTACCTGAAAAGGCGAGTAGGCATTTGGTGGGGTTCTCTTCAGATATTCAGAAAGAGCAGGACATGCACAGGCAAGGCCACCACAAGTGCCCTCCTTGTGGTAGCTAGTCTACTGAGTTGGCCCTAAGTAAGTCCACCACTCCCTGTATGTGCATGCAGTTCCTCCATAGCTCTCTTGTCTCCTCTTGAATCTGGATTGGGCCTGTGACTGCTTTAACCAATAGAATATAGAAGAAGTGACATTCTTAAGAAGGTGTGGCAGCTACCACTTCTTCCCTCTTGGAGCCCTGAGTTGCCATGTAAGACATCCAGGCTCACCTGCTGGAAAGAGGCTACACGGAAAGGCCAGGAAGATGAGATACTACACAGAAAGGCTTCACTGGGGAGCATCGAGGTACCAGACATCCAATCTAGCCACCATTTGAGGCATAGGCATGAAAGAGACCAAGTGAGACCAGTAAAAGAAATGTCCAGCTGAACTCCAGAATCATGATAAAATAAAATTGTTGTTTTATGCCACCAACACAGACACACATTGTGCAAATCAAATCATACAAAGTAGCCCATGCTGGATGCATGAATTGCAAAAAAGGCACCTTTCCTCCAGGCTGGAGTACGGGTTGCCAGGGCTCAGCACATACATAAAGAGGAAAGGCCTCACTGGCCCCACAGCTTAGCGATACTTTGTATAGGACACCTTCTGCACAACCCCAGTGCCCACTAGTCCTAGAGGTTGGAGGTTGTGGGGGGATGCCTGCAGGCAGCTGGTGTGTCTGTATCTGTTTTTATCAACCCTTTAGCTCTATTGGGCTTTTGCATTGCCCTGCCTTTTTCCATTGTCGTCAGCACTAGGGTCCTAGTGCTGATTTCTTGTCAAATAGCAGGAAATGACCATCCCAAGGCCATGTTGGGAGAGGCAAGCACAGAACTCAAATAGCTTTTGTTCCTCAATCTTTTCATTGCCCTTCCAGCCTCCCTACCCTGGACAGCAGCCACCCCATTTCCCACTTTCTAGATCAAGGCAGGTTTCAGTGAGGGGTGTGTGCATACCTGGATTTGTTGCTATTGCTAGTACTTTGAACTATTTGACTCTCACTTCTTAAAGGTTGATTTTCTAGGAAGGAGCCAGTACCCCAGCTTGCCATCTAGGTGAGTGGGAAACTTTCTTTTCACTCACGCCATGCATGCATTTCTAACGGACTGCAAGTATTTCCTGCCCTAAGATCGTGGGCTTACTCAGGGCAGGGTGGGATCTGATTCAGCTCTGTGCCCTGGCCTCAGCACAGGCAGGGCCTCGACTATCAGTCAACTAGCTTGGTGGCACAGTGGTTAAGAGATCGGCTGTTAATCAAAATATCGGCAGTTCGAATCCACCAGCTGCTCCCTGGAAACCCTATGGGGGTCGATTCCGGCTCATAGCGGCCCTATGGGACAGAATAGAACTGCTCCGGAGAGTTTTCAAAGAGCAGCTGGTGGCTTCGAACTGCTGTCTTTTAAGTCAGCAGCAGAGCTCTTAACCACTGCGCCACCAGGGCTCCGATGCCAATTCTTTCTCTGCTTACCTTCGGTCACCACAGTTTGCCCTCAATACAACGGCTTGACCTTACACACAGCTATGGTCACTCGGGCTAGGACCCCACCACCTGAACTATTAATTTACGGGGTTGAATTATTATTAATAGACTGAAACGGCTCACTAATTTACTTTTCTGCATAATTGAGGCAGGAAGAATTAAGCGACTCTTCACGACCGAATTTCTAGTTGGGGGGCGCATCAAGGTGTTTCCACGCGATTGACAGAAGGCCTAAGGAAAAGGGAGAGAAGAAACCAAGGGGGAGAGATCTAGGAAAACGAAGGAAGAGAGGAGGCAAAAGTGAACAGCCCAAAACAAAAAAAGAAGGTAAATGGAAAACGGAAGGCATAAAGAAGAGAAAAATGAAGCGACCACTAAAGGAAAGAAGAGAGCGGGAAGAGGAAGAGAGGGCAGGCTGGGAAGCGCTCCGGGCCGGCTCACCCCTCCCCGGAGCGGGGGTGAAGGGGCGGGGCCTGGGGAAGCGGCTTGCGGGGAGCGGCCTCCCGTCGGGCGCCGAATGGTCGCGTCCGGCCGCGACAACCAATGGGCGACCGAGATGTTGGAGCGGCGGCCGCAGTCGGGGCGCTCGCTGGCTGGGGGACGGCGGCCGCCGCCATGATGCTTGTTTGCTTTCAATGAAAACGAGGGGGGCGCGAAGGAGGAGGCGTCGGCGTCGGTGGCGGCGGCGTCGGCGGCGTGGAGGCGAAGGCGGCGGTGGGCGCCGCGAGGAGGGCGAGGCCGGAGGCAGAGAAGGCGGGAGGGCATAGTGCCGACCAGTCGAGGCGCCTGAGGCGGGCTGCTGAAGCGGTGGCGCTCGGAGGGGGAACAAAGAGCGGCGGCTGAGGAGCGGCGGTGGCGCTGAAGCAGCGGGCGGGACTGGTATGGTGGTTCCACAGGTCAGACCCCGCTGCACTCACAGGGAGGAGGCGGCGGCAGCGACGGAGGAAGGCTGCGCACCCCGAGAGGTGAGCGAGACTGCCCGAGGCCTGGCCGGCGCTGCTCGCCGCACTGGCCGTGCACGGACCCCGTCCAGTCGTACCTTCGGGACCAGAGCCGGAGCGCGCCGGTCTCTGTCGAAAGCAACTTTTGTTTTGTGTATGGTAGTTCCGCTGCTTGGCAGAGCTGGCGGCTACTGGGGCCCCCCCTCGACGTACCGCGGTTGCGATCCCGCCCCTCGTCGGGCCGCGCCCCCGCGCCGAGTGTGGGGTGGGGGGCGTTGATTGACGGCGGTGGCGGCAGCGCGCTGAGGGTCCGGGACAGGCGCCTCGGGTTTCGGACAGGGCTCTTGTCACCCGGAGGACGCGAGTCGCAGTCCCAGGACTCATAGCCAGGATGGGTGGCATCTTGAGTGGCTGTGTTCATCTAGGATTGCGAGCTGTGGAAGTTCACACTCCGCGGACTCAGTTACCACAAAGCGGGAAACCAACTGTTACACCCCCCACTCCCCGATTATTTTAAAATCAGTTCAGTTTGAGACAGACTTTTTTTGAGATGGGGCCCAATGACATCGTTAAAGAAACGGTTAGCATCAGATGAGGAAATTTCTTATTGTAATTGTGTTGCTGAGGATTCGGAGATGGTCTTCGTCAGTACTTATTACCTGAAACAGTTTTCTTCGATAACCGGAATAACATCTTCAAGTCTTTTTATTTTTAAACACCAGTCGTTATTTTCTTTGGAAACCTCCCCGCCCCCCACCGTGACTCTTTCACCTTCCCCAAAGAGCTTGTATTTTCAAGTGTTACTGCAAATGACAGCATTGTGAATGATCATCTTGCTTGACCTTCTGGATTTGTTATTGCGCTAAGCGAAATTGTTTAAATAATTTGCTTGAATTTGAGTTCCCATGCTTACCTGTTTTCCAGATGGATTGGCTCATTATTGCTATTGCCGAATTTTCCGTCCTCTTGATGTCTGGAAATTTGAATTTTGGAGAGGAAGAGAGTGAATTATGAATAAGTGAAAAAAAAATGGTGTGTAATAGGACTTTGTGTTTTTCACAGTACACTAAAATTTACCATTACAAAGCAGTTGTGTAGGCTGTAGGAATCAAAGTGACCGTTGAGCAAAAGGTTTTGAGACTTATTTTGTAATTGCTATCAGAGCAGTTATCATAGTCTTCTGAATGTGATAAATTTTAGAATAAAACTTGCTTAATTTTCTCAGACCAGTAATCTAGTCCAGTCATCTTGCTTTAAAGAAAATATTTGATTACCCACTAATGAGGAAACAGACTTAGAAAGATTAGAGCGCCTTTCTCAGGGTACTACACTTGAAGAGGGTGAGGGTGAGTATGAGTGTATGAGATTGTGATGAAATTGCTGGAGATTTGTTTTAATGGACAGATGTTATTTAAAGCAGACCATCCTAACCAGTGTGCCTTGCATATAGGAGTGGATTACAAGTGTGCTGAAGATACTGATCACCTCAGCCCTTAAGGTCCAAGGGCTGTAGCTGTGAGCAGCCTTGACCATTTATGTCAGAATGTCTTAACATATTACCCTTTTTTGCTGTGCTATGACATGAAAAACGTTTATGCTTTACAGAATGTAAGAAAGCTGAGATGAGCATACTGAGGTGCCTAAGCGTTAACCAAAATACATACTTACAAATTATAAGTTCGGTGGGTGAATTCCTACAACACCTTTCTTTGTAGTCAGAAACAAGTACTATCAACCAACCTCATGTCTGTTCAGAAGAGTCTGAAATTTCTCAATAATTGTAGTCTTACTTGCCACCAAGATTCTTCTAAGAAACCTGAAAATGCATACAAATAAACATTGAAAAAGAGCTTCTTCAGCTATGTTAACCACCGATCAAGACATTTTTTAAAATTATTCAAGGATAGACTTCCAGGGAAAAACTTCTGAGTCTCACAAGAGAATATTTGTATTTGATCACATCCTCTTTTTTGACCATCTCGTTAATCAACTTGTTCACTTGAGAGAATTTGATCGGTCAGCCACCTTAACACTTCAGGACCCATGGTATATATAGCTACCACCTACTGTTTGTACCTCTGGGGTTTATTGGGAAGCTCCTGGCCCACTGACAGTGCATGCTGCTGGCAGGCAGGGCCCTGTACAGTGGTTTGAAAGGAAAAAACAGGTGTGTACGGCAGATTACTGTTTTTACAGGGTATTGTATGAGGGTGCTGAATCATTGAATTTTTGGTAGGAAGAACATGAATTTTGAGAATTTTTATTTGGTAAACATATATACCTCTGGATTCCGAGGGTACGATTTGTGGAATGAGGCATAAAACAAAACTGTAATACCTACCAAAAATCCAGATACACTCAATAATTCATCTTGCCCTGTATTACTGAAAACACAGCATCAATGGAAAATTAAAAGGAAAACGTAATTGGGTCATGAAAGGGTTAAGGCATTCATTAGTTTGGAAAAGTCCAAACATGTTCTGCTTAGAATGTATTTTAATCTAGAAAAGACTTGGATTTGTGGGTGTGTGATGCTATTTACACTTTCTTTGTAATTGAAACCTAATGTATTTAGAAAAGAAATTTTCCATTTTAATTTTCAAACCCCTAGCTTTCACAATATCTTTAACTGATATACTTTTCCTTTAACTTTACACACTATCCACTTTAGGAATGTGGCCATTTTACAATGAAGTATGGTTAAGAAAACACTGTGTATGTGAAGTTAAGAAACGCTGAATAAATTAGAAAATTGTAAACATATTACACCCATAGCCTGTATGCATTAGAGTATAATGGAATACACCATACTTTGGTATATGAACAAGTAGTTAAAGAGGAGGAAGAAGTGTTGTTTGGATCCAAGATAGAGGCTCATTTTGGCTGCCTTAACTTTACCCTTCTCTGAACTTTATCTCTCCCTAATCCATTTATACTTTCTTGATAACATAGGTAGTGCATCAAGGAGTAGTATATGCTGGACCCAGTGTTGGACACTGAGAATTCAAAGATGAATACTCAGTTTCTGCCTTTTCACAGTGTATTAGCTTGATAGCTGTACAAAGCGCTAGGGGAGAACAGAAGAGAGAATGATTAAATTTGTGGAGGATGTGGAAACAGTTTTCAGAAAGTAACACTGAATAGGAGTTTGTCAGACTGGAAAGGGGAGGTCATTTTAACCAGAGGGAACAGTGGGTGTACCGAGCTGTAAAGTGTAGGGGTAAGACCATAGGTTAGGTGTTACTGGAACAGTGGGAATGCTTGAGATGAGCCTACAAAGATGTGTCTAGCCTAGATTTTAAACACCATGCTGCTTGCTAAGCTAAAAGTAAAGTTTATACCTTTATTCCATAGCAAAGGAGGGAGCCAAAATATTTTTAGCAGGGGAGTAAGGTGATTTAAAGATTACTTTGGCATCAGTGCAGAGGATGGAGTGGAGGGTTTATATGTAAAAATCAAAAGTGACATTTAAGAGAGTATGGAGTTAGTGACTGAATATATTTAATTTGGATAGTGCCGTGTGTCAGTAGTCTCTTATGTAGGGATTAAGGACTCTTTCCTATTGCTCTGTAATACAGAGACATTTAAAATCAAAATGTTTTGGGAGAGGTTAAAAGCAGTCAAAATCATGGAAAACCATACAGTGGTACACACAGAAGTTCAGGCATTTAAAACTTGTCTTCTGAGTTAGGCTTAGGCAAACTGTAGAGCTTGAGCTGGAAATATCAACTCTGTGCTCATCAGAAGTCAGAACCACCAAACCTAAAGATTATAAACATCCTGATGGTCTGTTAGGATATGGACTGTAAGCATTTTGTGAAATTTTGCAGGAAGGCTGAGTTTTTTTCCTCCAGTAAATTATTGAAATTTGAATATTAAAACTTTCTTAAAGCCTAAGAGCTTCTTATGCAACTGTTAATTTACAGTTATTTCTGTCGTAAAGCAGCATGTGTGTTTCTAAAAATCATGCGCTGTGCAAAGTCACACAGTAGAAGCCATTTTACTGGAAAAATAGGTTTAGGGCACAATACTCAAAAACTTTTTGACTGACACAGTAAACAAAAGGGAACCTAATAAAAATGGCAGCACAGTTTAACATATTAAGTAGTTAAATATATTAAATAGGTAACATATTAAATAGTTACAAAATGCATAAATACTACAATAAATGTGGCACTTTACCTTGAAAAAGACCTGGTTTGCTTGGTGTAAGTGGTCATTAGAAGGGTTGCAGCTTGTGACTTACTTTAAAGTGGTGGCAGGAGACAGAAAATTGTAACACCAGATGTGAATAGATGTGTCTCATAACACACACGGTGAACTGAGGTAGCTGGTAGATGTTTGAGGTGTGTGTATTTTGTGTATTTCTGTGCAGCTTATTTCAGCTGGGTGCTTCTGCCTTCACTTAGTGCTTCTCACAGTCGAAGCCGCCCATAAACAAAGGGGTAATTTGCATTATGCTCAAATTGTTCCCTAATATATCAATCATGTTGGAACAAAATTCATATTTTCAAAACATAACTTAGCATAACTAAGTATACTTGAACACAGCATTTTAAATCAGTAAAGTTTCAGAGGTATTTGTTGAACACCAATGCATCAGGTACCGTATGTAGACTTACTGCACCGTATATAGACTTACTGCCCTTATGGGGCTATCATCTGCTGTCCCCTGGGGTTTACAGCGATGTGTGGAGAGAGACAAATGAACCAATAAAACACTCATCAGGTTATATAGCAAATTAGGAATTTACAAAACATTTTGGGCAAGCTAAGGAAGTAGCAGTTAATTCTGTTTGGGAAACTTGAAGGAGTCATGTCAGAGGACCTTGAGCTGAGTTTCGAAGGGTGAATAGGGGTTTGTCAGGCTGAGAAGGACATTTCAGGGAGAAGGAACATCATATGCAAGTAAAACTGTATTCAACTGGAGTGGTGAAACAGGATACCAAGGATGTGAGGGGCAGGAGGAGTGGCCAGAAACAGTTTGTGAGTAATCATAATGATGGAGATCCATTGAGAGTGTAGGTGGAGGGAGGTGGAAGAATTGTGTGTGTGACATGTTTTTTAGGAAGACATAGAAAAAATGTGGAGGTTGGATTAAAGGGCTCAAGAAACAGGTCAGAGAGTTCATTTTATCCACGTGAGAGATGATAAAGGCATCAGCAGATATCAGAATTAGGGGCAGACAAGCTTGAGTTCCCAGTGAATTATAAAAATAGGAGGGAGCTGAGTATGATTCAGAAGTTCTTTAGCTTAGGGAAATGTTGATGATATTTAACTTGGGAAATAGAGAAAGAAGAGCAGATTTGGTAAGGAAATTGGAAGAGTTTGGTTCTGTTAAGTCTGACATGACTGTAGGATATTTAGGTAGAGGTGTTTAATAGATATCTAGACCAAAGAGTAATGGGAATTTGATAGATTTAGTCATTATGTAGTTGGCATTGGAAGTTAGGAGAATGGATGATACTACTTAGGAAGAGTGTATGGACAAAGGCTTTTCACTCTATTGGGTGAAGAAAAAAAGTCCCCTTTGAGAAGCAGTTGAAAATTATGGACCCTGCTGAAGAGAATGAAAGTACGCACACATAAAAGTGTGAATTTTACCCATGGATTACAGGTGAGTATAGGATAAGAGGAGAGGACCCAGGGAATCCTGTTCCTTAACAGCCAACATTTTGTTTCTGACAGGATTACAGTAAAGCGGTCAAAGAGTTAGGAAGAAAACCAGGAGATGGCAACATTACAGATGCTAAGATAGTTAAGAATGCTGGGAAAGAGGGAGTTTTCAGTGGTGACAAATGGTGCCAGAGTCTGAAAATGGGTTGATAGGATTTGGCAGTTAGGGGAATATAAGCAGAACAAATTTTTATGGGACCAGGAAAGTAGAAGTAAGATTGTAGATTGGGCTAGGGAGCTAAGGTTAAGATGAAGATGGTTATAGACTGCTCTTTGGAAGAGTTTAAACTAGAAGAGAAGGAAAGTTTGAAGTGGAGACAGTCAAAAGAACTTAGGTACCAGTGTTAGTTGCCAGCCTTCTGTTTTCTTTAACTCTAAAATTTAGGAAATAAATGTATAATATGTATATTAATATATATTTTGACACTTTCCCCTGATATATTGATTGAAATGATTAGCTTTTGTTGAATTTTGTGTGATATCAAAAATAGTGAAGGAAATTTTTCCTCATTGGAGGTGGAGATTATTTGATGTAAAATCATAGTATTTGAACCTTTAGTCTTCAGTTACTAGAAGACTTTAATTTCCTTTTCATATTTACTGTGTTAGGTTTGTACTTATGCCATACTCAGTAGCCCAGAGTTCAGTTAAATATTTGATGCATTTTAATGTAGAACAATAGCAAGGAGAGATTAAAAGCAGTCAAAATCATGAAAACTATACAGTGGTGCACATGAAAGTTCAGGCATTGAGAACTTGTCTTCTGAGTTAGGCTTAGGCGGACTACAGAGTTTGAGTTGGAAAAATCATCCCTATGCTCACCAGAAGTCAGCCACCAAGCCTTAAAGGCTATGAATATCCTGATTGTCTGAAACAGTGGGAATGGCTTGAGATGAGCCTACAAAACCTACAAAATAGGCTTTGTCTATTTCTTTCATAGTTATTTGCTACAAATATGTACCTCGTAAAGTAAAACATGTGGAGTCTTAAAAAAACAGAAATTAGGCAGTGAATATTTGTATCCAAAAAAATATTACTGATGATTTTCTAGTTACATCTGAATGGTTGTGTATAGATTTGTACTTGGGAGATTTTGAGTGGGGGGGTGTGGAGAGATAAACGGGGTGGGTGGGGGGAGAGGGGTGTGGAGAAAGAAACAAGGTATTAGGAGTCTCTGATAATTAAAGACCAAACAGAAAAGAAGATACAGCCTCCTAAAATTAAGTTGAAGATTTTATTTGCACTCAGCTTTCTGAGAGGTAAAATTTTTTCTTCCGTAAGATTTTGTATAGTTTTAATTAAACACTGCTGCATGATAAAGCATTGTCTGATTGAGCTAACTGCCATGTTTTAGACCTGTAGCTTCCCTTGTTTATTTTACTGGAAGAAAAAACTATATAGCTTATTTGGGACATCTAAAGACTTGTCATTTAGTTTCTAGTTTTAGAGAAATTACAGAAACTCAAAGATTTAGAGCCACTGGAGCCCTGGTGGCACAGTGGTTAAGAACTTGGCTGCTAAACAAAAGGTCGGCAGTTCTAATCCACCAGCTTCTCCTTGGAAACCCTATGGAGTAATGCTCTGCCCTGTAGAGTCTCTATGAGTCAGAGTCGACTTGATGGCAACAGGTTTGGTTTTTGGTTTTTAGTCACAGAAAGAAAAAGTATTGAATGCTAATGATGTGATAGGCACTGCTTTATATGTGTTATTTTATTTAATTCTCACACCAAAATCATGAGGTAGATATTATAATCCCCATTTTATAAATGTGGAAATTTAAGCTTTAAAGGTGAAAGGAAACATATTGTTGCAGAGCCTGGACTTGATATAGGTCCTTTTGACTCTCTAGTTTGTGTCCTTAATGACACTGTACTCTACTCTCCCTTCTTTCCTTATAATGCACTCTCGTGGTATGGCGGCTTGGAGTGGAACTTTGATATACATTTGATAATACAGGGAGACTGAATTGCTGCCCCCAGTTTATACCACTTATATTCAATGATGGAGCCCTGGTGCGCAGGGATTAAGTGTTTGGCTGCTAACCAAAAGGTTGGCAGTTGGAATCCACCAGCCACTCCTTGGAAACCCTATGGGGCAGTTCTCCTCTCTCCTATAGGGTTGCTATGAGTCAGAATCCACTCAGAGGCAACTGGTTTGGTTTTTTTATATTAGTGACCAATCATTTTGACATAATAGAGCTAACTGGCAGAATCTTGCTTAATATTTCTGATTCCTTTTTGTTTATGGAACTCAAACCTTACTAGAGCCCACATAAGAGTATTGTTCATGTTGGTCAAAAATCCAGTTTTAGAGCTTTTCACTATTTTTGGGAAAGGCTGTCACTTATTGCATCTGCAGTCAAAAAGCAGTGTGTAGAACTCCATGTGGTTAGTTGTTTTAGATTTCAGTTCAAATTCTCTGAAACATTACTCATTGGTATTAGAGCAATAGTCTAGTGTTGTTAAAGGCTTCTTGATACTTTGTAAGTTCAGCATTTCATGAACATTTTCTAGGAATAGTGGATCAAAACTCTGATTCCTAATATATTGTTGTTAAGTTGTCTCCAAGTTGGCTCTGACTTATGCACCCTTATGTATAGTAGAACAAAATGTTGCCCAGTCCTGTGCCATCTTTGTGGTCTTTGGTATGTTGAGTCCATTGCTGTGGCTGTTGTTCAGTCCATCTCCTTTAGGGTTTCCCTTTTTTTTGTTGACTCTCTACCAAACGTGATGTCCTTTTGTAGCGATTGGTCTTTCCTGATGATATGTCCAAAGTAAGCGAGCTGAAGAGTTGCTTCTAAGGAGTATTCTGGCTGTAATTCTTCCAAGACAAATTTGTTTGTTCTTCTGATAGTCCGTGGTATAGTCAACATTCTTCGCCAATACCACAATTCAAATGTATCAATTTTCTGTCTTCACTAGTACATTAAACAAAAAAAAAAAAAAAAAAACTCTTTACCGTCGCGTCTATTCCGACTCATAGTGACCTTATAGGACTGAGTGGTACTGCCCCATAGGGTTTCTAAGGAGTGGCCAGTGGATTCGAACTGCCGACCTTTGGGTTAGCAGCCATAGCTCTTAACCACTGTGCCACCAGGGCTCCACAGTACATGAAAACCAAAACCAAACCTGTTGCCGTCGAGTTGATTTCAACTCATAGCAACCCATAGAGTTTCCAAGGAATGCCTGGTGGATTCGAACCGCCGACCTTTTGGTTAGCAGCCATCTCTCTTAACCACTACGCCAGCAGGGTTTCCACTAGTACATTAGAGCCTCCCAAATGATCGTATATGTGAATCAGCAGCTAGAATAATGGTTGAATGTCTCAAATGGCCAAAATTTCTACTAGATAGCAGTAGCTATAATATTATAATTCATTGTAAGAGAGTGAGGAACAAATAGATTATGGAAAATCTGGTGAAAGTAAAAATGAAATGAAAAGGTTTATGTTGACAGCCACCATTTGGTGCTAAAGCTGTAAGCCTATCTAATGCTGTTGTTACGTGCTGTCCAGTTGATATCGACTCATAGTGACCTCATGTGACACAGTAGAACTGCCCCATAAGTTTTTTTTGTTTTTAAACCGTGCTTTAAGTGAAAGTTTACAATTCAAGTTAGTTTCTCATACAAAAATTTATACACACATTGTTATGTGACCCTAGCTGCTCTCCCTATACTGTGACAACACACTCCTCCTTTCCCTCCCGATTTCCTGTGTCCACTGAACCAGCTCCTGACCCTCTCTGCTTTCTCATCTAGCCTCCAGACAGGAGCTGCCCATTTAGTCTCGTGTATCTACTTGAGCACACTCTTCACCAGTTATCATTTTATAGCCCATAGTCCAGTCTAATCTTTGTCTGAAGACTTGGCCTTGGGAATGGCTTTAGTTTTGGGCTAACAGAGAGTCCGGGGGCCATGTCTTCTGGGGTCCCTCCAGTCTCAGTCAAACCATTAAGTCTGGTCTTTTTACTAGAATTTGAGTTCTGCACCCCACTTTTCTCCTGCTCTGTCAGGGACTCTCTGTTGTGTTTCCTGTCAGGGCAGTCATTGATGGTAGCCAGGCACCATCTAGTTCTTCTGGTCTCAGGCTGATGAAGTCTGGTTTCTATGACCTTTTCTGCCTCTTGGGCTAATATTTTCCTCATGTCTTTGGTGTTCTTCATTCTCCTTTACTCCAGGTAGGTTGGGACCAATTGATGCATCTTAGATGGCCGCTCAGTAGCTTTTAAGACCCCAGACACCGCTCACCAAAGTGGGATGCAGAACATTTTCTTAATAAACTTTATTATGCCAGTTGACCTAGATGTCCCCTGAAAGCATAGTCCCCAGACCTCCGCCCCTGCTACTCTGTCCCTCAAAGTGTGTGGTTGTATTCAGAAAACTTCTTAGCTTTGGTTTAGTCCAGTTATGCTGACTTCCCCTGTAGTGTGTATTGTCCTTCTCTTCACCTAAGATAATTCTTATCTACTATCTAGTTAGTGAATACCCCTGTACCTCCCTCCCTACCCTCGTAACCATCAAAGCATGTTTTCTTCTGTATTTAAACCTTTTCTTGAGTTCTTATAATAGCGGTCTCATACAATATTTGTCCTTTTGCAGCTGACTAAATTCACTCAGCATAATGCCTTCCAGATTCCTCCATGTTATAAGATGTTTCACAGATGGATCGTTGTTCTTTATCATTGCGTAGTATTCCATCGTGTGAGTATACCATAATTTGTTTGTTCATTCACCTGTTGATGGGCACCTAAGTTGTTTCCATCTTTTTGTTATCGTGAACAGTGCTGCAGTGAACATGAGTGTGCATATATCTATTCGTGTGATGGCTCTTATTTCTCTAGGATATATTCCAAGGAATGGGATTGCTGGATCGTATAATAATTCTATTTCTAGCTTTTTGAGGAAGTGCCAAATCGATTTCCAAAGTGGTTGTACCATTTTACGTTCCCACCAACAGTATATAAGTGTTCCAATCTCTCCACAACCTCTCCAGCATTTGTTATTTTGTGTCTTTTGGATTAATGCTAACCTTGTTGGGGTGAGACGGTATCTCATTTTGTTTTGATTTGCATTTCTCTAATGGCTAATGATCATGAGCATTTCCTCATGTGTCTGTTAGCCACCTGAATGTCTTCTTTGATGAAGTGCCTGTTCATATCCTTTGCCCATTTTTTAAT
>NW_004444117.1:3708604-3719284 GCF_000243295.1 Trichechus manatus latirostris
TTATGCCAGTTGAGCTAGATGTTCCTTGAGACCATCGTCCCCACAGCCCTCCGCCCAGCAGTACACTCCCTCAGGGAATTTGGATGTGTCTATGGAACCTCCATGACCTTTCCTTGTACAAGTTGTGCTGGTTTCCCCAGTGTTGTGTACTGTCTTTTTGGTGAAGTCTTTTGATGAGTGTTAGTGTTTGATTTTTAGGAGCTCCCAGTTACCTGGTTTCTCTTCTGGTGTTTGTGCATTGTTAGTAGTGTCTTGTATTCTGCTTATGCCATGTGTTAGGGCTCCTAGCATTGTCCCTATTTTTTCTTCCTTGATCTTTATGGTTTTAAATTTTGTATTTGGGTCTTTGATCCATTTTGAGTTAGTTTTTGTGCATGGTGTGAAGTATGGGTCTTGTTTCATTTTTTTTGCAGATGGATATCCAGTTATGCCAGCAACATTTGTGAAGGAGACTGTCTTTTTCCCCAGTTAACGGACTTTGGGCCTTTGTCAAGTATCAGCTGCTCATAGGTGGATGAATTTATGCCTGGATTCTCAATTCTGTTCTATTGGTCTGTGGATCTGTTGTACCAGTACCAGGCTGTTTTGACTTTTGTGGTAGTATAATAGGTTCTAAAATCAGGTAGTGTGAGACCTTGCACTTTGTTCTTCTTGAATAATGCTTTATTTATTCGGGGCCTCTTACCTTTCCATATGAAGTTGGTGATTTGTTTCTCCATCTCCTTAAAAAATGGCATTGTTATTTGGATTGAGATTGCATTGTATCTGTAAATCGTTTTGGGTAGAATTGACATTTTCACAATGTTGAATCTTCCTATCCATGAGCAGGTATATTTTTCTACTTGTGCAGGTCTCTTTTGGTTTCTTGCAGTAGTGTATTGTAGTTTTCATTGTATAGGTCTTTTATGTCTCTGGTTAGGTTTATTCCTAAGTATTTTATCTTCTTGGGGGCTATTGTAAATGGTTTTGATTTGATGATTTTCTCTTTGAAATTCTCTTGGTGTAGAGGAATCCAACTGATTTTTGGATATTTATCTCGTATCCTGATACTTTACTGAAATCTTCTATTAGTTTGGGTAGTTTTCTTGTAGGTTCTTAGGGATTTTCTGTGTGTAAAATCATATCATCTGCAAATAGAGATACTTTTACTCATCCTTACCAATTTGGATGCCCTTTCTTTTTCTTGCCTAATTGTTCTGGATAGGAGCTCCAGCACAATGTTGATTAAGAGTGTTGATGAAGGGCATCCTTGTCTGGTTTCCGTTCTCAAGCGGAATGCTTTCAGACTGTCTCCATTTAGGATGATGGTGGCTTTTGGCTTTGTATAAATGTCCTTAATTATGTTGAGGAATTTCCCTTCTATTTCTGTTTTGCTGAGAGTTTTTATCATGAATGGGTGTTGGACTTTGTCGAATGCCTTTTCTGCATCAGTTGATAAGATCATTTGGTACTTGTCTTTTGTTTTATTTATGTGATGGGTTACATTGATTGTTTTTCTGATGTTGAACCATCCCTGCATACCTGGTATGAATCCCACTTGGTCATGGTGAATTACTTTTTTGATATGTTGCTGAATTCTGTATTGGCTAGAATTTTGTTGAGGATTTTTGTGTCAATGTTCATGAGGGTTATTTGTCTGCAGTTTTCTTTTTTTGTGGTGTGTTTACCTGGTTTTGGTATCAGGGTTATGTTGGCTTCATAGAATGAGTTTGGAAGTATTCCATCCTTTTCTATCTTCTGAAATACCTTTAGTAGTAGTGGTGTTAACGCTTCTCTGAAAGTTTGGTAGAATTCTCCAGTGAAACTGTCAGGGACAGGGCATTTTTTTTTTTTTTGAGACTTTTAATCACCTTTTCAATCTCTTCTTTTGGTATAGGTTTATTTAGTTGTTCTACCTCTGTTTGTGTTTAGTTAGGTAGTGTGTTTCTAGAAATTTGTCCATTTTCTCTGGGTTTTCAGATTTGTTAAGTGTACAATTTTTCATAGTATTCTGTTATAATTCTTTAATTTCGTCTGGGTCTGTTGTGATATTGCCTATCTCATTTCTTATTTGGGTTATTTGCTTCCTCTCCTGTTTTTCTTTTGTCAGTTTGACCAGTGGTTTATCCATTTTGTTGATCTTTTCAAAGAACCAGCTTTTGGTCTTGTTAACTCTTTCAGTTGTTTTTCTATTTTCTATTTCATTTAATTCTGCTCTAATTTGTATTATTTGCTTTCTTCTTGTGCCAAGGGCTTCTTTTGCTGCCCTCTTTCTATTTGTTTGAGTTGTAGGGTTGATTTTGTCCCTTCTTTTTGGATATGTGCCTTTATTACTATAAATTGACCTCTAAGCGCTGCTTTTGCTGTGTCCCAAAGGTTCAGGTTGGCTGTATTCTTGTGGTGTTATTTTTAACATGTTCCTGTATCTACCTCATTCTCTGTTAACTGTTACCAAATCTAGAGGCTTGATTTGATTCGCGTTTTTTTTTTTTATGAGGGGGCAAAACAAACAAAACCCAAACCCATTAATGTTGAGTCGATTCCGACTGATAGCAACCCTATAGGACCGAGTAGAACTGCCCCATAGGGTTTCCAAGGAGCAGCTCGTGGATTTGAACTGCCGAGTTTTTGGTTAGCAGCTGAGCTCTTAACCAGTACGCCACCAGGGCTCTGGTGAGGGGCAAGAACATAGGTAATGTTTTCTACTTCCTGTTTGTCACATCAGGAGGCATATAATGACTGGTTGTCCTAGTGATGAGATTGATCATTGGGTTCAGGTGTTACAGCCTGTGATCTATCCATTTAAAAATTTGTTTTTCATCTCATGGTTTTATTAACCGTTGATGTCATTGTCTAGATTGATTGTTTCATTAGGGATTGCAAACTTAAGATTTTCTAATTATTTAACTCCTACATTTATTAGCTGGAATTCTCTTAAGAAGAACATTCCTTCATCGAGTTTCTGCCAGAAACGCAAGATAAATGCTTGATTTTTTTTCCCTTTATTTTCAGGTAACTGAGCTTTTTTTCTTTTTTAGGTAAAATTATGAATTCATACAGTTCATAATGATTCATTGTAGTCATTCTTTTGATATTCACATTGTCTTATCTGTGGCCAGTGATAATCTTTTCAAAATGGCTCCTATATCCTTCACAACCATAGTGCTTTTGTTAGCTTCCCAGGCTTATTTTGTGTCTTTCCTATCCCAGACCTGAAATTGTCCATTTCTCCAAGGAGCCCCTGGTTCTTTTTAGTGGGAAATGGTATTAAGAAACCTTAATATGGGTGTTTACTTTTCAAAAAGTTGTTGTTACTTTTGGTTATTTGATTTCTTCACAATACTGATTGGTTTCTTTCCTTAATTCAACAGGCATGCCCAAAGAAAAATACGAGCCCCCTGACCCTCGGAGGATGTACACGATTATGTCCTCTGAGGAAGCAGCAAATGGAAAGAAATCACATTGGGCAGAGCTTGAAATAAGTGGTAAGACATGGAAGCATGACTTTATGGTATGGAAATTAAGATATGGTAGAAAATTAAGTTTTCTAATCTTAATACACAAAACAAGCAGTGATTGTATTTTACAGGTATATCTTAGAAGCAGGAACGTTCAGTGGAAGGAACATGTTTTAAGCCAAAGCTCAAAACCTATTCATCTTTCAGCATCAGTGTCCTCTTATAAAATGGAAATATTAATGTCAAAGATGAAATGAAACTAATACATGTGAAATGCCCAGTGCTCAGAGGTTTGTTCTGATGTTTAATTCTCTGGTAAAGTAGGGTTGAGTTTTTGTATTATCAAATGATAGATTTCCAGTGGAACAGGAAAGGCCTGTTTTAGTGTAGCGTTTTGGGATAGATTCATTTCTCCTTATTTTCTTCATTTGCTTTGCAGCATGGGTCTCTGAGGACAGTCTTGTTCAGAAACAGAAAATCTTAAGAGTATGATGCAGATCTTAAAGTTCCCTTCTACAACTAATGCAGTCTAGACATATTGAAAGTAATATATGAGCCCCCAGACCCACAGAAGATATCCTTTCCCCAGCATCCTTGCCAGTGGACATTCAGCCTTTCTTTAATACTGCAAGGGTGATGAAGGGACATTATTAAATTACTACATGAGGCAACCCTAAAGAAATTTTTTCTTAATGTTGGCCTAATATGCCTCCTCATACTTTCCTTCCAGTTGGTCCTGATTTTTGCCTTCTGAAATAATAAGGAAAAAGTTTTATTCCATCTGACTGCCCTTGATTTTTTTTCATTTAATGCAGTAAACATACTGAGCATGTATTATGTGTAAAATATTTTTGCCAGGTGCTGTACTAGGCATATGGAAGATATATAGATGAAAACACATGGTCACTATCCTTATGGAGCTTATGATATATTAGGAAGTGAGAAGAAGGGAGTGCACAAGTATAAAAAACCTGATAGATAAACTATAACTGCCAAGTCTAAGAATAAAAGTCCTATATAGGAAGCAAAAAGGAAGTAATGAAAATAACATTCCTTCCTTGCCAGCTCAAAACTCTGGTTCTCCTATTGAGTAAATTTAAATGTCCTCCATAGTAGAGTTGGGTATCTGCATGGGTCTCCTGATTTTCTCTCTCCCAATTTGTAGAGTTTTGGCATGAATTAAGCTGAGTTCACGTAAATAAAGTAGATTTGTAGTGGTGGAGAGTGAAATTTCTCTCTTCTTTTACCTCTCCTGTGAAATTTGAGTTTCTGTATGTGGGGAGCCCAAAGAGAAATGTGCTTTCTGATTTACTTTGTTGTTGTTTTCGTTGTTAGGTGCCATCGAGTTGGTTGCAACTCATAGCGACCCTATGTATGATAGAATTAAACACTGCCTGATCCTGTGCCATCCTCACAATCATTGCTATCTTTGAACCCATTGTTGCCGCCATTGTGTCAGTCCATGTCGTTGAGGGTTTTTCTCTTTTCACTGACCCTCTACTTTCACTGGCCAATTTTTTCAGAAATAGACTGCCAGGTCATTCTTTCTAGTCTGTCTTAGTCTAGAACCTCTGCTGAAACCTGTCCACCATGGGTGACCTTGCTGGTATTTGAAACACCAGTAGCATAGCTTCCAGCATCACAGCAACATGCAAGCCACCACGGTACAACACACTCACTGACAGACGAATGATGGTCTCATTTACTAGTTACCCTCAAAGCACAGGCAGTCCCCACTCCACTTTTCCCTTTTAGTTTCTGAAGAATTGGTATTTAACTGTGTTTTTCTGTCTTTTTTTCAGCCTGTGTTAGCAGTTTTTGAATTACAGAACCTTTGCTTGTAGGGAAGTTCCCCCTTTCTTACAACATAAGGATAAGCTAGAATGTACTCACTTAGGTCAGTGAGATTATATCTCTGAGGCTAAGGAGATTCTCCTTCACTCCCCCTTCCCACTACCTCATATTGGGAACTCCTTGGCAGTTTTGAGTGTCTGCTCTCTGCTTATTCTGAATTTTCCTTGGATACAAGATAGGAAGGAAAGGGGGGACTCCACTAGAGTATTGTTTTTTTTTTTTAATTGTACTTTAGGTGAAAGTTTACAGAATATTTTCTCATTAAACAGTCAGTACCCATATCGTTTTATGACATTGGTTAACAACCCCACAACCTCAACCTCTCCCTACTCGACTTTTTTTTTTTTTTTTTTTTTTTTGTGAAAACATACATAGCCAAAGATACACCATTTCAAAAATTTCTACATGCACAATTCAGTGACATCGATTGCTTTTTTCCAGTTGTGCTTCTATTCTCACTTTAGATGAAGGTTTACAGAACAAAATAGTTTCTCATTAAACAGTTAGTACACATGTTGCCCTATGACAATGGTTAACAACCTCACTACATGTCACCACTGTCTTTACTCAACCTTGGGTTCCCTATCACCAGCTTTCCTGTCCCCGTCTGCCTTCTAGTCCTTGTCCCTGGACTGTTGTGCCTCATTAGTCCCGGTTTGTTATGTGGGCCTGTCCAATTCCCGGCTGAACAGTGAACCTCGGAAGTGACTTCACCACTGAGCTAAAAGGGTGTCTGGGGGCCATACTCTCAGGGTTTCTCCAGTCTCTTTCAGACCAGTAAATCTGGTCTTTTTTGTGTGTGTTAGAATTTTGTTCTACATCCTTTTCCAGCTCTGTCCAGAACCCTCTGTTGTGATCCCGGTCAGAGCAGTGAGTGGTGGTAGCCGGGCACCGTCTAGCTGTACTGGACTCAGTCTGGTGGAGGCCTTGGTAGCTGTGGTCCATTAGTCCTTTGGACTAATCTTTTCCTTGTATCCTGTTCTCTTCATTCTCCCTTGCTCCCGAAGGGATGACACCACTGGAGTATCTTAGATGGCTGCTCACAGGCTTTTAAGACCCCAGACGCTACTCACCAAGGTAGAATGTAGAACACTGTCTTTATAAATTGTGTTATGCAAATTGAGCTAGATGTTCCCCGAGACCATCGTCCCCACAGCGTCCCCACAGCCCTCCGCCCAGCAGTACAGTCCCTCGGAGTTTGGATGTGTCTGTGGAGCTTCCATGACCTTTCCTTGTACAAATTGTGATGGTTTCCCCGGTATTGTGCACTGTCTCACCTTTCACCAAAGATACCACTCATCTACTGTCTGTTTAGTCCCCCCCCCCCAAGCCTCCCATCCCTCATAACCAACAAAAATTGTTACATTTTATGTGTAAACTTTTTCCTGAGTTTTTACAATAGAGGTCTCATACAATATTTGTCCTTTTGTGACTGACTTATTTCACTCAGTATAATGTCCTCCAGTTTCATCCATGTTATGAGATGCTTCACAGATTCATCATTGTTCTTTATCATAGCATAGTACTCTGTTGTGTGTATGTACCACAGTTTGTTTATCCATTCATCTGTTGCTGGGCATCTAGGTTGTTTCCATCTTTTTGCTATTGTGAACAATGCTGCTGTGAACATGGGTGTGCATATGTATATTTGTGTGATGTCTCTAATTTCTCTAGGATATATTCCTGGGAGTGGGATTGCTGGGTCGTATTTCTGGTTCTAGCTTTCTAAGGAGGCGCCATATAATTTTCCAAAATGGTTGTATCATTTTACATTCCCACCAGCAGTCCATTAAGAGTTCTGATCTCCCCACCAGCAGTGCATAAGAGTTCTGATCTCCCCACAGCCTCTCCAACATTTGTTATTTCCAGTGTTTTTGATTCTTGCCAGTAATGCTGGGGTGTAGAGTATTGTTTTTAACAAGTAGTCGTATCGCTACTAACTGTCCTCATGGAAGACAAACTATTGGTTGAATAGGTCTATAGAATCAGACCTTGTAAATAAAAAAGCCACCAACGGGAAGGTCACTTTATTATCTTAATCAATCCTTAATACATCAGCTCCTACGTCTAGAAATTAGTCCAAATTCATTTCATGCCAAGATACTTATTTCATGTACATGATTTAGCATCAGTTCCTTAAAGTCGTGTAATAAAAAGTTATAGGGATCTGAGGTTACTGAATCTTGGACCTGCAGTTATGGCATGTGTTGTTCTGGTTCCAGGGGGATGGGTGGTGACTTCCTTGTGCCATTTGGAGGTAACCAGGTAAGTCAGATGACTCTCTATTAATCATTTACTTTTTTAAGAAGGCCCTTTTTATTGTAAAATAAAACACAGATAAAGGAAACCTCACAAAACAGACATATTAATAATTATTATAAGGCCAAAAGCCTTGTAACTGCTACCCAGGTTAAGAAGTAGAACTCTTCTACTTAACCTAGATGCCCCTTCATATGCCACAGCTAATTGCAGCCCCTTCCCTGCTCCTCTAAGTAACCATTACCCTAACTTTTATAGTAATTACTTTCTTGTGTTTCTTTATAGTTTTAACATCACATTATATATACCTAAGCATTATAGTTTATTCCCCCTCCCTTTTATTTGGTATGTCTTCAGTTATAGGTTTCCCTCTATCCTGTTCTTTTCCTTACAGTTTATCTGTTGAAGAACCTGGGTAGTTTGATACACAGTCTGGATTTTGCTAATTAAATACTCATGATGCAATTCAACATGTTTCTTGTCTTTAGCATTTCAGGTTTAAGCAGGACTAACGGGAATATTTTACAGGTGGTATTGTGTAGGTACTTTTTCTTCAGGAGGCACGTACTGTCTAATGTCTAAATGCCTTCCTTTCTATTAACATCTAATGCCTAAACCAAACCCACAGAACAGAGTAGAATTGCCCAATAGAGTTTCCAAGACTGTAATCTTTGTGGAAGCAGACTGCCATGTCTTTCTCCCGCAGAGCAGCTGGTAGGTTCAAAACCACTGAACTTTCAGTTAGCAGCCCAGCACTTAACCAGTGTGCCACCAGGGCTCCTCCCAATGCCTAGAGCCGTTAATTCTTCGAGGTTTGCAAAATAATGATATTCTAATTCTGTCATTTCTTTTTCGTTTATTAGCTGAGATATGTCTATAAAGAGACACTTTACCTCATCTACTATTTGATTGCCCAGTGTACAATTTATATAGGAAATGCAGGAAAAAAGTGCTTGTTTCTTTCCTTTTATTTACTAGTTTTCAAGATAAACAATCATCCTTTGAGGGTGACCAGTTAAGTAATTTTTAGTATCATTATTAACTAGTGTATCTAAGCATTACCCTTATTGATGCTTAAAGTGTCCTGTTGATTAATGGGGAAGCCTCTTTAATTGGTTTCTGAGTTCTTTGACCACCAACTTTGATGTTTTTGGTAGCTTCCTTGCTGTCTGGTATGGCAAGATATTCCTGGCTCACCTTGTATATTTCTTGCCTCAGACCTGGAATAAGCCATTTTTTCTAAGAATTCGCATTTTCTTTTAGTGGGAAATGTTATTTCAGGATTGTAATCTGTGTACTAGGGATGCTCATTGCTACTGGGATGGTCTTGTATCTAGGTCTTTTCAGGGGACCGAGCTAGGAAATGTATGTGTGTGGTCCTATATATTTATGATTAAAAGATGTGATATATATTTTTATGATAAATAATGTGTACGTACTTATAGATAATACGTTAGAAAATATCTTTAAAAATATATTTGAATACTTAAAATACTTATGAAAACATACTGATTGATACTTTCAATTCAGATTCAGGATAACAGATTTTTTAGTTAACCTTTTCTATAACTACGTATCTCCTTTAATACTGGAGAGTCCTGGTTCTCAGAGACATGGCATGATAGAATTTGAACATCCCATTATTACTCATTTGCTTTATACTATATTACATTAACAGTCTCAGAATAGCAATACTAATAACACCACCATCAGTATGATTACTGAGATTAGGTAAAACTTTGTTTGCACATTATCCCGTTTTTCCCCTCCTCTTTTTAAATTGTTGTGCTCTGTCTACATTGTTGGGGCCCTGGTGGTATAGTGGTTAAGAGCTTGACTGCTAACCAAGAGGCTGGCAGTTTGATTCCACCAGCTGCTCCTTGGAAACCCTATGGGGCAGTTTTATTCTTTCTTATAGGGTCACTGTGAGACAGATAGACTCCATGCAACAGGTTTTTTTTAAAATTTATCTATACTGTCAGAATATGTAGCCATTATATACTATCAGCTTTCTCATTTAACCTGCATTTAGACACAGTTTTGCAAGTAACTATATGTTAAATCCCCCCCCTCCACCAGCAGATCATATGTCTCTCTAATCATTTTGGTTGTCTAAAGCTTGTCCTCTAGATGATTCCTTAGAAAGGGATTATCTTAGTTTCTTATACTGCTGTAACAGAAATTTCACATGTGGGTGACTTTAACAAACAATTTTCTCCCAGTTTGGGAGGCTAGAAGTCCAAATTCAGGGTACTGGCTCTAGGGGAAGGCTCCTTCTCTCCACTCTGGGAAAATCCTTGTCTCAGCTTCTGAATGTGTTCTTGGCTTTCCTTGACCTCCACATGGCGTGTATCTTCCCGTCAGTGCTTGCTTGCTTCTGTGCCTAATCTGCTCTTTCATATCTCAGAAGTGATTGGCTTTAAGACATACCCTACACTCATATAACGTGACTGATACAGCAAAGAAAACCTTATTCCCAAATGGGATTACATCCAAAGATATGTTGTTAGGTGCCCTAGAGTTGATTCTGACTCATAGTGACCCTGTGTGACAGAGTAGAACTGCCCTGTAGAGTTTGCTTGGCCATAGTCTTTGTGGAAGCAGATTACCAGGTCTTTCTCCCTCAGAGCTGCCGGGTGGGTTCTAACCACCAGCCTTTCAGTTAGCAGTTGAATGCTTAACTGTTTGCTCCACCAGGATTCTTTCCACAGGTATAGGGGTTAGGATTTATAACACATATTTTTCAGGGATATAATTCAGTCTGTATCAGGGCTCATGGAAGCAGTATTCTGAGTTTCATGCACGTTGATAATAGTTTGTGCCTTTTATATTTGAAAATCATTTTTTTTAAATAATTTATTTTGGTTGTTGAACATGCACACAGCAAAACATACAACGATCAGTTTCTACTTGTACAGTTGAGTGACATTGATTACATTCTTCAAGTTGTGCAACTGTTCTCATTTTTTCACATTATTCTTCCACTATTAACATAAACTCACTGTCCCCTAAGTTTGTTATCTAACATTTTAAGTTGCTGTTGTCTCTGTGATCCCATGTAGATGTAATTCTTTAAAAGAGCATAATGCTCAAGGCCAACATTCTTTCTTTCTTTTTTTTTTTTTTTTTT
>NW_004444117.1:3724441-3738446 GCF_000243295.1 Trichechus manatus latirostris
GTTCTCTGTCAGTTTTCTCACTCCATTTGGTGCTTGGCTGAGTTCTTTATCTCTTCATTTGATGTTTTAGGGTTTCAGGATTGTTGTATTCTCTGTATGGCTTAGTTTTTCGGATCTTTGCTGTGGAGGGACGGCGTGGTGCTTCTGCCTAGAGCGCCATTTTTCTGTACAGTCAAGGCCGACATTCTTGACTAATTAAGCTAAGCTATTGTTTGCTTTAAAGATGACTTCTGGGAATATTTTTGGTTTAAGGTTTAGAGACAATCTCAGGACAATAGTTTCAGGGGTTCTTTGAGCCTCAGAGGCTCCAGAAGCCTGGATCCCATGAGAATTAGAAATTCTATTCCACATCCCCTTTCCCCTTTGATCAGGATTATTCTATAGAATCTTTGATTAAAATGTTCGGTAATGGTAGCCAGGCACCATCCAGTTCTGGTCTTATGGCAAAGGAGGCAGTTGTTCATGGAGGCAATTAGATACTCATTCCATATTCTCCTATTCCTGACTCTACTTCTTCCTCTGTTGCCCCACACGAATACAGACCAATTGTTGTACTTTGGATGGCCGATTACAAGCTTTTAAGACCCCAGGCACTATACAGCAGAACTAGGTGGTGGTAGAACAGAAATTTAAAATGATATTAGGCCAGTTAACTGGGATGTCCCATGAAACTATGCACCTAAATTTCCAAGAAGCTGGACTGTATGAAGAAGAACGCGGCATCAGGATCGGAGGAAGACTCATTAACACCCTGTGATATACAGATGACACAGCCTTGCTTGCTGAAAATGAAGAGGACTTGAAGCACTTACTGATGAAGATCAAAGACCACAGCCTTCAGTATGGATTACACCTCAATGTACAGAAAATAAAAATCCTCACAACTGGACCAATAAGCAACATCATGATAAATGGAGAAAATTGTGAAAAATTCTCGCAATTGTAGTGTTGGCGAAGAATATTGAATATACCATGGACTGCCAAATGTATCTTGGAAGAAGTACAACCAGAATGCTCCTTAGAGGGAAGGATGGCGAGATGTTTTGCATGCTTTGGACATGTTATCAGCAGGGGTCAGTCCCTGGAGAAGGACGTCATTCTTGGTAAAGTAAAGGGTCAGCAAAAAAGAGGAAAACCCACAATGAGATGGATTGACACAGTGGCTGCAACAACGGGCTCATGTATAACAGTGATCATGAGGATGGCACAGGACCAGGCAGTGTTTCGTTCTGTTGTACATAGATTCACTAGGAATCGGAACTGACTCGATGACACCTAACAACAAACAACAGCAGCCAGAAGAACAAACAGATCTGTCTTGGAAGAAGTACAGCCAAAATGCTCCTTAGAAGCAAAGGTGGTGAGACTTTGTCTCACATACTTTGCACATGTTATCAGGAGGGACCAGTCCCTGGAGAAGGACACCATGCTTGATAAAGTAGAAGGGCAGCAAAAAAGAGGAAGACACTCATTGAGATGGATTGACACAGTGACTGCAACATTGGGCTCAAGCATAGCAGGAATTGTGCGGATGGCACAGGACCGGGCAGTTTGTTATTCTGTTGTACATAGGGTCTCTATGAGTCGAACCGATTCAACAGCACCTAACAACAAACCTCCAAACCAAGGAACCAAATCCCATGAGGTATTTGGTTGTACATAAGCAACATCAGAAACTGCTCTTTTGTTTTTGTTGTTGTAAAAACATATATCACACATTTGCCAATTCACCTTTTTTTAGGTGTACAGCTTAGTTAGTGCTATATCAATTAATTGGTTATGTAACCATTACCCTTAATTAATGCCAAATGTCACCACCATAAACAGAAATTCTGCTTCCTAAACAATGGCTCCCCTTCCACCCCTCTTTTCCTCCCCTGGTAGCCACCAGTAAACTTTGATCTCTATACATTTACCTACTCCTGTCGTTTTATGTTAAGTGAGGTCATACAGTATTTGTCCTTTTGTAATTCGCTTATTTCACTCAGCATGTTTTCAAGGTTCATTTGAAAGTCTATTTTGCCTAATGGCAAATTCTCAGTTCATGTTATTTCCTTAAGTATCTTAAATATGTTACTCCAATTTTTTTGTTTTTTTGTTTTGTTTTGTGGAGGGGGGTCTGGTGTATAGCCTTGCTATAGGCCTGGTGACAATCTTTTTTTCCCTTATTAGTCACTTATTCTTTTTGCCTGCATGCCCAACGAGTTTTTTTTTTTTTTTCCTCCTTGAAATTAATTATTTTACTAGAATATTTTTTGGTGTTGGTTACTCTGTGTTGATATTCTCAGGTATGTAGTGTGTTCTTTCAGTGTGTAGTTTGAAATTTTTTTTCGGTAAAGTTTTCTTGAATTACAGTTTTTAGTATTTGTTGTGATTCCTTGCTTTGATTTTCTTCTTCAAAGAGGTCTAATCTCTGTTATGTTGTATATTTGTCACTTTCTGTCTAATGCTTATTCCTCCCTTTTTTTGGGGGGGGATTTAAAAATTTTTCTTCCTCTGGTATTTTGCTAAAAGCATTCTCTTTTGTGGTTATTTACTTTTAAGTTCTTCTAGTTTAGTTTTTCTAAATCTGATTTATGTTTTTCTTTTATTGTTTCTGTCATTTTCTTAATATCTTTTAGCTCATTTTGAAATAGTAGGTAATAATGCAGATTGTTTCGTGGGCATACTGTGGTATGTTTCATTGTCTGTAGAGAGTTACTCTGGTCCTTATGTTCTTTTTTCTGTAATAACTTTTTATATGTATATAATAGCCTATGGGATTTAACCTCAATACTTTGGTGCTCATTTTTATTTGAATTAGTTTTCTAAACTTTTAGAAGGAGGTATAATTCGGGATAGTTTTTCTAGCTTCAGCACTCCCTCTTCTATTGGTTTCATAGACTGTTTACAACTGTGGAAACTTGCTTCCTAAGACTTTCTGGTTCTGTTCTCTTCCCCTTTATCAGGACCTTCTCTTTCCTTTGTCTCTTTCATTTCTGTCCTGCTCAATTTTATTTCCATTCCTGACATTTTTTTCTCAATATGAAGCCTTGGTTGGTCAGTTTGGGACCCAGACTGTTCCCCTATTTTAGATTTTCCATGGATACTTTACTCTCACTTGTTACTGAATTGGGCAGACTCATCCCAGTTACAACTAATGTTCTCAGATTGTTGCTTTCTGGTGGATACCTGTTAGTTTCTCTGGTTTTCAATTCCATTAGACACATTTATATTTAATGTGATTATTGATATGGTTGAATTAAAATCTGCTGTAATGCAATTTATTTTCTATTTCTCCTATCTCTTCTTTGTTACCTTTCTCATATTTGTCCCCCCTCCCTTTTTTTAATAAACTGAGTAGATTTTAAGATTCCATTTTTTCTCCTTTGTTGGCTAATTAGCTATACCTCTTTGTTTTGTATATTTAACGGTTACTTTAGGGTTTATGGGGCCCTGGTGGGACCATTTGGCTGCTAACCAGAAGGTCGACATTTTGAATCCACCACCCATTCCTTGGAAACCCTGTGGGGCAGTTCTACTCTGTTGTATAGGGGTACCATGAGTTGAAATTGACTAGACGGCAATGGTTTTTTTTTAGCTTATAATATTTATAAGTTTGTAAATCTTTAACTTATCAAGTAATATTATACCACTTTCCATATAGTGTAGGATTCTTAATACAGTGTACTTCCGTTTTTCTCTTGGCGTTTGTGCTTTTGTTGTCGTATGTTTTACTTGTATATCTACTGCGTGTATATTATAAACCTCATAATACTTTGTTATTTTTCCTTTAAACAGTCAATTAATAGGGAAAGTCTTTTTTATTTACTCATATATTTACCATTTCTGATGCTCTTTATTCCTTTCTGTATAGGCAGGTTTCTGTCTGTTATTTTGGTCTGACTGAAGGATTTCCTTTAATATTTCTTGTGCAAGAGATCTGCTGTCCAGCGCCACCCCCCACACCCCACCAAGTTTTTGTCTGAAAAAGATCTTTATTTTGCCTTCATTTTTGAAAGATAATTTTATTGGGCATAGAATTCTAGGTTGAGAGTTTTTATTCTTCAGTACTTTAAAGATAATTGCTCCACTGTTGTCTTGTTTGTATTGTTTGATGAGAAGTCTGCTGTCATTCTTATCTTTAATTCTTTTAGAGAATACTTTTTTCTTCTGGTTTTTGTTTTTAAGACTGGTTTTAAGCAGTGTGATTATTGTGTGTCCTTGGGTGCTGTTTTTTTGTGTTTCTTGTGTTTTGTTGAGCTTCTTGGATTTGTGGGTTTATAGATTTCATCTAATTTGGAAACTTCAAGGCCGCTGTTTCTTAATTAATTTTGTGTATGGTGTGAGGCATGGGTCCTGTTTCATTTTTCTGCATGTGGAAATCCAATTTTCCCAGCACCATTTAATAAAGAGACTTCTTTTTCCAGTGAATGGACTTAGCATCCTTGTCAAAAATCAGTTGAGCATATATGTGCGGGTTTATATTTGAACTCTCAATTCTGTTTCATTGGTCTGTGTGTCTGTTATTATAGCAGTAACCATGCTGTGTTGATTACTGTAGCTGTATTAATATGTTTTAAAATCAGGAAGTGTGAGTCCTTCTACTTTGTTTTTCTCTTTCAACATTACCTGTTGCCGTCTAGTCGCTTCCAACTCATAGCAACCCTATAGGACAGAATAGAACTGCCCCATAGAGTTTCCCAGTAATGGCTGGTGGAGCTGAACTGCTGACCTTTTGGTTAGCAGCTGCGCTCTTAACCACTGTGGCACCAGGGCTCCCTTTCAACATTAGTTCTTATTATAGGGTCTTTTCTTCCATTACTCTTTTATGTGGTTATGTATGAAAATTATTGTTTCCTATATATTAATTGTGTTCTTTATTATGCTATAAACTTTTAAAATGTAACTGTTTTATTCAGATATATTTTATATACCATACAATTCACCCATTTGAAGTGTAAAACTCAGTGGCTTTCAGTGGATTCAGAGTTGCAAAACCTTCACCACAGTCTCTTTTAAAACATTTTATCACCCCCTAAAGAAAGCCTATCCTCACTAGTAGTCCCTGTTTCCTCCCAACCCCTCAGCCTAGGCAACCACTAATTGACTTTCTGTCTCTATAAGATTTGCCTATTCTGGATATTTTATATAAATGGAGTCATATAATATGTGGTCTTTTGTGACTGGCTTCTTTCAGTTAGCATAGTGCTTTCAGTGTTCCATCTATTGTAGCATTTATCAGTACTTTATTCCTTTTTATTGCTGAATAATATTCCTTTATACGGCTATACCATGTTTCTTTTACCCATTCATCAGTCAGTGGACATTTGGATTGTTTCCACTTTTTGGGTATTAAGAATAGTGTTGCTATAAACATTCATGTACAAGATTTTTTGGGGACATGGTTTCATTTCTCTTCAGTATATTCCTAGCAATGGAATTGTTGGGTCACACTGTAACTCCTTGTTTAATTGAGGAACAGCCAGACTGTTTCCCAAAGCAGCTGTACCATTTTACATTGCCACTAGCAGTGTATGAGGCTACTGATTCCTCCACATGCTCGTCAACACTTATTATCTTTTGTTGTTATCTTTTTTACTTTAGCCATCCTAGTGTGTATAAAGAGCTATTTCATTGTGGTTTTGCTCTAAATATTCCTGTGATTGTAGTGATGTTAAGTATCTTTTCACATGCTTGTTGGAATTTGCTTATCCTCTCTGGAGATGCTATAAACTTTTGACAATGAAAAAACTAATATAACGAGTTGGGGAACCCCTCTTGGATCTTGCCCTCTGTGTCCTTTGTTTATATCCTTCTCTATTATATTAAAGTTGTTATCACAGGTATGATGTTTCCATGAGTTTTGTGGATATTGCAATGGATTATCAAACCCAGTAGAGAGAGTGCCACGGGATGGCTGGTGTCAGAAATAAACAGGGAAGTCAGAAAGTGGAGGTATATTTGATCTCTGCCTCATAGGTACCAGCTTCACGCTGATTCTTATAGTCAAAGTTATGCCTTATGAAGTTACAGAAGTTACCACTTTCCAGGGGTAAGGGTATAAGATGATAATCTTTTTATCTTTCATTGTAGGGAGTCAAATTTGAAAGAGAAGTATGCAGTTAAAACTATGAAGATTCCAACCTTCAGTTTCTTTCAGAATGTCCATTAACTTTAGAGGAGTTTTAGGGGAAAAATGTTTGAAGATCTGTAGGTCCATTATTTTTAATTTTTTTTCCTTTGGTTAAGTCAAATTAAAGTAGCATTTACAGTTTAATCCAATTCCATGCCTTTTTATTTTTTTAAGAAAGAAAGTATTTTATTAAATAATTTGTTTTTGTTGTTGAAAATATATGGAGTAAAACATACACCAATTCAGCAATTTCTACATGTATAGTACTACACGTACAGTTCAGTGACATTGATTACATTCTTCAGGTTATGCCACCGTTTCCTACCCTGCTTTTCCAAACCTATTTTTTTATATTAATATATACCTGGTTGTCTGGAATGATGTATAATGGTGGTTGTATCTGGGTGGTAGAATTTTGGTACTTTTAAACACTACTGAGTTGTTTAATAAGGGTATTTGTTTTAAAAATAAGTTAGACTTCTTAGAAAAGTGTAGAGAGTACAACTAGCTTAGATGTTAGTGATTGAACTTTGTAGTAAAAATTTCCTTTTCCTACAGTGAAACACTTACTAAATGGTAGAGCTACTTAGTGGTAGAACACAAAATAATGTGTAAGTCTCCTAACCTGAATGCATTAGTCTTTTCTTCCACATTACACTGCAGTGTTCATTTTATTTTTAACATAATATTCTCACCTTTCTTCTTTTATCTTTTTTCTAATACCTTAGTCTTTCCATTCTTAGGTTCTAGGCCTCTTTCCTTCAGTTCTTATTTTGCTTCATTTAGATCTGTTAATTTGAGCAAGCTGCATCCGTCAGTATAAAAATTCAGTGAAGGTGCCTTTACAATCGCGTTTATCTTTATTATTTGAAACTTGCGATTTGTTAACTCATATACTTTGGTCCTTAGGTAAGTTTGCTTAACAACCTTCCTATTAAGTTAAGCATTGTGGAATTTATTCTGCCATATGTTTTCCCTAGTACCCTTTGTGTAATTTAATCTCGTTTATTTTTTTCCTCTTAATCCAATTTGCAGGTCTCAGTACAGTCTTCCTTTTGTGAGATTGTAGTTTCCCTTGGTAAGAGTCTGAAATCATGGTCTTTAACTTCATCAGGAGTGTGACCTGGGAAAAGTTTAAACTCACTTTTTCCAATTAATTCCTCTGTTTCTTCCCAAATGTCAGACTTTTATTCAGTCTAGATTTCTTTTTCCTTGTTATTTTTTTCTAAATCTGTAAATGTGCAGGTAGTGATTTTGATTTCTTGGTAGGTGTGCTGGTGGCGCAGATGGTTAAGCACTTGGCTGCTAACTGAAAGGTTGGCGGTTTGAACCTCCTGAGCGGCTCCGTGGGAGAAAGACCTTGTGATCTGCTTAGATAAAGATTACAGCCAAGAAAACCCTGTGGAGCAGTTCTGCTCTGTCACATGGTGTCACTAAGAGTTGGAACTGACTTGACAGCACCCACGAATAACACTAATCATGCCTGTTTTCTTTAGTGTTTGCTAATCAGCCCTCCTTATGGGGCAGTGGTTAAGAGTTTGGCTGCTAACCAAAAGGTTGGCAGTTTGAATCTACCAGCTGCTCCTTGGAAACCGTATGGGGCAGTTCTACTCTGTCCTGTAGGGTCGTTATGAGGTAGAGTTGACTCGACGGTGATGGGTATGGTTTTTGGTTTAATCACCCCTCTGGTTTCAGGATTCTAGTTACTTTAGAATAAAATCACTTTCTTTAACCTGGGGTCAGGACACTCCCTAGCTATCCTCAAGTCACTAAGCTCCTTAAAATTGAATGCAAATTTTTCGGAGTATGTTTTATGGAGAAGATATACATATTATCAAGTTTTCAAAAGATGACTCTCTTTTGCTCATTGACCTTTCCCAAAAGATTATTGTTGTTGCTGTTGTGTGTAGCTTGCCGAAATTTTGATTGAGAGTGCATTGAATCTTCACAGTTTTGGGTCTTTCTATCTATGAACTCCATTTATTTAGATCTTCTTTGATTTCTTCCATCACACCTTTCATCTGTAGTTTCCATCACATAGGTCTTTTACATATTTTGTTAGATTTATACCTAAGTTTTGTTTTTTTTTTTTGTGCTAATATATATAAATGTTTCTTTTCTTTTTTTAAACTTCAAATTCCAATGTTCATCGCTCGTATATAGGAAGCCAATTGACTTTTATATACTAATATTATATCCTTAAGTGAATAATTTCTTTTATAAGGATCAGCACAAAGCTGGTTTCTATGAAGCAGAGGTTAAAGATGTCCCAAATGTACAACTTTTCCAAATTGCTATACCAGTCTATCATCTCTCTAACATCAACTACTCATCATCCCCTCAGTACTCTCCCTCCCATCTTTGGGTTCCATAATTCACTGCAACGTTTTACAGAAACAAGGAAATGGCTCACATGGTTGTGGAGGCTGTCAAGTCTCAAATCCTTGGGTCAGGTGTAGGCTTCTCCTGACTCACATGGCTACAGAGGCTAACAAACTCAAATAGGCAGGCCAGATGACAGGCTACTGGCTCACAAGGCTGGGGAAGCTGGTGAATCAGGTCAGATGATAGGCTGCTGGCCCACAGGGCTGTGGAAGCTGGCAAAACCCAGAATTGACAGGTTAGATGGCTGGCCACTGGCTCAAGTCCCAAGAACCGGAGGTCAGACAATGATGAGAGCAAGACGCAGGATCCAGATGCAGATAGAGCCCTGCCAGGGCACCCACATATATACATTGGATGCAGTCCACACCCCAGGGAAGGGCTTGACTTGAGTCATGCCCTTCTGCAAGACTGTCACTCAAGATACATGCCACACTTATCCTGCCTCATTAACATATAGAAATTAGGATTTGCAACACATAAAATGGAGAATAAGATAATTAGATCACAAAATGGAGGACAACAGCACAATACTGGGTATCGTGGCCTAACCAAGTCCACGCACAACACCAACCACCACACCTCATTAGGGTTCCATACACCTTATTTACATGGTCCTACCCAGTCATTGTGAGGGAGTCACAGACTAGGGTTTGAAGGACCATATTAGGTAATTCACTGCACGACAATCCTACTACCTTGCTATAATTGTTGATTCTTTGCTGTTTTCTATATAGACAGTCATATCATCTGTGAATAAAGACAGTTTTATTTCTTCCTTTCCAATCTCTGTACCATTTATTTATTTTTCTTGTCTTACTGCATTAGCTAGGATTTTCAGTATGATGTTGAATAGGAATGATGAGAAGGGACATCCTTGCCTTGTTTGTTCCCGATCTTAGAGGGATAACGTCTAGTTTCTCACCACTTAGGTATGATGTTAGCTGTAGTTTTTGTTTGTAGGTGTTTTTATCAAGTTGAATAAGTTCCTGTCCGTAGTTTGCTGAAAGCTTTTGTCATTAATTAATGTTAGATTTTTTTCAGATGCTTTTTCTGCATTTATTAATATGATCATGAGTTTTCTTTAGCATGTTGATGTGATAAATTCTATTAATTGATTTTCATATGTTGAACCAGCCTGCATATGTGGAATAAATCCCACTTGGTCATGGTATATAGTTTCTTTTTATATATTGTTGGATTGTTAGTTTTTTTAAAAAAATATTACTGTGGTAAAACATAAAACAAAATTTGCCATTTTGATAATTTTTAAGTGTATAATCAGGAACATTAATTACATTCTCTGTGTTGTATAACCATCACCACTATTTTATTTCCAAAAATTTCTCATCACCTGAAATTCAGTATCTCTTAAATAATAACTTCTCATTCTTCCCTTTCCTTAGCCCCTCATTACCAGTAATAAACTGTTGTCTCTAGACATTTGTCCATTTTAGATGTTTCATAAACTGGGATCATATAATATTTGTCCTTTTGTGTGTGACTTGTTTCACTCAGCATAGTGTTTTCTAAGTTCATCTATGTTGTAACATGTATCAGAACTTCATTTCTCATTATGTTGTTGTTGTTAGGTGCTGTCGAGTCAGTTCTGACTCATAGCAACCATGTGTACAACCGAACAAAACACTGCCCAGTCCTGTGCCATCCTCATAATCGTTATGCTTGAGCCCATTGTTGCAACCACTGTGCCAGTCTGTCTTGTTCAGGGTCTTCCTCTTTCTCGTTGACCCTGTACTTTACCAAGCATGATGTCCTTCTCCAGGGACTGATGCCACCTGATCATATGTCCAAAGTATGTGAGATGTAGTCTCACCATCCTTGCTTCTAAGGAGCATTTTGGCCGTACTTCTTCCAAGACAGATTTGTTTGTTCATTTGGCAGTCCATGGTTCAGTATTCTTCACCAGCACCGTAGTTCCAAGGTGTCAGTCTTCATCAGTCCTCCTTATTCATTGTCCAACTTTCGCATGCGTATAAGAGGATTGAAAATATCATGGCTTGGTGGGTCAGGCACACCTTAGTCTTCAAGGCGACATCTTTGCTTTTCTCATTATGGCTAAATAATATTCCATTGTATGTGTATACCACACTTTGTTTATCCATTCATCTGTTAATGGACACTTGGGCTCATACTTTGTTGAGGATTTTTGCATTTATGTTGGTGAGAGATATTTGGTCTGTAGTTTTAGTTTCTTGTAATGTCTTTCTTTGGTTTTGGTATTAGGGTAATGCTGGCTTCATAGAATGAGTTAGACAGTGTTCCCTCTGCTTCTGTTTCTAGAACAGAATTGTAGAGAATTGGTATCATTTCTTTCTTAAATGTTTGGTAGAATTCACCAAGAGCTGGAAATCATCTGGACCTGGTGCTTTCTGTTTTAGAAGGTTATTTATGTATTTATTTGAAGAAGTGGATTGACAGTATCCAGTAAATTAATCTTTTTGTTTTTAATATTTTTTTATTAGTTTAGATGAAGGTTTACAGAACAAATAGTTTTTCATTAAACAGTTAGTACACATATTGTTTTATGACAATGGTTAACAACCCCAGGACATATCAACACTGTCCCTTCTCAACCTTGGGCTCCCTATTACCAGCTTTCCTGTCCCTTCCTGCCTTCTAGTCCTTGTCCCTGGACTGTTGTGCCCCATTAGTCTCGATTTGTTTTATGGGGCTGTCTAATCTTTGGCTGAAGGGTGAACCTTGGGAGTGACTACATTACTGAGCTAAAAGGGTGTCCAGGGGCCATACTCTGAGGGTTTCTTCAGTCTCTGTGAGGCCAATAAGTCTGGTCTTTTTCTCTGAGTTAGAATTTTGTTCTACGGTTTTCTCCAGCTCTGGGACCCTCTGTTGTGATCCTGGTCAGAGCAGTCGGTGGTAGCTGGGCACCATCTGGTTATACTGGACTCAGTCTGGTGGAGGCCGTGGTAGTTGTGGTCCATTAGTCCTTTGGACTTATCTTTTCCTTGTCTCTTGTTTTCTTCCTTCTCCCTTGCTGCCAAAGGGGTGAGACCAGTGGAGTATCTTAGATGGCTGCTCACAGGCTTTTAAGACCCCAGACGCTAACCACCAAGGTAGAATGTAGAACATTTTTTTTATAAACTGTGTTATGCCAGATGAGCTAGATGTTCCCTGAGACCGTGGTCCCCACACCCCTCTGCCCAGCAGTTCAGTCCCTCATGGAGTTTGGATGTGTCTATGGAGCTTCCATAAGGGAAGTTATTAATTATTGATTCAATTTCTTTGCTCCTTTTGTGAATTTCGGTAGATTGTTTCTTTCAAGGAATTCATCCAGTTCATCTAAGTTACCAAATTTCTGGGCATAGAATTGTTCATAATATCCCTTTATTATCCCTTTAATATCCATGGGATCAGTAGTGATGGCCTCTCTTTTCATTTCTGATATTAGTGATTTGCATCTTTAGCTTAGCCTGACTAGAGGTTTATAAATTTTACTGGTCTTTTCAAAGAGTCAGCTTTTGATTTTGTTGATTTTTCTTCATTGTTTTCTAAGTTCCAATGTCATCAATTTCTGCTTTGATCTTTATTATTTCTTCTCTTCTGCTTAGTTTGGATTTAATTTGCTCTTCTTTCTGTAGTTTCCTTTGGTGGAAACTTAGATTATTGATTTTAGATCTTCCTTTTTTTCTATTATGTGTGTTCAGTGCTATAAAATGTCTTCTAAGTACAGCTTTTGCTGCATCCCACAAATTTTGATAAATTGTATTTTCGTTTTCAGTTAGTTCAGAATATATTTTAATATCTCTTGAGACATCTTCTTTGACCCATGTGTTATTTTGAAGTGTGTTGTTTAATATTCAAATATTTTGAGATTTTCCAACCATTTTTTTGTATTGATTTCTAATTTAATTCCATTATGGTCTGAGAGTATACTTTGTATTAAGGTGTGTTTTATGGCCCAGGTGTGAATGTGTGTTCTGTTCTTACTAGATGTCAAATATAGTTGGTTGATAGTGCTGTTCAACTATGTCCTGATTTTCTGCCTGCTAGATCTGTCAATTACTGATAAAGGGGTGTCCAAGTCTCCAACTATAATAGTGGATTTGTCTGTTTCTCCTTGCAGTTATATCAGTTTTTGTCCTGCATAACACTCTGTTATTAGGCACGTACACATTAAGGATTATTATGTCTTCTTGAATAACTGGCCTCTTTGTCATTATGTAATGGCTCTTTATTCCTGAAAATTTTTCTTGCTCTGAAGTCTGCTTTGTCTGAAATTAATGCAGGTACTCCAGATTTCTTGTGATTAGTATTAGCAGGGTATATCTTTCTTCATCCCTTTGCTTTTAATCTGTGTCTCTATTTAAATTGGGCTTCTCATAGACAACATATAGTTAGATCTTGTTTTTTTTAATCCACTCTGACAATCTGTCTTTTATTGGTATATTTAGACCATTCACATTTTTAAGTGATTATTGATATAGTTGGATTAATGGCTACCATATTTGTAACTATTTTTTATTTGTTGCCCTTGTTCTTTGTTTTTTCTTTTTTTTTTATTTTCTGCTCTTTTTCTTCCTTCTCTGGTTTTCATTGATTGTTTTGTATGAGTCCATTTTCTCTTCTCTCTTAGTGTATCAATTCTTCCCTGAATTTGTAGTGGTTGCCCTAGAGTTTGCAGTGTACATTTACAACTATTCTCGGTCCAGTTTTAAATAACATTATACTGCGTCAAGGATAGTACAGATATCTTAGAGTATTTCTAGTTCCTTTCTCCCACTCCTTATTACATTATTGTCATTCATTTCTTTTATCCATACTACAATCACCCAATACATTGTTGCTCTTATTTTTTGGACACGGTTATGTGTTAATTAGTTAATAATAAGAAAAATAGGAAATTTACTCTACCTTCATTTTTTCCTTGTATAACATTCTTTATGTAGATCCAGTTTTCTGACTTATATATCATTTTCTTTTATCTTTGAAAATCTTCTTTTAAAGAGGCAGCTACTGGTGATAAGTCTCTCAATTTTTGTTTGAAGGATAATTTTGCTGAATATGGAATTCTACCTTGGTGTCTTTGTCGCTCAACACTTTAAATATTTTATTCTACTCTTTTTTTTTTTTTTTTAATTGTACTTCAAGTGAAGGCTTACGGAATAAATAGTTTCTCATGAAACAGTAGTACACATGTTGTTTTATGACGTTGGTTAACAACCCCACAACATATTAACCCTCTTAACTTCTCAACCTTTTTTTTTTTGGTGAAAATACACATAGCCAAAGAGACACCATTTCAAAAATTTCTACATACACAGTTCAGTGACATTGACTACGCTCTTCCAGTTGTGCTGTTATTCTCACTTAAGGTGAAGGCTTACAGAACAAAATAGTTTCTCATTTAACAGTTACTACAAATGTTGCCCTGTGACAATGGTTAACGATCTCACAACACATCAACAGTATCCTTACTCATCCTTGGGTTCCCTATCACCAGCTTCCTTGTCCCCTTCCGCCTTCTGGCCC
>NW_004444117.1:3741076-3742135 GCF_000243295.1 Trichechus manatus latirostris
CTGGAACCATCCTGTCCTGTTTTTGTAAATGTTTTGATATTGTCTGCTGTTTTCGGGGCATTCAGTAGTTATTTTTCTCTTTTATTGATTGTAGATTTGTTTGTTTCATACCTTTTTTAAAAAAAAACTTTGACTATGTCTGAGCAGGCGTACTGTGTTCTTTGTTGTTTGCTCGTCTGTGTGCTCAATACTTTTCACCTCCTTCTCCAGCTGGCAGGGTCAGTCACTCAGATATGGTACGGCAGGGCAGTTCTAGCTGAAGAGGAGTTACTGGGACGGATTGTTTGTGGCACTTACTACAGCCACCAGAGCGGGTCCGTAATCAGCGCAGGGCAGGTTCCTGTAGGTCGTGCCTGTGCTGCTTGGTGGTGTGATGTCAAGCGCATGGTGCAGTTAGGCAGGGTGCAGCGGGGAGATTGTTATGTGTGGAGCTAAGATGGATATGGGAGAGAGGAGAGAGGAACAGGAGCCAAAAACATACAAACAAACAAAAAAGAATGCTAGGGGTGCTTGTCGTTGTAGTGGAGAGATGAGAAAGTATGAAATGGAGAAAAACAAAGGGGAAGAGGAAGAAAAGAAAAGAATGAATAAATAAAAATCAGAAAGGTTGAAGAACCGCGAAGTTCCCAGGGATCCCACCGGTGCAGCTATGTGGTCTGGGGAAGTCGCTCTCAGGTGTTGCAGTGCAGCCTGGCTAGAAAGCATAGAGGTATACAACGCCAGGTATTTGGGGATCAGAAAGAGAAGGAAGATATAGAGAGATGAGAAACTGAGCAATGAAGAAAGACAAAAAGGGAAAGAGAGGGAAAAAACAAAACAAAACAAAACAAAAAAAGAACAAGAGAGGCCCCCCAGAGAAACAGAAAAAAAAACCAACGAAAAAAGAAATGCTCTCAGGGATCCCTCTGCACGTCTGTGGAAGCTGAAGGGGACTCTCCTTGCCATGCAGCTCCTCCTGGCCAGAAAGGGCTCCCAACTCAAGAAAAGGAAAAGGAAACAAACAAACAATTCAAAACAAACAAACGAACAAAAGCCCTGGGATCCCACCAGCATGGTAGC
>NW_004444117.1:3742328-3753386 GCF_000243295.1 Trichechus manatus latirostris
TTCTGGACAAGAGACTGGGTCCGCGGGAAGCAGAGGGGGCCATGTGTGGGTGAAGAAGGGTAGAGAGTGGGAAAGCGTATATCACAAATTACTGGTGCTCAGCAGCCCATCAGGAAGAAGCGAAGATGGCGCACGGAGCGAGGCACTCGAGCCAAAGGAGGGGGAGATGGCGAGAGGCAAGGAAGAAATCAAAAGAAGCGGAAAAAAGCCACACCAGCAGCCAACAAATGGCACCCAGAGAGCTACCTGCTTGGGTGTGTGGAATCCAAGTGGCCGGCGCTTCCTGGTCAAGAGACCGTGGCCGCAGGAAGCAGAGGAGGCCGAGCCGGGGCGAAGAGGGGTGCGGGGTGGGAAAGTGCACACTGCAAATTACTGGTTGTTTTGTCTCCCACTGGACGCTCTGTGAGGCTGCTTTCTCGGACCCCCGTTTGCTGGTCTCCGATAGGAGTCCAAGATGGCAGATCTGTGCTGCGTTAGCTGGTCGGGGACTTCTGCATGAATCTCTCCTCGCTCTCCGTTCTCTGTCAGTTTTCTCACTCCGTTTGGTGCTTGGCTGAGTTCTTTATCTCTTCATTTGATGTTTTAGGGTTTCAGGATTGTTGTATTCTCTGTATGGCTTAGTTTTTCGGCTCTTTGCTGTGGAGGGACGGCGTGGTGCTTCTGCCTAGAGCGCCATTTTGCCAGAAATCTCATTCTACTCTTCTTGCTTGCATGGTTTCTGAAGAGAGCAGTCTGATATAATTCTTATCCTTGTTCCTCTGTAGGTGATTTTTTTCCTCTGGCTTCTTTCAAGATTTTTCTCATTGTCTTTGGTTTTCTGCAGTTTGAATATGACGTGCCTAGTTGTAGATTGTTTGGTATTTATCCTGCTTTGTGTTCTGTGAGCTTCCTAGATCTCTGGTTTGGTGTCTGGCATTAATTTTGGAAAATTCTCAGCCATTATTACTTCAAATATTTATCTTGTTGGTTTCTTCTCCTTTTGGTATTCTCATTATGCATGTATTATACCGTTTGTAACTTCCTCACCAAAAAAACAAAACGAAAAAAAAAAAACCCATTGCCGTCAAGTGGATTCCCACTCATAGTTCTTGGATATTCTATTCCATGTTTTTCATTATTTTTTCTCTTTGCTTTTTAGTTTAAGAAGTTTCTCTTGACATATCTTCATGCTCATTGTTTCTTTCCTTGGCTGTGTTCAGTCTACTGATTGTATTCTTCATTTCTGTTAACAGTGTTTTTGATTTCTAGCATTTGATTTTGTTTTTTTTTTTAAAGTTTCCATCTCTCTGCTTACATTACACACTTGTTCTTCCACGTTGTCTACATTTCTCATTAGAGTCCTTAGCATGTTGATCATGTCGTTGTTGTTAGTTGCTGTCAAGTTGATTCCGACTCCTGGTGATGCCATATGTGTAGAGTAGAACTGCTTCATAGGGTTTTCAAGGCTGTGATCTTTTAGAAGCAGATCACCAGGCCTGTGTTCCTAGGTGCCTCTGGGTGGGTTCAGACCGCCAATCTTTCAGCTAGTAGTCAGAGCACTTAACCATTTGTGCCACTCAGGGACTCCATATTTTTATAGTTATTTTAAATTCCTGGTCTGATAATTTACAAACCCCTGTCATATCTGAGTCTGATTCTTATGTTAGGTTTGTCTCTTCCGACCGTGTTTTTGGCCTTCTGGCAGGCCTTATAATGTTTTTTTTTTTTTTTTCCCAAGGCAGCTAAGTGTTTAGTGTGAGGTTTTTTGTTTATTTAGCTAGAAGTTAGGCTGTGTTTACTCTTTTCCTAAAACTATGTGTCATTGTTTAAAATTTTCTCAAGTGTCCTTGTTTTTTCCTCCTCTGTTGTCTTTGGGTTGCCATAGAGACTTTTAAATAGAGTCTGAGTCTTGCAGTTCTTCTTAGCTGTATCCCCTGTTAATATACAGGAGCCCTATTTTATTTTATTTTTTGCAGACTTTTTGTTGTTGTTGAGAATATACACAGCAAAACATACAGCAGTTGAACCATTCTACATGTACCATCCAGTGACACTGATTATATTCTTCTAGTTGTGTAACCATTCTCACCCTCCTTTTCTCAGTTGTTCCTCCCCCATTAACATAAACTCACTGTCCCCTACAGTTCCTGTCTTTCGAGTTGTTGTTGTGAATTTGATCCCATATAGATAGTTCTTAAAATAGCATAATGCTCACAGCCTTTGCCATCGCGTCAATTCCAACTCATAGTGACCCCATAGGACGGGGTAGAACTGCCCCATAGGGTTTCTAGGGAGCATCTGGTGGATTCGAACTGCTGACCTTTTGGTTAGTAGCTGAGCTCTTAACCACTGTGCCACCAGGGCTCATAATGCTCAAGACAGACATTTTTACTAGTTAAACTAGACTATTGTTTGGTTTTTAAGAAGACTTCAGGGGATATTTTTGGTTTAAGTTTTAAAGATTATCTCAAGGTAATAGTTTCAGGGGTTTATCCAGCCCCCGTGGCTCTAGAAAGTCGAGTCCATGATGTGATAAAGTCTGGGGGAACAAGTCTATAATTACATTTCAGTCTTTTAGTGGGCCTGTTTCCCTGGGCCAGGACTTTTACAAGTACTTTCTCAGGTTTTTTTTTTTTTTTTTTGGTCCCCCATGTACTTCCTTAGGTACGACAAAGGCTAGAGGGGACTAGAGTTAGGTATTTCCCTTTCCCCAGGTTAATTGTTGTTGTTGCTGTTAGGCACCGTCATGTCGATTTTGACTCATAGCCACCCCATGTGACAGTAGAACTGACCTGTAGGGTTTTCTTGGCTGTAATCTTTATGGAAGCAGATCACCAGGTCTTTCTCCCTTGGAGTCACTGGGCGGATTCAATCTGCCAGCCTTTCAGTTAGCATCCTAATGCTTAACCATTTACGCCACTAGGGCTCCTTTCAGGTTGGTTAGGCTTTGGTAAAACTCAAGTCAGATAGGCTCTGGTAAAATAGTTTTGTCGTGAAGGCAGGCCTAACAAGGAGAATAGAGAGTTCTTTTACAATAAAACCTACAAGAGCTGGGACTTGTATAAGGCTGAAACCTGTTAGAGAAGGAAAACTCAAATATTTTCCACTAAAGTGTACAATAGAAAAGTGGTAAGACTTCATACTGTCAAAGGTGGAAAACTTGCGAGGCTTGGAAAAACAAGGCAGTCCCATTGAGCCCCAGCTCTTGCAGGTTTTACTATATTTTTCAAAATGGTTACTTTTCCTGTAATCTTCCCTGTGGAACTCCTGTAGGTAAAACTCAGTAAAGTGTGGGGGGCCCCAAAGACTGTCCCTCCCTCCTTCCTATTGCATCACCACCAGTTTTTAACTCCCAAGCTAGCCCACATTGAGCCTCCAGCAGTTCATCATTTACAGTTTAAAGTGTCCTGACATGTTCTGGCTCTAGCTGTTGGCTTCTTTTCCTAGTAAGCTGTGATTCTTATATCTACATATTTGTCTCTCTAGTTTTGAGGGCAGCAATTTGCCCTGTGATTTCAATTCTCTGGTGGATCTAAGAAGAGTTGTTGAATTTCAGTTGGTTCAGCTTTTTCTTGTTGTGAGGATGGGAGTGACAACCTCCAAGCTCTTTACATGTCAGTCTGTAACTCTGAGGTCATTTTAAAGGGTAAATCCTTTTCTGTTGTGCTCTTAAAAGTAAAAATGCAATCTAAGTATTAAGCGTTTTTTTTTTTTTTAAATCTGCTAGGTGCAGAGTTTATAACATAATTATAGCAGTGAATTGTTCTAGAACAGGTAAGGTTTTCCTTGTAACTTCCCACAGTTCGTAGGATAATAAATTATTTTGAGTTACTCATCAAAACAGCTAAATTTTATTTAATCTAGGGACCAATTGTACAGAACATTATATAATCCTCCCCTTGCATTTTTTTTCTCTTACAGGGAAAGTAAGAAGCTTAAGCTCATCTTTGTGGTCACTAACTCACTTGACAGCTTTGCATCTGAGTGACAATTCCCTGTCCCGCATTCCTTCAGACATTGCCAAGCTTCACAATCTGGTGTATCTGGACCTGTCATCTAATAAAATCCGTAGTTTACCGGCAGAACTCGGAAACATGGTATCACTCAGGTATGCAGATTCAACTTAGAACATCCAAAACAAAGTAATAGCATTAATTTTGTTATGAAAAAACACTATCAATTTAATGATATTTTAACAAAAGTAAACATAACTATATCTTTTGTGTAAACTTTTCTGGAAAGATTGAATGAATGTCAGCTAAAAATAATCATGTAGATCTGTTGCCTGAAATTTTTTTTATTATATCTTGTATAATGTACTTTATTCTATTTCAGATAAAGTTGGGTAAACAAATATAGGGCACTTGATAAATCCCACACACACACACTCACCTATGACAGACATTTCTCATCATTATGCTACTTTTTCCTCACTAAATCCTGGGGTAACATATGATCCTTAACACAGGGTCCAGGAAACCATGAAACCTTTTTGCTGTCCCAGGGCTTGTATGCATAACAGTATTAAAGCCTGGACTTGAGAGAAGCTAAATTAATTGAATTTGGGGGATTATATATAGTCGGGTGTATAGGACAGAGCATAGGATTTGGAGTCATAGAGAGTTCAGATTGGAATCCTGACTTTGCCATTTAAAAGTTACGTGATCTTGGGCAAGCTTTTAACCTCACTGAGCCTGTTTCCTCATCTGTAAAGTTGCTATAATACCTACCCAACAAGGCTGAGATGAGAGATATTTGAGGTAATGGGTAAAAAGCTACTAGCACCCTTCTAAAAGCATATTGGTATTTAATAAATGGTAGGTTTTTTTTTTTTTTATTACCTCTGTTTTATAAGGTAAATGAGATATAGCCAAGTTGAATAAAAAGCCAAAATCCAACTAGTATACTGATCTGAATGGAAAATCTTGACCCATTTCATATTACCTGCCTTTTCTCAATTGTGACGGGCTTTTCTGCTGTCTTCTACCAGTTGCTACATAGTAAAAGGGAATAAGGAACCCCAGCTTTGTGAAAGTTTTCTTTGCCTCTATTGCTCCCTTTAACATTTGTCTAGGCTCAGTTATTGAGTATATACTACCACCATTTTTAATCCCCTTAACCAGATTTACTTAAAGGACCTCCTTTTCCCACGTGATATATTTGGAAATAAACATGAACCAGTTATTCAAAACTAGTTTTTCTTGTTCACTTTATGGCCTCACCATCCTCTGGATTGCTCAGGAGTATCCAAGGTTCATTTAGATTTTAAGAACCAAGGATTCTAGAAATAGTTTTCCTTCACACTTAAAAATTAATAAATAAAATGTAGGAAATTTGGGAGTCTGGTTTGTTTTTTCCCCCCTACTGAAGATTTCTTTGATACTTATGATTTTCTGTGCAAAACAATTAAAATAATCATTAGTAGTTAACATGACTGCTATTATTTCTAAAATGAAACTTCAATAAATTGGGCAAAATATCAATCATAAACTTAATTGTGTAGCTGTCACAAGCTCCTTTGAGTTGGTACTATATGATCATTTGACTTCTCTTTTAACAGTTCACATGTTAGGCTGTTTTTATCATTCTCACTTTCTTAAACCTGTACAGTAGATCCCAAGTGTGATAGACCAATGGAGTCATAGGGTGGTCTCTGGACCAGTACCATTTTGTAAGCTGTGTCACCAGCCTGCAATGAGATAAATATAGCAATTGAGAGTGACTTTATACCTGTTGAATCTAATAACTTTTAAAAATTGGAACATATATTTTGTGTATCTTTTTTTTCTCATTTCATTTTTCTAGTAATCTTTTTTTTCTGTATTTTCCAAAAGTATCAGTCTGTGGCATTTTGATCTTTTACCACATATAGTTTGAGACCACTGTGCTAGACAGTGGAATATAATAATGAAATTTTGTCATTCTTAGGAGTTTATATTCCTAGAAATTATATTGTGTATTTTAGCTGTTAGTTAAAAGTTAATATGTCTTCTGACTCTCTGTAATTTTTACATCAACAGGGAACTCCATTTAAATAACAACCTGTTACGAGTTCTACCTTTTGAGCTGGGAAAACTGTTTCAGTTGCAGACTTTAGGCCTGAAAGGTACGACTTCCATGTTTGTGCTTCTTAGGGTCTGTTACGTATGTGTTTGAATCTTAAGAAGCAGTGAGAGAGTGAATAATTTTGCCAGAGGATTTGCAGGCTCACTTTTCCCCAAACCGCATCTGTTTCCTAGGTATATCCCAATGGTTGTCTCTCTTGTCCATTCAGCTGTGGACTGTCTACTAGTTTTTGTATTCTTGATTCTTTAGGAAAATTCCTTTGCGTATGGCCCAGCCTTGCCTCTGTTTTTTAATTACCTCTATGTTCTGGCCATACATTCCTGAGGCCATACTTTGTTTATTTTATCATGTTCAAATGTCAAAAAATAGAGACTGTCAAAGTGCAAAAACAATAAGTAGGAAATTTGGATTTGAGCATATTTTCTGAAACTTGATTTATGAGAAACTTGATTAGTTTATTAGAATGTGGGGACATAATGGGTCCAGTAAGAACTATTAGGAAATATTGTTTTAAAGCCAGCAAAATTAAAAGTCACATTTTAACAACATGTTAGTGCCTATAAATTTTTGTCACATTAAGTGATTCTTTGACAGTTGTCTTATTTTCTTAGTTCTGCCATAACAGAAATACCACAAATTGGGTAGCTTTGACAAACAGAAATTTATTTTCTCACAGTTTAGGAGGCTAAAAGTCCAAAAGACTCTAGGAGAAGGCTTGATTTCTCCATCTGTTCTGGGGAAGGTCCTTGTTTCTTTTCAGCTTCTGTTCCTCATTTCCTTAGAGGGTGTCTTCCCCTCCATTTGTGCTTGCTTCTCTATGCCTGTCTGCTCTTTATATCTCAAAGGTGATTGGTTTAAGACACACCCTATGCTGATATGGCCTCATTAACACAACAAAGAAAACCCTGTTCCCAAATGGGATTGCATCTACAAGTATACCAACCAAACCTGTTGCCATCAAGTCAGTTCCCATTTGTAGTGACCCTATAGGACACAGTAGAACTGCCCCATAGGGTTTCTAAGGAGCCACTGGTGGATTTGAACTGCCAGCCTTTTGGTTAACAGCTGATCTGTTAACCACTGTGCCACCAGGGTTCTACCAGTATCAACCAGAAAAGCAAACCCATTGCCATTGAGTTGATTCTGACTCATAGCGACCCTATAGAACAGAGTAGAACTGCCCCATAGGGTTTCCAAAGAGCACCTGGTGGATTTGAACTGCCAACCTTTGGTTAGCAGCCGAACTCTTAACCACTACGCCACCAGGGTTTTCTCTACAAGTATAGGGGTTAGGATTTACAACACGTATTTTTAGAGGATGTAATTCAATACATAATACCAATCTTGAATAGTTGTGTCCAGCTTACTATTTAATTGATTCCTAAGAAACTAATAAGATCAGGTCATCATGACTTACACTCTTACTTCTTACAAATCCAGTTACAAAATGAGGTTTTATTTCTGTTAATACATTTCATATCATAAAAATAACAGTATTACTTACAAAAAAACAAATTAAATGAAAATAATACAAATATATTTTTACAAATGTATGTAAAACCGTATTCAACAAATATAAGCTTTGTCAGTGATTCTTTGGGAAGTTTTTTCTGCATGAGCTGGACTGACCGAGGCTTTTTAAAAAGGAGGACAGTGAAATGTGAGCTAAAGATGCCTTTTACTGTACTATTTCCCTATGGTAACCCTAAGTCTCTTTTTTTTCTTTCTGTTTTTAAATTTAAAGATCAGAAAAATATGAAGCATAGCAAACTGTATCCGTATCCTGCCCACTAGAATTAACAAATATTATTTTGTCACTGTAGTGCCATTTTTTTAATGCAAAAGAAATAGAACAATACAGAATGTTGAGGTCCTGTTTGTTCCTCTTCTTGTCGTTTTCTCATCTCAGAGACATCTACTACTGTATGTCCTTCCAGTTCAAGGTTTTAGAATCTTACAGTATATTTCTAATGAACCTTAATCCATATTCATTCTGCTAAGGGCCCACAAACTTTATTGGAAGTTAAAGTTAGAGTAATCAATCACAAATTTTCTTACTAATTTAGGTACATAAGAACCTCTGAACATAAACACTTGGGGAGGGGTAGTCTTTATGGTACCTTTGTTTTCCAAAGTTTCTGGGTGGGGCAAATGGTTAACACATTTGGCTGCTAAATCAAAAGGTTGGAGATTTGAGTCTACCCAGAGGCACCTTAGAAGAAAGGCCTGGCAATCTATTTCTGAAAAAATCAGTCATTGAAAACCCTATGGAGCACAGTTCTACTGGGACGCACATAGGGTACCCAGGGGTCGGAATCAACTCTACAACAACTGGCTTTGGTTGTTTTTAATGACTCTTGCACTTTCATTTCAGAAAGATCTAAGTTTTTATGTTTTTTTCCTTGGAAGTATGGTTTAATAGACATTTTTTATCTCAGATATCTTGTTGCACAATGTTACACATCTGTCTGTAATAGCAGTCTTCTTTTCACTGATTTTAACTACTTTGGACAAATTCTATGTTACTTTCTTCAGCTTTGCAGCTTATACTTGAACTCTGATATTGTGCCAGCTACTACTGTGTCTAAGACAATTACGTCATCCTGTTCTCTCTGAAAACTTTTGTCATTGATTTTTCATGGCACCTATTAATTGTTTGGAAGAGAGAAAAAATGTATTAAGGTCATCACTTAGTTCAAAATAATGTATATTTGTTACAGTACATCCACACAGAGCCAAAATGTTTCTGTCTCATGAATGAGTTCATACTATTTTCTTTGAAGTTGATACCATGGGGCTAGCAAGCATGCTTCACTATTTTTTTTAATGTTTTCCTAGGTCCTTCAAAATTATGTTTACAGTGAAAGAAAGGACTTTGACCTTAGATACTCATTCCTTTTTTATTACTTATTGTTTATTTTGAGATACTTGTAGATTCAAATGTAATATAAGAAATAATGTAAAAGATCAACAAAATTGGTAAACCATAGGCCAAACTGACAAAAGAAAAACAGGAGAGGAAGCAGATAAGCTGTGTAAGAAATCAGATGGGTGATATCACAACAGACCCAAAATTAAAAGAATCATAACAATACTATGAAAAATTGTACTCTAACAAATTTGAAAACCCAGAGGAAATGGACAAATTTCTAGAAAATCTCTACCTACCTAAACTAACACAAGCAGAGGTAGAACAACTAAATAAACCCATAACAAAAGAAGAGATTGAAAAGGTAATTAAAAAACTCCAAACAAAAAAAGCCCTGGCCTGGATGGCTTCACTGGAGAATTCTGCCAAACTTTCAGAGAAGAGTTAACACCACTACTACTAAAGGTATTTCAGAGCATAGAAAAGGATGGAACTCATTCCATGAAGCCAGCATAACCCTGATACCAAAACCAGGTAAAGACACAACAAAAAAAGAAAATTACAGACCAGTATCCCTCATAAACATTGATACAAAAATCCTGAACAGAATTCTAGCCAATAGAATTCAGCAACATATCAAAAAAAATAATTCACCATGACCAAGTGGGATTTATACCAGGTATGAAGGGATGGTTCATCATTAGAAAAACAATCAATGTAATCCATCACATAAATAAAAGACAAGAACCACATGATCTTATCAATTGATGCATAAAAGGCATTCGACAAAGTCCAACACCCATTCATGATTAAAAACTCTCAACAAAATAGGAATAGTAGGGAACTTCCTCGATATAATTGAAGGCATTTATACAAAGCCAACAGCCAACATCATCCTAAATGGAGAAGCTTTGAAAGCATTCCCCTTGAGAACGGGAACCAGACAAGGATGCCGTCTATCGCCACTCTTATTCAACATTGTGCTGGAGGTCCTGCCCAGAGCAATTAGGCTAGAAACAGAAATAAAGGGCATCCCGATTGGTAGGGAAGAAGTCAAAGTATCTCTGTTTGCGGATGATATGATCTTATACACAGAAAACCGCAAAGAATCCACAAGAAAACTACTGGAACTAATAGAAGATTTCAGCAAAATTTCAGGATACAAGATAAACGTACAAAAATCAGTTGGATTCCTTTACACAGAGAATCTCGAAGAGGAAATCACCAAATCAATACCGTTTACAGTAGCCCCCAAGATGATAAAATACTTAGGAATAAATCTAACCAGAGATGTAAAAGCCCTATACAATGAAAACTACAAGACACTACTGCAAGAAACCAAAAAAGACCTGCATAAGTGGAAAAATATACCTGCTCATGGGTAGGAAGACTCAACCTTGTGAAAACGTCAGTTCTACCCAAGTGATCTACAGATACGGTATACTCCCGATCGAAATTCCAACAGCATTTTTTAAGGAGATGGAAAAACAAATCACCAACTTCATATGGAAAAGTAAGAGGCCCTGAATAAATAAAGCATTACTCAAGAAGAAGAACAAAGTGGGAGGCCTCACACTACCTGATTTTAGAACTTATTACACTGCCACGGTAGTCAGGAAAGCCTGGTACTGGTACAACAACAGATACATAGACCAATGGAACACAGTTGAGAATCCAGATTAAGCTCATATTTGACAAAGGCCCAAAGTCCATTAATTGGGGAAAAGACAGTCTCTTTAACAAATGGTGCTGGCATTAACTAGATATCCATCTTCAAAAAACTGAAACAAGACCCATACCTGACACCATACACAGAAACTAACTCAAAATGGATGAAAGACTTAAATATAAAATCAAAAACGATAAAGATCATGGAAGAAGAAATAGGGACAATGCTAGGAGCCCTAATACATGGCATAAACACAATATGAACCATAAGTGACAATACACAAGCACCAGAAGATAAACTAGATAACTGGGAGCTCCTAAAAATCAAACACTTATGCTCATCAGAAGACTTCACCAAAAGTAAAAAGACAGCCTACAGACTGGGAAAAAATTTTTGGCTACAACAAATCCGATCAGCAGCTAATCTCTAAAATCTACAAGATACCGCAAAACCTCAACAACAAAAAGACAAAGAA